>NC_046155.1:37973020-38287819 GCF_011064425.1 Rattus rattus
TTAATCTTATAGTACCTAGGGCCTCTCCTCCCATTGATGTCAGACAAGGTCATCCTCTGCTATATGCAGCTGGAGCTATGGGTTGCTCCATGTGTACTCTTTGGTTGATGATTTAGTCTCTGGGAGCACTGGGGACTCTGCTTGGTTGACATTGCTGTTCTTTCTATGGGGTTGCCCACCCCTTCAGCTCCTTCAGTCATTTCTCTAACTCCTCCATTGGGGACCCTGCTCTCAGTTCAATGGTTGGCTGAGACCATCTACCTCTATATTTGTCAGGCTCTGGTAGAGCCTCTCAGGAGACAGCTATTTCTGGCTCATCAGCATTTACTTCTTGGTATCCACAATAGTGAATGGGTTTGGTGTCTGTATAGGGGATGGATCCCCAGGTAGGATAGTCTCTGGATGGCCTTTCCTTCAGTTTCTGCTCCACACTTTGTCTCCATATTTCCTCCCGTGAGTTTTTTTGCTCCACCTTCTAAGAATGACTGAAGCATCCACACTTTTGTCTTCCTTCTTCTTGAGCTTTATTTGGTCTGTGAATTGTATCTTGGGTATTACAAGTTTTGGGGCTGACATGTACTTATCGGTAAGTATATACAATATGTGTTCTTTTGTGACTGGGTAACCTCACTCAAGATGATATTTTCTAGTTCCATCTGTTTGCCTAAGAATTTCATGTAGTCATTGTTTTTAATGGCTGAGTAGTACTCCATTATGTAAATGTACCACATTTTCTGTATACATTACTCTGTTGAAGGACATATGGGTTCTTTCCAGCTTCTATGATAAATAAAGCTACTATGAACATAGTGGAGCACATGTCTTTGTTATATGTTGGGGCATCTTTTGGCATATGCCCAGGAGGATATAACTGGGTCCTCAGGTAGTACTATGTCTAGTTTTTTGAGGAACCTCCAGACTGATTTCCACAGTGGTTGTACCAGTCTGCAATCCCACCAGCAATGGAGTGTTCCTCTTTCTTCATATCCTCACCAGCATCTGTTGTCACCTGAGTTTTTTACCTTAGCCATTCTGACTGGTGTGAGCTATAATCTCAGGGTTGTTTTGATTTGCATTTCCCTGATGACTAAAGATGTTTAACATTTCTTTAGGTGCTTCTCGGCGATTTGATATTCCTCAGTTGAGAATTCTTTGTTTAGCTCTGTACCCCATTTTTAATAGGGTTATTTGATTCTCTAGAGCCTAACTTCTTGAGTTCTTTGTATATTTTGGATATAAGCCCTCTATCAGATGTAAGATTGGTAAAGATCTTTTCCCAATCTGTTGGTTGTCATTTTGTCCTACTGACAGTGTCCTTTGCCTTACAGAAGCTTTGATGTTTTATGAGGTTCCATTTGTCTATTCTTGATCTTAGAGCATAAGCCATTGATGTTCTGTTTAGGGAATTTTCCGCTGTGCCCATGTGTTTGAGGCTCTTCCCCATTTTCTCTTCTATTACTTTCAGTGTATCTGGTTTGATGTGGAGGTCCTTGATCCAGTTTGACTTGCGCATTGTACAAGGAGGTAAGAATGAATTAATTTGCATTCTTCTACATGCTGATCCCCAGTTGAACCAGCACCATTTGTTGAAAATGCTATCTTTTTCCATTTTTTGGTTTTGGCTCCTTTGTCAAAAATCAAGTGACCATGGTGTTTGGGTTAATTTCTGGGTCTTCAATTCAATTCCACTCATCTATCTGCCTGTCTCTGTACCAACACCATACAGTTCTTTTTTTTTTATTATCAGTATTGTTCTGTAATATTGCTTGAAGTCAGGGATGGAGATTTCCCCCAGAAGTTCTTTTATTGTTAAGGATGGTTTTTACTATCCTGGGTTTTTGTTATTCCAAATCAGTTTGAAAATTGCTTTCTAACACTGTGAAGAATTGAGTTGAAATTTAGATGGAAATTGCATTCAATCTGTAGATTGCTCTTGGCAAGAGGGCCATTTTTACTATATTAATCCTGCCAATCCATGAGAATGGGTGATCTTTCCATCTTCTGAGATCTTAAATTTCTTTCTTCAGATACTTGAAATTCTTGTCATACAGATAATTTACTTGCTTTGTTAGAGTCACACCAAGGTATTTCATACTATTTGTGACTATTGTAAAGGGTGTCATTCCCCTAATTTGTTTCTCAGCCTGTTTATCCTTTGAGTAGAGGAAGGCTACTGATTTGTTTGAGTTAATTTTATATCTCAACACTTTGCTGAAGTTGTTTATCAGGTTTAAGAGTTGTCTGGTAGATTTTTTGGGGTCACTAAAGTATACTATTATATCCTCTGCAAATAGTGATTTTTTGGACTTCTTCCTTTCTATTTTGTTTCCCTTTGAACACCTTTTGTTGTCTAATTGCTCTGGCTAGGACTTCAAGTAACTATATTGAATAGGTAGGGAGAGAATGGGTAGTCTTGTCTAGTCCCTGATTTTAGTGAGATTGTTTCAAGTTTCTATCTGTTTTGTTTGATGGCGGCTATTTGTTTGCTGTGTATTGTTTTTATTATATTTAAGTACAGATCTTGAATTCTTGATGTTTCCAAGACTTTTAAGATAAAGGGGTATTGAATTTTGTCAAATGCTTTCTCAGCATCTAATGAGGTGATCATGTGGTATTTCTTTTTTGAGTTGTTTTATATAGTGGATTACATTGATAAATTTTCATATATTGAACCATCCCTGCATCCGTGGGGTGAAGTCTACTTGATCATGATGGATGATCATTTTGATGTGTTCTTGGATTCTCTTTGCCAAAATTTTATTGAAAAATTTGGCATCGATATTCATAAAGGAAATTGGTTTGAAGTTCTCTTTTTTTGTTGAGTCTTTGTGTGATTTAGGTTTAAGCATAATTGTGCCTTCATAGAACAAATTGGGTAGTGTTCCTTCTATCTGTCTTGTAGAGTAGTTTGAAGAGTATTGGTATTAGGTATCCTATGAAGGTCTGATAGAATTCTGCACTAAACCCATCTGGTCCTGGGCTTTTTAAAAATAAGTAAGTTTTAACGATAAAAATTAATAATAATAAATAAAAATTAAAAACTATTAATAATTACTGGAGACTTGATAAGTTTTTAAATCACAGAAACCAAAAGCTGCATTCTGTCTCTGTCTATAGTGTCTCACAGAATTGGAGAAGTCACTTGACCCCTTAAAGGTTAGTTTAATTATCTGTAAAAGGATCTATTTTTGAAATATATAATAATGATTGAATGATACAAAATATATATTTCTTTTATAATACTTGTTTCTTAAACCATGCTTTACAAATATTTAGTGTGACAGTCGATTAATCATTAAAATTAATTATCAATCATTAATGAGATTAATCTTCTAAATTGAATGAACTGAAGAACACTGACAAAACTGGGAAGTACATTTCTAGGTATTTCTGTGGCAGCATTTTTCAAGGACATGGTGTTTTAATCAGTCCAATGAGTGGAGAAAGTCATTGTCAGTGGGTGCTGTCACTCAGTGGAGAGCTCTGATTGAACAGAATGTCAGAAGAAAGGTGAATTTCTTCCCTGCCTTTCTTTCTGCCTCTTTTGGAGTTTGGCTCATTTCTCCTGCCCTTAGACATTGAATCTCCAAGTTTTCTTTGCACTATGAGACTTGTACAAGTAATATTCCCTGCGACCCCATGCCAAATTCTCTGGGCTTGGGCTTTGAGCTTTAGATTGGGAGTTAGTGTCATTGTATTCCCTGTATCTGAGGCCTTTAGATCTCACTGAGCCAAGATACAGGCTTTCCTGTATCCTTAGGTTATAGTCAATATGTTATTGAACTTAGTCCTTGTAATACGTAAGTGAATACAAATAACAAATACTCTCTTGTATTTCTATATCTTTTATGTCTTACTGGTTCATTCTGGATCATTCTGACTAGTAAGTATATTAGGTAATATAAAACTAAAGTTTGTGAGAATCTCTCCCAAGAATTAACTCTATATTATGTACTTCATGGCTTTTATAGAAAAGCCTTTAAAGTTTGCTAATAAATTATTACATCTTATATAAACCTAGAGAGTTTATCCATAGCCTTGTGACTAAAATCAAGTAAGATTTCTATTGTAATGCTGCCTCTGAATTAAATGTCTTTCTGAATGTTGCCTATTTAGTAAGTGATATGTAGCTTGAACTTAAATTCCCAAAACTGAAGGTATTTCTTTTACTCAGAATTAATATACACATGAATATCTGGACTTATTGCTGGCAAAATGTATGTGACTATATTACAGTCATTCAATTTCATATTTAATATATTTACTCAGTACAATCTATTTTCTCATGAATACTTTAATTTGAATCTTGCAGGCACAAATGGATAGCAAGATTTGATCACAGTTGACTGAAGATAATTGAACCAACAAGCAACAAGGTTTAATCCTTCCAGGCTAATGTTGAAGCTGAGGTTCTGGGAGTATGTAATCTGAAAGGACTGAAAATAATGAATGTTTAGTATCCCTGTCCTCCCCCTCCTCCTTCTGTTATACTTCAACTCTCTTCATTATTCTTCTCAAGGACAGCTCTGTCCTTAAGGGTCTCAGATATCTCTCTTCCTGGCCTATATTTTAGTGATCCAAGGGATTCTCGCATATTTCAGGCCAAACATTGGCTCAGATGAGCCAAAATGAGCAATGGCTTTTTTGGTCTGTGCGTTGTTCACTGTACACATCCCTATGAGGTATCATTGTGGAGGCTACTAATTCATGCCCGTCTTGAAGCCAATGCGACATCAGTTAGCTTCCCAGAATGAATGCTGCATTTTTCCTTGATGGTGGCAATAGTGCCACCGATGTTTTTGGGCAATCATTTTGCTAGAATAAAGCGTGAAGAAAACTATGTTCATGCCATGGTTAAGGGCGCATATCACCATGAGGTTGGCTGAGTCAAAAAGGAAGCACCGATGGAGTCTGTTACAGGAAAATGTTCTTAGATGGATTCCTCAGTGACAAGGGCTTGTTTTCCTAGAGGGAAGTGAAGTCAGGAATAGTGCAGCAAGTTGGTCTGAAATTCTGCTATGGTAAGCTCTCAGGAATCCATCAAATTTCAGGAAAGACAAGGTAAATTATACAGTTTAGCTAAAAAGCAAACAAAGCAACTGATTTGTATTTTAATATCTTTTTTCTTTTTCTTAATTGAAAACAAATTCTTCTCTCATACAATACATCCCAACCACATACTCTCCCCACTCCTCATATCTCCTCTCTTCCCCAGATAAACTATCCCTCCATTTCTTCCTCAGAAAAAAAAGTAAGCTTCCAAGAGACAAGGACAAAAAGGACAAAATAGGGCACAATGAGACAAGGGAAAGGTTCTCATATTAAGGCTGGCCAAGGCAATCCAACAGGAGAAAAAAAGCCCTAGGAACAGGCAAAAGAGTCCAAGACACACATAATCCCACTCTTAAGACTCCCTACAACCTATCAAGCTAACAGTTATAACATATACACAGGGCATAGCCAAAGAATTCCATGGTACTGTGAAGGGTGAAAATTAAGCAACAAAATTTTAATACCGCAGTTGAATCATGAGCATCTGGATAAATGTAAAATTTTAGTCTGATGGAATTTTTGTTGTTGTTTGATATCAAGAGAGATAAGATCCATCAACATCAAGTTCATAAAGAGGTGGCTCTTCCCTCAAAGCTGTGGAAAACCAGAAAATCCCGACAACCTGCGCACGAGTGACTAGGAATATAGAGAAGATTAATGATCTCCTTGCTAATGTTCTAGCACACCTGATCACATGTCAGTGGCATTTTCATGCTGGAGAGGAGCTGCTCAGAATGGGAGAGCTTGCAGGTAATAGCAGGGCATAACCAAGGGCCACATTTCAGGAGAGTAGAAAGCAATGGAGAGTGTTTGAAAGTGAATCTGCAGAGCTAAGTGAGGACAAGAGGCTGCAGCAGGACAGGCACTTAATGGCTTCTGGCTTAAGTTGCTGGGCAGATAGTACAGCTAACTATTGATCCAAGGAACACAAAGAAAGCTGGGTTTGTGTGGATGAAAATCACAAACTTAGAATGTAGCCACGTATACTCAATTCACAGTTCCTTTCAAACATCCTGATGGATTGAATCATGTGTCTCTAGATGGTTACTGACACTATTGGGTAGAACTTGAACAATGAACTAGATATATTCTCTTATGTTTCTAAGACATCTTTTTCTTTTTATATTAAACTTTTCATTTTTTAATATGGTATTATAATTGTAATTCCAATGAATATATTTTAATGTAAAACATTTTATACACATTTATGGAGCACAGTGTAGTGTTTCACATGTATACAATGCATAATGATCAGATCAAGGTAAGTGGCATATTTATCACCTCAGACATAAAGAATTATTTTAAACATTTTCTCCATTAGCTATTGTGAAGATCAGCTTCAACAGATCAGGTACTGAGGAGGATGTGTGCAGTCCATGGCTAATCACTCAGCAAGTCTTTTCTCTGAGGAAGCAAAACTTAATTCTCTGGAGCTGACTAAAATGGGGAGCACACACACACACACACACACACACACACACACACACACACACGGGTGAAACAAAGTTCCAACAATGTTAATTTTTCTCTTAGTACTTTTCATACCATCTAAGACAAAAATTCTCTGTGTAAGAAAAAAGATCACCTCATGACCACAAGTTATATATTCTCCAAAAACTATCACTACAAAAACATATTCTCCAAAAACAAACTAAAACCATTAATCAAAGGGAGATTACAATGTGATTACTGATTATATATTATTTGAAACCCACAACTAACTAAATATTTCTCATCTATCTTTTTTCTACAAATTTATCCTAACATCAAAGCAATAATCCTTTTGTTGTTGGTTAGCAAATTTAAGCAAGTCAAGTCTATTGTAGGTAGTTTCCCCATGCTAGCTGATGACAATTTGTATTTACCAAGAAACGAATCATTTATCTTAGGTCTTAGAATCATCTATTCTCTATTTTTATACTCATAATAGGATTATTTACTTTTTGTTCATAATCGTGCCTTTTCATAGAGCACACTGAAACCTGTGATTATATCCTTAGATCACAATATCATGGAACTCAGAACCAACTGAAAATGAATGTTTTCTTTGACCTTAAATCTCAAACTTATTCACAAGTACAACTATGTGCTTGTGACACATAAAAGCTCACTGTTCTTTTTTTCTAGCTTATACAGCTTTCACTACTCTACAAAGAAGGGGCACTTTCTATTCTTAGTTTTATCTTTATTACATCTCCTGGCAAAAGCAACATAAACCTTCTCCTGAATCTTCCCTATCAACTACCCCAATTTTCTAAAACCATTTAAATCAAATGAGGAATTCTGTAAAATCATTAATTCATCTAAACAGCATTATTCTATGAAAGTTCTTCATATTGATGTGCAGAAAAGTTGCCCAATAAAGTGGCTTGTCTTCCATGAAGAAATTATGCCAGGTTATAGGCAGTGAGGGTCTCCCCACAGCCATCCACACACACAATGCTAGATATAGAAAGACGATTACAATGACATACACAAGAAGGCACAGCAGCAGCAAGAAGGAATTCAGAGGTGACCTCTACCCCCTCCCCCAAATTATGCTTCTCCAAGGTACATTCATTGCTGCTGAGCGAAATGGCCGATCATCTTCAGGAAGCTCAGATGTCCACTACAGTTCTTCCTGCATGGTTTCCACCAGAAATGTTCACTTAATTGTGGTCAACCAGATTTGTGCGTGTGTTACAAATCCTTACAAATTATACCTTCTCCTTAACTGCACTCCTTTACTCTCCACATGTGCATGAAAACAAAAGTATTTGGATTACTGTGTCTGATTTACTTCACTTAGTACAATATTTTCCAGTTCCGTCCATGTTGCCATAAATGGTGAATTTTGTACATCAATGCAGAATAGTATGTGTCTTAGTCAGGGTTTCTATTCCTGCACAATTATTATGACCAAGAAGCAAGTTGTGAAGGAAAGGGTTTATTCAGCTTATACTTCCATGTTGCTGTTCATCACCAAAGGACGTCAGAGCTGGAACTCAAGCAGGTCAGGAAGCAGGGGCTGATGTAGAGGCCATGGAGGGATGTTACTTACTGGCTTGTTTCCCCTGGATTGCTCAGCTTGCTTTCTTATAGAACCCAAGACCACCAGCCCAGCGACAGCACCACCCACAATGTGCTGGGTCCTCCCACCTTGACCACTAGTTGAGAAAATGCCTTGCAGCTGGGTCTCATGAAAGCATTTCCACAACTGAGGCTTCTTTTCTGTGATAACTCCAGCTTGTGTCAAGATGACACACAAAACTAGTCAGTACAGTATGCTTGTAGTATTCTGTTTTATAGATGTACTACTTTTCTTCATTCATTCATCCTCTGAGTAATAGGTGACTTGACACTTTTGGTTGTTGCAAATAGTTCTGCCATGAGCATGGGCCACAGCTTGACTCTTCAGTACAGTTCACTGTGCTTTGGATTTGCATTTTCCTGACGAGTGGTTATGTTGTTTCTTACAGGTGTTGGCTTGTGCTGTATCCTCTTTAAAGATTTTTTTCTGACGTTCACACAAATCATTTAATTTTGCACTATATGACTACTCTACATAGAAGTTTTAGGAGCATGGACTTGTACTCCCCAGTCAGGATTAGGCAAATCTCTGCAGATGGCATTGAGTGGTAGCTAAGAGTCTATCTAGAACAACTGCACTTGTAGAATTGTGACATAAAGAAAGCAGGTCAATTAGATAGCTCGGCTCTAATTTTAAGGAGTTACTGTCTAACCTATCTCCCCTCTAATCGATTCTATCAAGTGATGAATAAGGAACGTGAAAAACTTTGAAAGTGGAAAAAGGGAGGACAATTTCTCAGAAATGGAGAGGAAAGTTTGAGTTGATTCCTTGTTGTTCTGACAGAGGCCTTTTCCAACCTGAGAGCAAATTACCTTAAATTGCCAATGGTTAGTACTATTTCCAACTATTTATAGGAGTGGGTGCCTACCAATGCTGTGGTCAGGCTAGGGAAAACTAGGACTTTTGTTGTTTCATACATTGTATTGTGATCATGTCTAAGTAAATGTCCTGCTATAAGACAGTTAAAAATCTAGATTTGTTTAATCCTTCAACAAAAGCTTAGTATAAATGTCAATGTGCCTTACAGAGGTCATAAAACTACTTAATAGCAGAATTGGAGGCAGATAAAATTCACATTTAATGTTTTCTTTAAAGAACTATGATAAAATAAGATCTGTACTTTAAAATTCTTATTTTTAATCCATACCATATTTTAATGAGAATATAATTTTCAATGTTCATTTGATAGTTCAACTTTTTTTTGAAAAATCAACTAATAACTATAACTACATATGTATATGTATATATTAGAATAAATATATATCTTTAATTTAATACCATATAGGTTCAGCAGCTTGTTTCCCACAATCCCATGTGCTAGAAACTTAGTCTGACAGGGCCTTTAAGAAGTGGAACCTAGGGCTGGAGAGATGGCTTAGCGGTTAAGAGCACTGACTGCTCTTCCAGAGGTCTTGAGTTCAATTCCCAGCAACCACATGGTGACTCACAACAACCTGTAATGGAATCTAATGTCCTCTTCTGGTGTGTCTGAAGACAGCTACGGTGTTCTCATATATATTAAATAAATAAATGTTTTTTAAAAATTAAAAAAAGAGGTGCAAACTAATGGGAGAGAATTGGGTCATGAATAATTTGAAGGGGTTCAATATCAATTTTGTGGTGTTGGATTATGTCTTTCAGGACTGGGCTAAGTTCTGAAATAGTGGGTTCTTATAAACCAAGGTCATGCTATATATGTTTACTAGATTCTCTTGCTCATGATCCTTTCCTGTATCTGCAATGTTGTCCTTTACTAAAAGCTGAACAGGTAGGGATCGCATATTCTCAGACTTCCAGTTTCTAACACTGTGTTCTAAATAATGGTTCACTTTCTTATGCATACACTCTCAGGCATTTTGTTATAATAATACAGCATAGAATAAAATCATAATCTATTCAATTCTTTTTCTTACAGAGTTAGGAATTAAACCTAGAACTTTGTACACATTAAGAAAGTACTCTGCCACTGAGAAAATACCACAACCTTTTTATTGGGACTTGGTTCTCATGAGAAAAAGAAGTGATAGCTTTTTTTTTTCTTTTTTTTCTTTATCAACTCTAACAATTCTATGTTCATGGAATCTTGAAGAAATGAAAGCTTAGAGTGTTCATAACTGTCATGCAAATTGGGCCTCAAGAAATGCCAGTTGCTGGGGAATGTAAACTGGTAAACTGTGGACATATAACAACAAATTCCAAATGAATTTGCAAATTGTTCTATCTAACTCGATGAAGAATTGAGTTGGAATTTTGATGGGGATTGCATTGAATCTGAAGATTGCTTTCGGCAAAATGGACATTTTTACAATATCAATCCTGCAAATCCATGAGCATGGGAGTTCTTTCCATCTTCTGAGATCTTCAATTTCTTTCTTTCAGAGACTTAAAGTTTTGTCATACAGATCTTTCACTTGCTTGGTTAGGGTCACATTGAGGAATTTTATATTATTTGTGACTACTGTGAAGGGTGCCGTTTCCCTAATTTCTTTCTGAGCCTCTTTATTCTTTGGGTAGAGGAAGGCTACTGATTTGTTTGAGTTAATTTTATATCCAACCACTTCACCAAAGTTGTTTGTCAGGCTTAGTAGTTCTCTAGTGGAACTTTTGGGGTCACTTACGTATACTATCATATCATCTGCAAATAGTGATATTCTTCCTTTACAATTTGTATCCCTTTGACCTCCTTTGTTGTCTGATTGCTCTGGCTAGGACTTTGAGTACTATATTGAATAAGTAAGGAGAGAGTGGGCAGCCTTGTCTAGTCTCTGATTTTAGTGGCATTGCTTCAAGTTTCTCTCCATTTAGTATGATGTTGGCTACTGGTTTGCTGTATACTGCTTTTACTATGTTTAGGTATGGGCTTTCAATTCCTGATCTTTCCAAGCCTTTTATTATGAAGGGATGTTGAATTTTGTCAAATGCTTTCTCAGCATCTAATGAGATGATCATGTTTTTTTTTTGTTTTTTTTGTAACCTGGAGTTTGTTTTTATAGTGGATTATGTTGCTGGATATCCATATATTGAACCATACTGGGATAAAGCCTACTTGATCATGGTGAATGATTGTTTTGATGAGTTCTAGGATTCAGTTTTTGAGAATTTTATTGAATATTTTTTTTGTATTGATATTCATGAGAGAAATTGGTCTGAAGTTCTCTTTCTTTGTTGGGTCTTTGTGTGGTTTAGGTTTAAGTGTAATTGTGGCCTCATAGCAGGAATTGGGTAGTGGTCCTTCTTGTTTCTATCTTGTGGAGTAGTTTGAAGAGTACTGGTATTAGGTCTTCTTGGAAGTTTTGATAGAATTCTGCACTAATCCTATCTGGTTCTGCTTTTGTTGTTTGGGAGATTTTAAAGACTGCTTCTATTTCTTTAGGGGTTATGGGACTGTTTAAATGATTTATCTGGTCCTGATTTAACTTTGGTCCCTGGTATCTGTCTATAAAATTGTCCACTTCCTCCGGATTTTCCAGTTTTGTTGAGTAGAGGCTTTTATAGTAGGGTCTGATGATTTTTTGAATTTCCACAGTTTCTGTTCTTCTTTCTCCCTTTTCATTTCTGCTTTGATTGTTTTGGATACTGTCTCTGTGTCATCTGGTTAGTCCAGCTTATGGTATCTGCATCTTGTTGATTTTCAGAAAGAACCAGCTCCTGGTTTCGTTGATTCTTTGTAGAGTTCTTTTTGTTGCTACTTTGTTGATTTCAGCTCTGAGTTTGATTATTTCTTGTGGTACTCCTCTTGGATGAATTTGTTTCTTTTTGGTCTTTTTGTTTTAGGTGTGCTGTCAAGCTATTTGTGTATGCTCTCTCCAGTTTCTTTTTGGGGGGCCCCCAGAGCTATGAGTTTTCCTCTTAGCACTGCTTTTATTGTATTCCATGAGTTTGGGTATGCTATGCCTTCATTTTCATTAAATTCTAAAAAGTCTTTAATTTCTTTCTTTATTTCTTCCTTAACAAAATTTGGCATTGAATAGAGCGTTGTTCAGATTTCATGTATTTGTGGGCTTCTGTTGTTTTTGTTTTTATTGAAGACCAGCCTTAGTCCATGATGATCTGATAGGATGCATGGGATTATTTCAGTCTCCTTGTATCTATTGGGGCCTGTTTTCTGACCAATTATATGTTCAATTTTTGAGAAAGTACCATGAGGTGCTGAGAAGAAATTATATTCTTTTGTTTTTGATGTCTGTTAAATCCATTTGGTCCATAACTTCTGTTAGTTTCACTGTTTTTCCATTTTCTCCATGATCTGTTTGTTTCTATGATCTGTCTATTTTTTAAGAGTGGTATTTTGAATTCTCCTACTATTATTGTATGTGGTTTAATATATGCTTTGACTTTTCGTAAAGTTTCTTTTATGAATGTGGGCGCCCTTACATTTGGAGCATAGATGTTCAGAACTGAACGTTTAATTTGGAAGATTTTTCCTTTGATGAGTATAAAGTGTCCTTCCTTATCTTTTTTCCATATTTTATCTTATCCTTTATCTAACTTTTGGTTGAAAGTCAATTTTATTTGATATTAGAATGGCTATTTCAGCTTGTTTCTTGGGACCATTTTTTACTAGCCTTTTGCTCTTAGGTAGTGTCTGGCTTTGTCACTAAGGTGTGTTTCCTGTATGCAGGAAAATGCTGAGTCCTGCTTCATATCCAGTCTGTTAGTCTATGTCTTTCTATTAGGAAATTGAGTGCATTGATTTTGAGAAATATTAGGGACCAATGATTGTTTCCTGTTATTTTGTTGTTGTTGTTGCTGTTAGAGGTGGAATTATGTTTGTGTGGCTATCTTTGTTTGGGTTAGATGAAATTAGACTACTTTCTTGCCTTTTCTAGGGTGTAGTTTTCATCCTGTGTTGGAGTTTTCCATCTATTATCCTTTGTAGGGCTGGATTTGTGGAAGGATATTGTGAAAATTTGGTTTTGTCATGGAATATCTTGGTTTCTCCATCTATGGTAATTGAGAATTTTTCTGGGCAAAATAGCTTGGGCTGGCATTTGTGTTCTCTTTGGGTCTGTATGACATCTTCCCAGAATCTTCTAGCTTTTATAGTCTCCCTTAAGAAGTCTGGTGTAATTCTCATAAGTCTGCCTTTTTATGTTACCTGACTTTTCCCCTTACTGCTTTTAATATTTTCTTAGTTTGGTGTATTTGATGTTTTGACTATTAATTATGTGATGGGAGAAATTTCTATTCTGGGCAAATCTGTTTGGAGTTCTGAGAGCTGTGGGACAACCCCAGCTCTGGGAAGAGATAGAGACTGAAAGGGTCCTTTTGTATGCGGCCCTGCGGCTTCTGTCCCCAGTTCGCTTCCAGCGGGACTCTTCTTGGACAGTCAGTGGAGAGACAGTGGGGTTCCATCTGTGGGCTGTTGCTTATGAGTGAAAGCTTTCCTGGCAGACCAGTTTCTGTGGGCAGGTTTGGGGTTAAAAGGCTGTGGGACAGCCCCAGTTCTAGGTGCAGATGTAGATTGGAAGGGTCCTGTCTCAGGCTGTTCTGTGTCTCCTGTGTCCTGTATACTCCTGGCAGGTCTCTCTTTGGATAGTCAATGAAGAGATAGTGGGGTCTTACCTGTGAGCTTAGGAGGGAGAGCACTCCTGGTAGACCAGCTCCCTATGGGCAGGTTTTGGGTCCAAGAGGTCATTGTTTTTAATAGCTGAGTAGTACTCCATTGTGTAAATGCACCACCTTTTCTGCTCCTCTGTTGAAAGACATCTGGGTTCTTTCCAGCTTCTGGCTATTATAAATAAGGCTGCTATGAACACAGTGGAGCATGTGTCTTTGTTATATGTTGGAGCATCTTTTGGGTATATGCCCAGGAGAGGTATAGCTGGGTCCTCAGGTAGTGCTATGTCCAGTTTTCTGAGAAACTGCCAGACTGATTTCCAGAGTGGTTGTACCAGCTTGCAATCCCACCAACAATGGAGGCATATAGAACAGATATTCTTAAGAATTCTGGAGTTGCTTCTCTTCTTAGGTTGACCTTGAACCCCAAGAGCTTTAGGAATAAGAGGCAGGTGCCTAGAATCCCATTACTACTGTTCTCACAGCTTATGTTTGACACTTGCCTTGTCAGATCATAGGATAACCAGCAGATGCAATGAAAATGTGCAGCTGTCAGTGTCTAGAGTAGATTTGAATTTTGCTATGAATAACCTAAAAAAAGTCTATTAATATTGGGACTCTGGAAGACATTATCAATAAACTAATTAGATGTGAGTTGAGGAGAGATGCATTAGATGCACAAATTTCTATTTTCTATGGTGCATGAAGTCTGGTCAATATAGAATAATTTCCTTGTATTATCAAGATCCTGCTACATGCTGAATAAAGGAAATAGATTACATATTTAGTGTTATACATATGTATTACAAACATACTCAGTCACTATAAATGATAAAACAAAACAAACAAATCCCAATAAATCACTACAAATAGGGAAGGAGAGAAGATTATTTTTTTGAGACAGAGTCTGACTTTGTAGCCTATGCTGGCTTGAGATTTATGGTAACCCTGTTGCTTCAGACTTTGCAGGGATTATAGACATGAACTTCAGTGCCTGGCTGAAATTGAAATTTTTCCAGTAATCAGCTGTTATTTTTATAGTTAGGAATTATGGACTCTCATATAATTTATCTAGGCACAGTTTGTTTATATACTGAGTACGAATATCCCCAAAAAGAGTCTACTCTAATCCCATACTTTAAGAGATATCCTAACAGTTTATTTTAAACTGCATTTATCAACACAACAAACCCTATCTCCTAAAGTATGTTCATGTGTTTTGACTTGCAACTGTCAGAAACCCAAGAATAAACCCCTTTAGTCATAGAATTCTTTTATAATTGTTTTCTTTTTAGAGATCTTAGTTTTATCACAGATCTACTTATTGCAATTTCCTTTTTGGGGGTATTACATTTTCTTCAGAGTATCCTGATTTCCTCATCTTTGCTGAGTGATAGTATTGCTAGTTATAAAATTTTGGAATGTTATTTTTTTACTTCTACACTTAGAAAATGTGCCAAGAGACCTTCATTGATCCTGATGAAAAATCTATATCAATAAAATTGCCTTTCCTCTACAGAAAATGTTTTATTCCTCTTTTATTGTTTTCCAAGTTTTCTTTTTGTCTCTATGTGTTTCACATTTAACCGTGTTGTGTCATATTAATGATTCCTTTGAGTGCAATCTGTTTGAATTTTTCTCAGTTCCTTTTAGTCCATAGCTTTTGTCTTTTGACGTGTTTGTAAAAATTTCAAGTGATAATTTTTTTTTATTTTTTCACCAATTGCTCCCTTTCAAATAATTATTTTAATTTTGCTAACTTGATATTTTTTGAGAACTCATACACAAGTATTGCATGTACACCAAACCTGCCCCTCTAACTTCTTATGTTCACTTTGCATGGCCTGTATGTCCATGTTTCCAGGGCTGACCACTTGTGGTTATACAACCTACATAGGAGCTCATCCCTGGAGGAAACAAATTCTTCCTGACTCAACAGGCATTGGCTACCTACCCACAGCTCTTCATCTAGAAGTGGAACTATGTGGGATTTCTCTTGACTATGCTGACATGTCAACTTCTATTGTCACTGTGCTAATCTTGTTCAGGCAGCCATGTTGTTGAGGGTTTGTGGGTGCCTTTACTCTGTGATGCCTAGAGGAATACTTCCTAATAGCAAACATCCTGAATGTCTGGTTTCAATCTTTCTACTGTTTTTTTTTTCTCCCATAATCCTCACTGAAATTAGGTATATAGGAATTGTGCTGCAGATATATCAGTTGGAGTTGGGCACTTGATGGTCACTTATTCTCTGTGTTTTGAACAATTTTTTATCCCTGTGACATCCTCCACTGTTGCAAAAAGGAACTTCTTTGGCGAGGAATGAGTCTACACTTATTTGTGGGTATCTACTTAGAAAATAATCAAATTATATAAGTTTAGGAACCTGGCAGTAATAGGTTCTTCTTTCAGATCTATGACTACTGATTGCTCCCTTCCTTGATAGACATTCCTAAGTGAATAGACTATAGGTCAAGTCCAGCTTCATTTCCCCCTAGTTCTATGTCCAAAGTGTGTGGTACTTCAGCACAGAAATTTGATCTTACCTTCAAATTCCAGAAGGCAACTCATGGTAATGGAAATAGCTTGTTTTGTTTCATTTGTTTTTTTTTTTTTTTTTTTTTTGGATACTGCTGACCAATAACTTGAGAGGATGTTTCTCATGTCTAATATTGGTGTATTTGTTGTGGCAGTCATGGGAACCATTACTATTCTAAATGACATAGCTTCATTTAAATTATATATCATCATATACATATGTTATTACATGCAATTTTACGTGCATATAAAATAATATGACTCCAGTGCCTTTTTGAATCATTCTTAGTGCTGTCTGCTTCTTCTCCTAACCTGTTCTTAGTCATCTTACTTCTTTCCCAGGACGTCAACTGAACCTCCATGAGTTTGATTTTCCAGTTCACCTCTCTCCGTTGTTCGGGTTGAGTATATTCTGTGGTTTAATTTTCAGCTTCACTGATTCTTCTTCTAGCTTCATCAGTCTGATGTTGCATCTTTCCAGTGAGTTTTAGAATTTTGTTTATTGCAGTCTTTATCTCTAAAACTTCTATTTGCTTCTTCTGTGTTGTTTGTTTCTGTCCTTGATTTTGTATTTAGTGTCTTGGTTTCAGCATGTTTCCAAATACTTATTGAAACAGTTTTATGATGGACTATTTAACATTTTTATCAGATAATTTCAACATTAAAAAATCATATTAGTGCCTTTAGATTTTTGGGTACCTCTTGGTTTATGTTTTCATTTTCCATTTGGTTTGATATCTAATCTGTCTTTTCCATTGAGAGACTGCCTTGTGGCACATAATACACTGATTTCACCTACCTAGCTTATCTAACCAGGCAACACTTTAAAAAAATGCAAGTATTGAGAGTTCCAAGCAAACAAATCCAAAGCTCCATGTCATTCTGCTGTTTGTACAGTGTCTTTTCTGTCATTCCAATGGTAAAGCACACTGAACTTCTGGGTCAGATTTATGAAGCGAACAAATCAAACCTGATCTCTAGTTATGTGTCATGTCAAACTCTCCTTACGTAAGAGCCTACCAGAAGGACAACATGGCCAAGGTCACCTTCACAAATAATCTGCCCCATTATTTACCTTAATGAATCATGGATTATTCTTGCCAAATTCATCATTATTTTTAATGTTTTCCTAATTTCTTTTAGCCTAAAATACTATTTTCTTTAGTAGCTAAAAGGGTTATGTCGAGAAAACCAGAATAAGTTATTGAAAGTGTCAAGGGGTTGGCTCATTGCAAATAAGATTGCACATCTGTAAATTTTCTTTTTAAAAACATAAATGGGACCAGGAAGGGAATAAAATCTGAAGTGTAAAAATAAATAAATAAATAAATAAATAAATAAATAAATAAAAGTAATTGGGTAAAATTAATACAGGGTTATAAAGTTTAAGCTCAAGCTGGAGAAATGGTTCAGTGGTTAAGAGCACTGTCTGCTCTTCCAGAGGTCCTGAGTTCAATTCCCAGCAACTACATGGTGGCTCACAACCACCTACAAAGGGATCCAATGCCCTCTTCTGGTGTCTCTAAAGACAGCGACAGTGTACTCCTATACATTAAATAAATAAATAAATAAATAAATAAATAAATAAATAAATCTTAAATGCAAAAGGTTAGCTCATTGGGATTTTTCTCTAACTGTGTGCCTGGCAGCGTTATCTTTTTATCAGTACACACCATGAAGACCCTTTCAAGTTTGTCTCCTACATGGCTTTTTTGGAGTCAGATATCAAGTTTAACTTACATAGGTGAGATACATACCCAGGTCTGTATCACTAAGTTTCCATGAAAATAGAAACTCTTTTATTGCATATACCGTCAGGGTGGAAACAACAGATTGTGGACATTCTCTAGGTTCTTTTCATGGGTATATTTGACTCCTATAGAGAAAACAGAAATTACTTAATTGGATGGTGGTTGCTCACACCTAGACTGGGCATTAGAACAACGTGTTTAGTTAAATGTTAAGAACCATGACCAAACCTCACTAATTCAAACTTTGGAGAAAGTCTTGGGAGGCGTCCTATTGCTACTCTGGTCATTTGTAATACCTTAGCCTCACAAAGTATGGGACTATTCTCAGAGTTATTTCCCACATGTCTTTTAGTGTTTTATTCATAAGATGTCCAATGCCATCTACAAGCCACAATATTGGAAATGAGATAAAAACAACTAGGCTTCCTGTAGCCACATGGACGTTTATGAGATTTAATACAATGACAAATTGTAAAGTGTAAAGAACACTAAATTTTGTGTGACTGTTCAAATGCTCTCCTTGCCACCCACCCTTTTTTAAACTATGTACTTGTTCCTTTTCAAAACTCGAAAATGAAGAAACTTAGATTCGCAGAAATTAAGCAATTTACCAGTTAACCACACAGTGAGAGTTGTTGCCAAATTATATCTATCACCTGGCTCAGAAGTCTTCATATTTCTCTATGGTTTAAAATTATTTTATGGCTTTGAGGCAGTCTGTAGATGCTTGTGATGATACTAAACTTTGCCAGGCCTTGTGCCTTACTCAGTGTGTGGGATTAAGGTCACATGCTTCTTATTACAAATGCTACTTGAGCCACAGGTGCACCAAGGACAAGTTCCATCATAATTTTCACAACTGTTCAGTACAGCACTTGCTTATATGGGCATTGAATACATGTTTTACATGCAATGACAGAGTTAAGTATCTATTAAAAGGAGTATACTAGCATACTATAACATATTTATTCTGTATTTGTACAGAATTTTTCCTGATCCTTATCTTTTGATATTGTCTTCTAAACTGTAGAAGCAGTGACTTCAAATGATGGTATTTCATACTCTGTGAGTGTTCCATCAGTTAACCTTTTCAGCAACTTGTCCCCATCTGAGTCAAGGAAGACAATTTGAACTCCTTAACTATTGCCTGTTTTCTTCCCAAGAGAATTTTGGGGTTCCTGAATACTGGATGCATTTATTCCTAGAAGGATTCCTGGCCCTAATTTCATCAAACATTAAAACAGGAAGGAGAGGCATTAGGAGATCTACAGACCAGTGTGCTTACAAAGAATGAGAAAATAGAAAACTTGTAAAAGGACTCTTCTCCTCTCAAGTTAGGTGCGAGTTGGTAATTAGATGAAACCCTGTGTGACAGTTTAGCTATGCTGAAGACTGAAACATGCTCACTGTAGGTATGAATTTGTGCTGAACGGCACAAGGCCACAGAGATCAATATATCAATATAAATCAAATAAATCCAGAGGCACAATTTAGAAAGTTTATATTATTTTCTGTGATCGGGAGCCTAAATATACACGTGAAGCCTCTTCACGAAGAAAAGTTAAAAGCAAAGCACAGACTTCACTGTTCATCTTTAAATTTGTATCCCTGATTTAACCTCATGTTCTGGTGATGGAACAATCATCTCAGGAGGCCAAACTAAGCAATAACGGTCATTAATAGCAAGAGTGAGCTCACCAAAGGCAGACTGCCTAGACTTTGGTTTTTATTTGGTTGTTTGTTTGCTTGTTTGTTTTGTCTCTGCATGAAGAACACAGCACTTTGTGTGTACGAGCTTGTAAAAGTCAAAAAGCTTTAGGTTTGCCATGTAGACTGACCCACCGGGCTTAATTTTTCACCAGAAAAATATCCATTATAACAATGAAGGTTCTCAAGGTTTTCAATGTAACATATAGGCTAAAATCCTAAAATGGCTAATGGCTGGTGGGTGTGTTATTAGGAAAGTAAGGTCAAGAGCATGGCTAAGACGGTAGTTTTACTGGCAGGTTGTTTGTTTTTTTAAACTAATAACTTTTTGCAAGGTCATAACCATTGGATGACAGCTGCATTAGCTTGAAGGCTCGGACTGTGTGGAGCATTATCATTTGGGCATTTGGTACAGTGCTATTATCTGTGCATGCTGTGCTGTACCGTCTTCGAGCCAGAGTCAATTACCTGCAAGAGACCTCCACAAGACGAGGCCATCAACAGACTCTTGAAGGAGTGAGGGGAGGGTCTCCAGCCGCTCCCCTGGTAACCCAGCCTCCACTCACCCTTGCACTGCTTCCTTAGTATTCCTGCTCCAGCCTCTCATAGCCTTGGCAGGTCCTACAGTACACATGAGGGGGATGATTAACTGAAGGGAGACTTCTGTCTTTGAACCTTTTGGGAGACTACCGTCCATTTGAAGAGACTTTTCATGATACAGATGCTTTATATCATCCATGCTCATATAAGTAACCCAAGTAAATTCTTTGGCTCCCTGAGCTTGACTTGGGTGAAAGCTTTCTTTGTTCTGTCAATGTCACACTGTCTGGAGTGAATAGACATCTGTTCACACTTGCCATGTTCCTTGAGTTGAGTTTTCAACCATTAAGTTTTTAATCTGAGATAATAGACATAGTCATGTGATATAGGTAAGGCCACTTTGGCTACCCTTCTCATCAGTTTATTACCTGATCTTAGAAAATGAATGTAGCAGAGATGACGGGACAAGTGCTTAAGCTTACATGGGCATGTCAAACTCTGTCCTGACATAGTCTTTGTAATTTGTAAGGCCTACTGGCTCTATTTTCAGATTTCAAGCTCACCTAGTACCATTACAATTTATTTACTTCTTATTTGACTTAGTACTTCACTACTTTTGTTGTTTACAGAATGTCCAAATGGTACCAAGGGATACAGAATATCTGGGCCTAGCATGTTCTGCCTTCCATATTTAATAAAACACTATAAACTATACATTGTTAGTTCTGTGTCATACATGAAGGGACTGAAATTAAACTAAGTTGCCATATTTTATGCCATTAACAAGGGAAAGCACTAAGATTGGAGCTTAGAGTCTGAGGATTCCTGAGTACAGGGTACAACTGTTAGCAGTCTGCATCTCAGGCAGCACTCGGGAGACTATAGGGAAGCTGGACACATCAATGCTCGCCCTTTCCTACCCACTTCTTATTTCCCCAAAGCAATATCTCTTCATACAAAAGAATCACACTTTTATAGGTGAGGCACAGACTTTCCAACATGCCAAATGGATTTCGACACAGAAAAAGTAAATAGCTCTGAGGTACAAGGCATGAATTAACAGGTGAGTACAAACCAGCATCTCCCAATGCCTGTCCTCGCAGAGATGCTTTGATTTGCTGTGGGAGTTCTGACATGCTGACCTTTCTCTCAATAATGTAGTGGGGCTGCACATTATCTTTTATGGGCTTAAGTGTTTGAACAGTGCCAAGACAGAGGAATAGAGAATTTCAATATCACAAGTGATTCCATCTATCTGAGATAAGAAAATAAATATGACTTCTCTGTGAGCTTCAGTCCCCATAGACCTCTATTTTTCTTCTTTTTAAATGAGCACCTAACTATGTGGAATGACTACATACTTTTAAACAGTTAATTAGCATAGAGCCCAGAATAGCATCCCATTGATATCTCTCCCTCCTAAACTCTAGCTGCTTTTCAAATATGAAAGGGAAGAGTAATGCAATTCAACTTTCTGAAGTTGGTGCTGTAGTTGACAGACAAAGACATTTTCAGTTGCTGTTTGCCCACCGTCCTGACTGAGCAAACACTGTCTTCAGAGTTTTGGCACCACCTAGGTTGCTGCCCTCTGAATCTACTGCCATGGTGGCAGCAATGGAGTAAAGTTGTAGGGCATTGTCTCCGGCATCAGCAAGATTCATATTTGCTTGATGGTTCCATGTGTGATTCCTATTATTGGAATATATTGATACAAAATGTATAACATAATTCCTCTTCTATGTTAGTACTTGAATGATGTCTGTTAGTATAGTCATTGAAACAGAACCGTTCGAAGAAATTTTAATGTATATGACCCAAGTCTAGTAAAAAGCTGATTTTGATGATTCATATTTTTGATGTTTTATCTTTCTTTACACCATAAGAAAGTTGGGTCATATTGTTTGTGAAGATCTAGACTTCTGTTGATGACAATGCCCTACATCTTTGTTACACTGTTGCCACCATGGCAGTAGATTGAGGGCCCAGCAACTTAGGTGGTGCCAGAACTCTGAAGATAGTGTTTGCTCAGTCAGGATGGTGGGCAAACAGCAACTGAAAATGTCTTTGCCTGTCAACTACAGCACCAACTTCAGAAAGTTGAATTGCATTACTCTTCCCTTTCATATTTGAAAAGCAGCTAGAGTTTAGGAGGGAGAGATGTGTTTATCTGTTTCTTTTTCCATCATTGTCTTTGTATACCAAACCTTGCCAAGCCCAAATAGTTCAAACATCAAGTATTTATATCACAAGCCTAGGCCAGCAGACAATCTGGTCTGCTGTGGGCTCATACTTTGTGATCAGAAGTGTGTTAGTCAAACTACTGGGCTCCTATGTATATGTCAACTAACTTTAGGTTGGTCAAGGACAGTCTTGCTTTGCACATCTGAATTTTCTTCTGTCAGGCTTGTGACTCTTCATCTGGTATTAGGATTCTGTGAAGTACCAGCCCACAATGGGTGCTTTTAAAGCTTAGGGCCAGAACTGGTATTCTATCACTGTGTCTATCTCTTTTTCACTAAAGGAACTCATAGGCCTGCCCTAAATTCAAGAGGTGAAAGACAGAGACTCATTCTTGAGTAGTTAATCTGACAAGTACCATTTTTAAATAACATTTTGTTGGTTTATGTAGCTTGGTTTGTGTCAGTGGCCAGATGTTTTAAGCAGATAAACATCCCTGCTTTGCGGGAGATTCCTTGTCCTCTACTGTTTGATGAGGACCGCTATTGCAGGCACTGGGTTTTCCTTATTCTGTTTTACAATAACCTGATTCCTAAAGTTGAGGTAAAAAGTTTTTTTTAAGAGAGAGCATTCTGGTTTTAGTAGAACTTCAGCAGGAAAGGAAAGTCTGCACATTAGATGTGTAGTTAAACCCCTTGTCTGCTCACAGAGCAGTAGCCATTAGACATGAAATGAATTTGAAAATAAGATTGCTCAAAATTGCAGGAAAAACATGTTCAGGGACTCTTGCATCCCATGGTACAGTGCTGCTTCCTGTCTTCCTTAGAATTGGCAGAGGTAGTGGCAGTGGCAGTGGCAGTAGTAATGTGGTTTTGAAAGGTGTGTGTGTGTGTGTGTGTGTGTGTGTGTGTGTTTTGTGCATGTGTAATCAAACATGGTCTGCAGGAGTTCTGGATAGAGTAGCAGCTCACCTCATGGGGTAAAAATAAGAGTTCTACAATCTTACTGTTACTGCTGGTAGTACAGGCGCTAGCTTGGTCCATGATGGGAAGTCATTTATCAACTATAAGGTTTAGAAATAAAGAACAAGAGTCTCAAATTCCAGCATCACTAACAACACAACAAATGGAAGCAGAAGTTGCCCTACAACTAATTGTCCTGCATGGTTGCTATCTTCAGTTTTAATCTCTTCTCTTCCTTTCATGCTCTATTTGGAGAATTATTTGGATTTTTCTTAATGTTTACTTTTACTTCCTCTATTGGTGGTTGTTTGTGCCTGTTTATTTTTCCTCTTGATTTTCCTAAAGATTTCACTCTGTATACAGTTTCTTTCTCCTCTTCTTCCTCATCTTTCTTTCTTGAGTTGATACCGCACCACATCATGTACACTGTTACTTCCTTCCGTTCCTCTAACTCCGCCGACCCCTGCCTCTGTGTCCCCGGACATAATTTGAATTATCTCTGTGAGATAATACTATAGCTTGTACTTTCAAAGGTGATGTTTATTTTAAGGGATTTAAGAAGAAAAGTAGGTAGGAACATTTTGTGTATCTATTTACCATCTTCTGCCTCATCATTTTCAAAACTGTAAGTCATCTTGATCTTGCCAGCTAAATAGAGCCCACGCCTTTCCATATTTCATTCCTGTTAGCTTGTGAAGTGGAAACTTCTAGTTTCTTAGGAAAGTAAATTATGTCAAATGATATTTTGCTGGGGTACACAGGTGAAAGGATGTCTTGCTAACGCAGACAAAGGAAAGAATGTTTTCCTGATGCAGACACAGGTATAAGAATGTTTTGATATAGCAGACATACGAAAGGTTGCTTGATGAAGGAGTAGAAATACAACCCCACAGACAGTGGGAGATGAGCACTGAGCATTGGTTTGGTTTGCTCTGGCCTTGCTATTCTTTTTTAATGACACGCATGTATTGGTTCGCCTTACATAGCGTTGTTGCGCTCAACTCGTGGCAATGCTCCCATTTGCTGGTGAGGTTCCTGCAGCAGTTTGCTGTTTCCATGGCCTCGCCTCAGGCTGGTTGGTGAACCTTGCAGTTTCTTCAGGACAGCTGCTGGTTCATGCCTGGTGTCTGCCTGCTGAAATGACTGGACTGTAGCTGCCAGTTTATGTTTGGTGTTTGCCTATCTAGAGGACTGGTCTGTAGCTAGCTGCTGAGTTGTATTTGGTGTTTGCTATGAGATTGAACTGCTGAAAAAGAAGATTGAGCATGTCACAGAAGAGCTATTGCTGAGCAGGTCCACTTTCCTCAAATCCTAATGTCTTTTCTCTTCCACTACCTATGCTGGGTGATAGGCAAGAAAAAATGTTGAACCCTTATTAAAAGTAGGTTGCAACAAATTTATGCCTACAAGCTTATATGTCAAATTAGACTTTTCAGATGAGATTAAAATCTTATGCTTGCAGAGTTGTACTATAAGGACTCAGTGACAGTTACATAATATTAAGGATTACACCAGGAAAGCAAGAGATCAAATTAGTGATGTGCCAAAAGAAGCAAAAATTGGTGTGATGTGTACACAAGCAAAGGAGTCCTGGAAGCTAACAGAATCTGAAAAGAGCAAAAAAAAATTATTTCCTATGGTACCTCCATAAAAATAATGCCTGTTGCTGACACATCAATTTTATTAACATCTCTTACATCTTAATCCAGAAATATAAAACAATAAGTTCTTATTTGAGCTACTTAATTTATGCAATTTGTTGCAATGATGGTAGAAAACTATATATGAGAGATAAAAAGTCATAGGTGCAAAATGTAAATGTTTTCCCAAAAGAAACTTATTTTCCAAATAATAACAAGGATGAAAGGTTAAAGGCCCCTGGGTAAAACATGTGAGTGAATTGCCTTCATGTGACTTTACAAAGTTCTTTTAAATTCCAGATGGCCTGACCTAGCCATTGATAATGGTTATCATCTTCCTTTAATTATGTATTTTATTCATGTCAGTCTGATATAATTTGTCTTTGGTGAGACAATTCTGTCTTCGTAGTTTTGATTTTTGTATCATTTTTGCCTTAGTGTATCTCTTTGTTGGTTTATAATTTGTCCTTAGAAGTCAAAGCCATTCACATTCTTTCTGGATGATTTGGTAGGGACTCATTCGCATTCCATGTACTAAGGCTACTCATGAAGAAAAAATATTTAACAAAGAAATCATCCAATGAACTGAACTGTCTCTTGTTCAGCATATGAAAGAGGAAAATCAACCCCTGCTAGTATCTGGGTCATGTTCAGAGGAAAGTACCAGTGTACCTCCATCTGGATGAAACTACATTTCTCCTACTACTCATATTATTTTTCAATGCTAGAAGGAAATCAGTTTTACCATAAAGGATACTAGGTGATGCTCTGTTCTTTGACTCTTTAATCAACTGCATACTTATGTTTCAGTTTTTGTTTTGCAACCACATAATTTTGACACACAAATTCTACATACATGTAAGGTATATTATTCATGTTTTGATACACATTGTGAAGTTATTTCTATAGTCTTGTTACTTAAAATGTTGATCATCTAGGCATTGTTAGCATTTTGCACACTGAAGTAAGGAAAATGGTAGCAAAAATCTTCAGCGTATGCTGTCAAACATTACAGATTTGTACTAACACTCAGTTGTGTCTGTGTGGTTGAACAGAGCACAATTCCTCAAGACACTTATAGGAAAAGCTGATAAAGCAAAACAATAATATAACTCCCAAAGTCTGCAGTGTGTATCTGTGCATGTTGTCATTAGCAACCCAAAGATAACTATTTCTTCATTATAATGCTAACATGTTTATATTTCCTTGTATATTCTCTGAGTTAAAACTGTACTCTATTAAAAATATATTGGCATTGAAATGTTATTAATGTGTGTGTGTGTGTGTGTGTGTGTGTGTGTGTGTGTAGAAGCCCTTAGAAGCTAAAGGGTTTGGATATTAGTTGAGTTAAAGTTACAGTCAGTTAAAAGCCTAGAAAATGGGCACAGGAATAGAGGGTGGGTCCTCTACAAGAACAGTGCATAGTCTTAACCACTGAGCTACTCTTCAGTCCTGGCATTTACAAGATTCTAAAGCATAGAAATGAAAGTAATTTTCAGCAGGGAGCTTCTACGATTGCTGAAGTTTCAAGGAATATGGTCAAGCAAATTTTTGCATATATTAAAAATTGTTCATGGAACATGCAGAAAAGCATCATGTTATTGACTGAAGTTTCTAGTAAGTTAATACCTGGGTCTAAAGTTGAAAGACTGGCAAAAGAGCATGGAAATCAGAAGCTTGGTCTCAGAAGGAAAAATTGCAATTGAGAGCATGTTTCTGGTGTTTGTTTTGTTTTCCTGAGATGTGAACTTCAGGAAGTCTAAACTGTCAAGACTCACTCTCCCTATGCAGTACTAAATAAGGCCCCAGCCCAAGGTTTTCTTAAGGTATTTGTAACAAACCCAGAGGCCTGTCTCCTCCCATGGACCACCAACCTCAGGAGCTAAAAATGTGTGTGAATATGGTGGAGAGATGAGAGGAAGGAAAAGTAGAACTGTTTGAGTACTACGAAGAGAGGCTAAACCAGAGAAATGAGGTGGTGGGGAACAGCCTGATGTGAGAAGCCTAAGCTGTCACCTGAGGTCTGAAGTCCCAACCCATGCTGTCACAGATATTGGGCCCACCCCAACATCCACCCCATCTATATACTCAACCCAATACAACCTTCCATATCTCAATCTTTTGCCATACAGCACCAGGGGTCTGTGTTGATGTCTGTGGTCTATGTTATAACCAAAAGCTATTTAGACATCCCTAGTCTGGCCTTCTGCCCGGGACCATTTTGGTCTTCAAGGGCTTTGCAGGGCTAACTCAACCTCTCAATGATTGTGGGAGGCAGGAGAGCTGGGCTCACTACTTGACAGAAGCAGCAATTGGTACACCTGGCCCTGTACCTCTCCTGGGCAGCACAGCAGACCTGACCATGGCGACATGGGTGTGGGTGAGCAGGCTTGAGATAAGAGCAGGAGAGCTGGCCCTGCCCCTTGGTAGTTATAGCATTTGCTAGAGCTAACAGGAGCAGTTGTGGAGAACTGGCCCTAGTGGTGTTGGTGAAGGAGGGGCTGCCACCCAGGTCTAGATCCAGGGCTTTGAGTTGGCCCACCTCAACATCCACCCCATATATGAACTGCCGAAGCCCATAATAGGGATGGTTCTGTGAATTTAGGACTAAAGAATCTCCATGACACAGAGCAACAACAGGATATCTGAGACGGGCCCTGGTGAGGATTCAGTATTGATGGTGTGGCATAAGCTGGAGCCTGGAACCAGACTAGTGGCTCGTTGTAATGAACACTTGTAAGTAAGGATGTTTGGACAGAAGGGTGTACTGTGTGACACGATGTGCCACACTGCAGTTTCCATGGTGAGATTTTTGTTTGCTTGTATTTATTTATTTTTTATTTTCTTTTGGGAAATAGGATGAAATAGGATGAAAATGGAAAGGGTGTATATGAAGGGATGAGGAGATGAGTAGTATTGGAGTGCATGACGTGACATTTAGAAAGAACCAATAGAAAGTTAAAAAGAACAAAGAACAAAGAGAAAGAACGGAGTCTCGGGTCAGCACCATGGAGAGCACCCACAAATGCTGAGGCATCTACTGTGGGGACAGCGCTGCAAGTGACTCAGAGGGAGAATTGAGAACTTCAGTGGTTGAATAATGAATTCACTGAAACATGGCTTCCCCGGGAGTTATAACTGGACCACCGGTGGACTAACATATATGAAAATTCCTGAAACGATTTACAAAATTTGTTTGGGTGATTTTGTAGAGTTCTTCACAGGTAGATAGACATTGCTTAATTTTAGTAAAACTTTCACAGGGAGCATGATATGCATATCAAATCTGAGAGTTTGAATGAATGATGGCTGATAACGTGATGAATAGTAAAACAAAAATCAGACTTAATTACTTTTATTACTATATGTCCAGATCAGGCATTTTAGTTGCAAACAAATCCTGTAAACTCAGTGCACTCAATCAGTATAAGTCTAGAAATATGAGAAATATGCAGAGGTGTCCGAAGTGGCTTTTAAAATTACAGACTCCTTAGAAGATCTGATGTGGGGCTTCGGTATTTGTAATTTTACAACGTTCTTCACAACATACGGCTCAAAGTGGAGAACAGAGGCAATGAGACCACTCAGGAGTTTATAAGAAACACAGACTTTGTGAGAAAACCCAATCTCTAGTCCTCATGCCTTGGAACCTTCATTTTAAAACTGATTCTTAGGCATTTCATGCATGAACCAGTGTTGGTGCATGTTTCCAAGAGTGAGAAGTGATCCAGTAAGTTTTAGGAACTGGTAGATCACAGCCTCCATCTGCCTCACTCACTATCAATTTCCCTAATATAAATAAATTCTAATTAGGACAATAATATTTTGCTCAGTATTGGTAGTTGTTTCAAAGCATATTTCACGTGTAAATATGTACTATTTTGAGAATAAACTAAAGCTTTAAAATAACACAATATATATTATTTTAAAATGTGTTATTTTTAAAGCTTAGAAGCAAGCTGAGACAGGGACACATTTAGATAAACAAGGCTTTTCTAGTGCTATAAATTGTGAACCTCTTTGCAAAGACACTTGGACTTTTACATGATTCTCTCAGGAGCAACTTGAACCTTCAGACTAGACAGTCTTGTCTGTGCCTTGAAGCTTTGTCTGTCTTATCCTCATTAGGGCATCCCTCCTCAGGATGTAAGTGATATGCTGCCGACTCACCAACTCCAAGGGAAACTGAAAGAAATGCAAGCAGAGCTCTGGTTAGGCTCCATTCACCATACTTTTCGCAAGGGTTTTTTCATTTCTGGTTTCCCGTGTCATTCAGAAGGCATATTACATTTCGGTTTTCTTTTTTCCCACATGGTTAGAACTGAAAAGCTGCAGCAAGCAAGACCACAGGTTTTCCTGCCATGTTCTTTTCTAATCAGGATTTGAAATAGCTCAATTATCAATCAATGGTTTCCCTCTTTCTCCTCTAACCCTCTTGGCTTTCTTTATCGTTATCTAAAATGAAAGGCGTGGACTTAGCCACTCTCTGAATTTTATAATCCCCACTCTCCTTTTGCAACAGATTCAAAGCTGCTTCTTACAAAGGGAATAGTCCTTTCCAGAATATTTAAAGAAAAAAAAACAATTTTCAAATATAACTTGCCACAGTGGTTCCTGTGTAGGTGCTCATACAAAATGCTTTGTGACCCAGTCACTACATCCGCATGAAGAAAAATAAAATTTTAATGCCATGAAAGCAAGCCCTCCAAACCCCCAAATTGATTGGAGACTGGATATAGTGCTGTTCTGGAGCAATTTTCTCAGAAACAAAACTTCTCTTCTAGAGGAGGAAAGCTAAGAAAGTATCAGGATGAGGAGGCCCCATTCTGAATTTATACTAGTAATGAGCAGGTGGTAGGAGAGACTTGAGGACTCCAGGGGAGACTTGAGCAGAACTGCCAACAATTTGAGCAGGATGCCTCAGAGAAGCATTTCATGAGTTGTTACCAAGTAGGTCCATTTTGTTCTTTGAAGTAACCCCACAGACTCACTGGTTCACCAAGCTGTATTTCAGTGTAATCATTTCTTTGTTCTCTTGTTAGTGTTCTATGTGGGGTGAATAGACGTTGGCTGACATTTCCCCAGGAAAACTCGTGCAACAATGACTTGAAACAATTCATTAAATTTTTCATGATTTTTTTCTTTTAAAATGTAATTGTTGGTAATCGTGATAGAATAATGTGTCGGCGCCAGCACCGACACGGTACCGAGAATCGGGCGAAAGCCTACGGGATGAAAGAAACACGCACACACACACACAGGTTATCGTGTCAAGCCAGGAGAGGAAGAGAGAAAGAGAGAGAGAGAAAGAGAGAGAGAGAGAGTGGAAGAGCGGAAGGAAGAGTGAGAGTGAGGAAGTGAAAGACCCCAGCTTAGCAGCAGTAACGCCATTTTGCAAGGCTGTACTTAAGATGACTGGTTCAGGGAAAGGTTAGAACACTGAGTACACAGCGGCTGCCAAACAGGATGTGTATGGTTGAAGGCCTGGCAACAGGACGACTGCGGTTGAGCGCCTGACAATGAGAAAAGCCCCGGGAGAGGTCCCACACCCTGGTGGGGGGCCGAGTCAGCCGTTATGTTCCAGGAAGGTAGCTAGGGAACTTGCCCCCGGGCTGAACCCTTGGGGGGCCGAGTCAGTCGTTATGTTCCAAGAAGGTAGCTAGGGAACTTGCCCCCGGGCTGAACCCTTGCCACATTAGAATCCACCAATTATATCCCTGTAACCATGCATCTGCTTCTGTATGCTTGCTTCTGCTCCCCAGAATCCTATAAAAAGCCCATCCTTGGTTCCGTGGGGCGCGCCAGTCCCCCGAGTGACTGAAGCGCCCACAGGTGCCTGTGCCTGTGTATCCCGACAATAAACCAAATCCTCTTGCTGATTGCATCCTGTGGTCTCGGTCTGGTCATTGAGTTAGAGGGTCTCCATCCCGAGGGAAAGTTCTCCCTGAGAACTTTTCAGAAGAAGAGTGAGAGACTCCTGTAGCTTTATTCACCACTTATATACCCAAGTCTCCAGGTAGAAAATAGCTGGGAAGCACAGTGGGAGACCCTGGCTCGTGTCTACCTGGCGTGACTTCAGTACAAAAGACCGACTACGAGACCTGAATTAATTAGGGAGAAATCCGAGAAGACCAGCCTAAATCTCAAGGATAAAGGCTGAGGAAGTAAAAGGCAGAAGTAAATTGACCACCACCCAGGTGTGGTCCAGGTGTGTCAGTTCCACATGCATCAGCCGGGCTCAGCAGAGGTCATGCAGTGGAGACACGGGGTGTTTACTACTTGGTCTTTTCTTCCTGTGCCGTAAATACATGGGAGAGGCCTCTGTCCAACAATCCCATGACTTTTACTGTGGCCATGCAGTTACAAAGCGGCCAGGCCCAAATCCAATATGGCACTACAATAATGTCACCCACAAAGGTGTCCTAACGTCAAGCACCTAACCCTATGCTAACTTTAATGTTAAAATAGACTCTCCTGATATGACTTAGTTACAAACTTTGAAATGAGAGTGAGCTTAGGTTCTCTTGGTGAGAAACTCAAGGAGTCTTGACATAAATGGCACCAAAGGACCCAAATGAGAGGCAGTCATAAGGTTGAAAACAAAAGTTTGGAGCATGGAGGATGGAAGCCTTGTCAAGAGATGAAGGAATAGTTCACGATCTGAGAATTACCCAGAATGAATTAGCTTTCCTGAAACCTTAACTTCACGTAGTCCTGGTTGACCTGGAACTCATACTATGTAGGTAGATCAGGCTGACCCAAAAGTCATGAGATCTCCCTGTCTCTGCCTCTAGAGGGCTGGGATTAAAGTGCTGGATGAATCACCAGAGTTGGTGAATTTGTTTTCAGCCACTAAACTTGTGATACTCTTTCTATAGCAACTATGAGAAGCTAGCATCATTCTATGGCCATCTTATTGCTCATTCTCTGGCCATCTTATTGCTCATTCTCGAATGGATGTTATGCAAATGTTGTAGCCATTACTGTCAGAGCAATAAGTTGTCATTGCCTAATTTTTATGTATGCTTTGTCTTTGCACATTAAGTGCCACCATTATCAATGTAGTAGGTGCTTAGTGAAGACGTGCAGGAAAGGGCTTCCAGATTTTCATTTGGAAGGTCATGTCTCTCCTTTGGCATCTGGAGCAGAACCCTTCAGTTAAACAGTATTTTCTATTATCATTTGTTGCTATCATTTCATTCTGGGAGTCGTATGTGTATAAAATCCTGTTTCCCCTCTTTGAACTCTCAACTCTAGATATGTTTTTCTAGTCTGTAGATTTCCCACCCTATGGACTACATACTTACAGTATGCTTTTCAGATGATTACAAAAGTTGCCTGACATGAAAATAAATATAAAATGCTTATCAGGGTTCTCTACATGATGACTGCTGTGACTCAATGAATGCTACTCACTGGGCATTGCTATCATCCACTAGATATGGACATGACCCACATGTTCATTTATGATTGGTTGTGAAATATGATGGGCCGACTTAGGTCATAATCATCCTGTATGCATTCAAAAAATCAGGTGAAAAGCATGCTCTGAAGGTGGGAGATGGCGTCCTAGAGCTATCTACTCTTACTCAAAAACTGCTTCTCTTAGGAGTGAGCTGCAATCACAGCTCTGGGCTACATGGGACAAAGAACTCCTACTGCACAACATGCTGATGTGTGCTTAGTGTGTGGGATGTGATTCCTAAACCGATCTTAATCTCCAGGTAAAAATAGCCTTCCTGTGTTCATCACAGAAAATAGAAGCTTTAGGTGGAAAATAGTTTTGACATCAGATATAATTATGCTATTTGCCAACTGAGGACTGATGGCTAGTTTCAAGAGCATTTTTATATTTTGTCTCATATCTAAGAGAAAGGCAACATTTCATTAGCCCACAATGCATTAGCCCACAATGCACTAGCCCATTGCCTTCCTTGTTTGTGAGCATAGACATGGAGACCCATACACAATGTAGAAGACCAAGATGAAAGGATGGCCATGTAAAATGCTCAGTCTGATCTCCCTCTGTAGCAAGTAACTGTATCTCTAACTGGATGTCCCAGTGTTATTCTTTTATGATGCCATAATCATAAAACAGTGGAATCAGAATGGGCCTGGATTGGGATTAACAAGCCCATGTCCTTCTTTCACTTTCACCATTACACATTTAGTATCATATCACAGTAGCTTTATAAGAAAAGCAGAACATTATCTTCTTTGTTGTGGAGAAAATAAATCACAAATATTCTAAACAATTTGTCCTAAGTCCTACAGAGTAAACAGTGACAAACCAGAATTCCTTAGGAGACCAATGCCTTGAAAACACCCACAGATGATCTAATTTAATTGTTCCCTGAATATAAGTAGTTTTGAAAGTTCTTCATGTGGGTCCAATTTGAGCACATAGGTATGAGTCATTCTGATGAACCTCCCCAACCCTTTTTATTTTTGGTTTCTTTGAGAGAAGAGGGTCTTCCCTGAACAGCACTATCTGGAAACAAAACGCAGCAGTTCCTTCAGGGAGGTTGAGCTTGGGTCCTTTCATCCTGCTGTGTCTACATCATATCTATGCAGCTCCAGTATACTGGGCTTTTCTATAACACAGAAGCCACCAAATTGGAGAGGAGTAAGTACGCATGACTTCCTGGCACAAAATATCTTTTATTATATGTTTGTAGATTGAGTGCAAGGGGAGAAAGGAGATTCTGTTCTCTTTAGATTTTCATGTACTTAATTTTCCTTCATAGAAACAAGCCAGACAGGCCATGCCATTCTTTTTGAATCGATACTAACTTCTGAGTGGCTCGTGGATACCACATTATCCCAGACCTTGTAGTAGATGCATCTTATTATCAAGTGAACTAACATTATTGAGGGCATTCTCTGTGACACACATCAATGCTTTCGATGGTACCAAAGTAACAAAATTGTGTGTTCTCTCCTCAAAGGTCCATTGTGTTATAATTAGAGATAAATAATATCAAAAGAAAGCACAGAAAGTTATGATGTTTTAACAGAGGTGGCCATGTGCTCACATGGGATAAAGCAGTTTTTGTACCCAAGAGCCCCAAGGTAGCTTTTAATGTCCAGCGTGAAACTTCAGTGCCAATTTCATTTTCCTCTTGTTCCCTTGTATGACTCAAGGACTGGCCCCAACAAAAGCTGCTACTCTTACTGAGAACACCTTCTAAGGTGTTAGCAGAGAGGCTCATATTAAATGCCATTTCATTTTTCCAGGATCTGTTTGCCTATATACCCAGGCACCCATCCTTGGGCTCCCAGGACCTCTACACTCTTTACTGGTCTCTATCACCATGTCTTTTCTCTTGATCACTACCATTAGCATCATTTTCATAACTGTAACGGTCAGCATTCATAACAAAGGACAGATACCTGCTAAACACTCTATTTACAAATTTATTTACTCAGCCACTAAGAGGTTGCTATTTTTTATTTAAGAGAGAATGATCTTAATGGCATAAAGGTTTGGTGGCATAGTAAGTTAAGGCCATTAAGCTATTAGGTAGCCAAATATGAGTTTTAAACAAGACAATTTTGCTTGAAAATCTGTGTGCTTAAACTTTCCCCTATTTTGACTTTATCACATTGGAAGTGGTATGACAAAACTCGTCTTACTGGGGTGTGGTACTGACATTCCTTTCCTTGGCCAGGAGTGCAGTGATTATAACAGAAACATGAGCAAAGCTCGATGCATGTCTGATAGTGGATCCTAAGGTGGAGGTTTAACTCTCACATACACATCCCTTCTGTTTTCTTTGAGAGGAACCACTTAGCTAATGTCTCGTTTTTGAACATAGGTGTTGAGCTCATGCTCTGTGTAAAACAAGCTCTGATCATTGAAATCATTTTGTTCTCAGAACAAAGTGGTCATAATTTCATGTAGGAGCCGTCTTCTCTCATTGTCACAAGCAAGCAGTTGCCTTGGTAACAGCATTTGAAAAGGGCAAAGACCCTGGGAACTTCTGTCAAAACCCACTAAAATGCTTGCATCGGCTTTACCTCAGCTAGGCCTGTGTTTACCACCTTTCCAGCCTCCACTGAACCCCCTGTGGCCATGTTAGAAGGTGAGCAGGAGAGAATGTAGAAAATTGAAGCTTTGTCTGAGCCAACCAATTATTAGAGAATGTGGAAGTTGGATAGATTCCAGAGGATAAAGGGTTTAAAGAATCTTTTCTGAGAGATCACAGTAATATGGAAGCTCCTTCCTTTAGCAGAAGTTTCTTATATGTTGATTTGATCTGATGGTTATAATTCTCTCATTAACTCAGAAAAAAAATCTTACTTTAAAAATTTCCCTTTATTGAAAATAGATTCTTTTATCATACAATATGTTCTGATTATAGTTTGCCATCCTTATATTCCCCATAGTCTTTCTCCAGTTCATCTTCCTTCTGGATCCATCCTCTTTCAGTCCCTTATTAAGAAAGAACAGGCTTGGGGTTGGAGATTTGGCTCAGTGGTAGAGCGCTTGCCTAGCAAGCACAAGGCCCTGGGTTTGGTCCCCAGTTCTGAAAAAGAGAAAAAAAAAAAAAAAAGAAAGAACAGGCTTCTAATAGATAACAACCAAACATGACAAAATATAGTAAGACGAAGCAAAAGCTATCATATTAAAGTTGGACCTGGTAACCCAACTGGAAGAAAGGAATCTCAAGAGCTGGTAAAGTTCTCTGTCTAGAATCCAGAAAATTACTAAGCTAAAAACTGTAACATATACACAAAGGACCTGGCATAGACCTGTGTAGGGTCTGTTCTTGCTGCTTCAGTTTCAGTGAGCGTATATCCCTCTGCAGGTCTGGCTGTGGGTTTCTGCATCCATTCCTATCTACTGACAGAGGAAGCCTCTTTGATAGTGATTGGATAAGGCACCGATTTCAGAGAAGCAGAATATCATTAAAATCATTTTATTGATACTTTGTCTTTCAGACTAGTAGCAGTTGGTTTTACTCTGGATCTCTGGGTTTTGAAGCAGTGACCGGCATGGGTTCCCCCTCATGAATGGGCCTTAAGTCAAATCAGACATCAGTTGGCTATTCCCACAAGTTCTATGCCACCACTGTCCTAGCACGTTTTGTAAGCAGAACGGATTGTAGGTTAAAGGTCTGTGGCTAGGTCGGTGTCTATGTTTGTTTTTCAGTCACTTTCAGAATTCCTTCCCACACCAAAGAGCCTAGAATGTGGGGGTGAAGAAGGCTTCGCGTAGGCTCTGGCTTGACTCTTCTGTGTTCCATGTGTTGGATGGGTTTTGTCCTTGGCAATGGAGCTCCACTGTCAGTTTGTGGAGAGAAACCCTTTGTTTCAGCAAGTCCCCATCAAAATTCTAACACAGTTATTTACAGACCTTGAAGGGACAATTTCACATGGAAAACAAAAACAAAAAATCCCAGGATACTTTAAACAATACTGAACAATGAAAGAGCTGCTGGAGGTCTCAGGATTCCAGAATTCAAGTTGTGTGGTAGAGCTACAGTAATAAAAACAGCAGGATATTGGCATAAAAATAGATATGTTGATCAATGGATTCAAGTAAGACCCAGGCATAAATCCACACTCATATGGACACCTGAATTTGGATAAAGAATCTAGAAATACACACTGGATAAAAGACAGCATCTTCAACAAATGGTGCTGGTCTAGCTGGATGGCTGCATGTAGAAGAATTCGAATAGATCTGTATCTATCACCCTGCACAAAACTCAAGTCCAAGTGGATCAAAGACTTCAAAATAAAACTACATGCAGTGAACATGATAGAAGAGAAAGTGGGGAATAGCTTTTTTTCCTGTTGGCACAGGAGGTAACAGGGATAGCGCAGGCACTAAGAACAACAATTAATGAATGGGACCTCATGCAACTGAAAAGCTTCCGTAAGGCAAAGGGTCCCAACAATTAGACAAAACAGCCACATCCAGAGTGGCAAAGGTATTTGCCAACTCCAGATGTGAAAGAGAACTAACATCCAAAATATATAAAGATATCAGGAAGCTAGATATAAAAAGGCAAATAGTTCATTTAAAAATGGGGTATAAATGTAAACAGAAACTTCTCAGGAAACTAAAATTGCTGAAAAACACTTAAAAGAAATGTTAAACATCCTCAGCCATCAGGGATATGCCAATCAAAATTACTTTGAGATTCTCTCGTACGCCTGTCAGAATGGCTAAGATCAATACACGGTGACAGCCCATGCTGGTGGGGATGTGGAGCAAGTCAAAATTTTCCTCCATTGCTGGTAGGAGTAGCTTGTACAGTTACTTTGAAAATCAATATGGCTGTTCCTCAGAAAGATGCAAGTTGATCTACCTGAAGATCCACTACGGCACTCGGGCGTCCCCTCAAGCAATGCCTCATTCTATCACAAGGACACTTGATCAACCATGTTCCTTGCAGCTTTATTCATAGCCAGAAACTAGAAACAACTTAGATGTCCCTCAACAGAAAAATGGATAAAGAAAATGTGGCTCATTATACAATCGAGTGTTACTCAGTTGTTTAAAAAAAATGGCATCATGAAATTTGTAGGAATTCTTACACTTAGCTGATGTCTATTAGATTTGCTTCCCTTGAGAGTTTTATTCTTTGTATGAGTTCTGCGATGTAGAGTAGCATGCTACATGCCTGGACTATCCTCCATTGTGATCTATCAGGCATTTGGGGACAGGAGAAACACTTTTCCTGGAGCTTCTCTTTGTCTTCTCTAGTTTCTTCTTGATTCACTGTCATTTGTATTTTTAAATTGTCTCAGCGTCTTCAGTGCTCTTTTCTAGAACTTTTGGTTTTGTGTTTAAATTCATTGTGAAATATGATTCTCATTACATATAGTTTATACTAGTCAGGGTATGATAAAATTATCATTCCCTCAAATTTGGACAATATTATTCTACATAAGCTAATAATTAACTATGTTTTTACGGACATATTGCATGGCTTGTCCCAGAAGAACTAAGGAATAGATTGATCTATGTCACTCATTTATGACCAGAAAGTCATATTTTCTGTAACACTGCAAAGAAGCGTGAGGATTATTTTGTACAAAATATGAATTAAAGTGACAATTATGCTCCCATCTGTCGGTGTGTTTTACATGAACTATATTGACTTACATACTAAAAAGCATGCTTGGTGGTTCAAGGGCTTGTTCCTCTGGTTAAACAGGCAGTCTGTCACTAGCTGTAGGAACAAGCCCGTCTCGAGCTTCATTGACTGAGCAATGTCAAGAAAAAAAAGAGGAACCACAAGGATGGTATTTGACCTGGGGTTTCAGGCTCAGTGGGGTGACTTTCTCTTTGAATCACAGGAGGGAACCTAAGAAGAGAAGGGAGGACAGAGGTCATGTGGAGACTCTTCTCTCTACCAGAGTCAGAGATTGGGATGGGGAAATGAAGCGGCCTTCTTTTTTCCTTAATGGAAAAGATATGGGAGAGAAATAAAAAAAAGAGTCTGAACTCTGGTTTTAGCATGTGCTAGCTAAGAGCTCTCTTGAGAAAAATATATGAACCGCACTATCTATCCTCACATGTCGTATGGTGAAGACAAACACCTTAAAATACGGTATTTGTCCAGATAGGAGAAATACATGTAAAATACTTAATTTCACAGACCTAAGTAGCCATATAGTAGAAAACAACTTCTGTTCCTTCAAGAACTCTTGTCTGACTGTTGGAGAGATTGCTCAGCAGTTAAGAGCCCGTGCTACTGCTATGCAGTCATGAGAACTAGAGCCCAGAACCAATGTAAAAAGATGCTGTTCCAGAAACACCCGTAACTCTAGCATCCAGGGATCTGATGGCCTTCCCTGGCCTCTGGATGTACACAAGTATGGTTACCTGCAGACACAGGGGCAGAAACACTCACTGAAACACATACATGCACAGACATAAATAAATCTTTAAAATAGTTTTAATAAAAGTTATTGTCTGAAATAAGCCAAATACCAATTAGAAGATTAAGGCTACTCTTGGATAGTCAAGTATTGTTCCATGAATCAGAGTTAACTACAACATCTTTGGGGCATAAATTAGAAAGAAATACTTTTTCCTCTTTTTATTCCTTGTATGCTTCTATCAAAGGGAGAGGACAAAGGCTTTTTTTCTTTTTTTTTCTCTTGGATATTTTATTAATTTACATTTCAGATGTTATCCCCCTCCCTGGTTTCCCCTCAACAAATCCCCTATCCCACACCCCCTTCCCTTGCATCTATGAGGGTGCTCCCCCACCCACCCACTCACTCCCACCTCACTGCCTTAGCATTCCCCTACACAGCCTTCACAATACCAAGGGCCTCTCCTCACATTGATGCCAGAAAAGGCCATCCTCTGCTATATATGCAGCTGGAGCCATGGGTCCCTCCATGTGTACTCTTTGGTTAGTGGTTTAGTTCCTGGGACCTCTAGGGTTCTGTTTGATTGATATTTTTGTTCTTCCTATGGAGTTTCAAACCCCTTCAGCTCCTTCAGCCCTTCTCCTAACTTCTCCATTGCTATCCCTGTACTCAGTCTGATGGTTGGCTGCAAGTGTCCACATCTGTATTAGTCAGACTCCTGAAGAACCTCTCAGGAGACAGCTATATCAGGCTCCTGTCAGCATGCACTTTTTGGCATCAGCAATAGTGTCTGTGTTTGGTGGCTGCATGTGGGATGGATCCCCACATGGGGCAGTCTCTGGATGGCCTTTCCCTTCAGTCTCTGCTCCAGTCTTTGTCCCTGTATTTCCCTTAGTAGCAATTCTGGGTTCAAGTTTTTTAGATAGGTAGGTGGCCCCATCCCTCAACCAGGGGCCATGCCTGCAGAAGAACAGAAAATTGAACAAAGGTGTGCAGCAATGGATGATGAGGAACTGGGAGTAGCCACCAGAAAGTACCAGATACTAGGAAAGCAAGAGGCCCCAGGGCCTCTTATGGGGATGACATTAGCTGAAATACCCAATGAAGGGGAGAGACAACCTATAGAGACCTTATCTAGAGGTTAGGAGGACAGAGTTTTTTTAAGAGAAAGTATGTTCGGGCAGCACAAAAGAGGAAAATATTTTGGGTAGTTTGAGACTGTCTTATAGAAAGATGACTGGTTTAAGCAAACTCTTTAAATCAGTAGGAATCACAGGACTCGGAATGCCATGTAGGGAAAGCAGAGGGGACAGAGATGGAAGGGTAAAAAGGGAGAGGAGGGCACTGTACAACCAGGCATTCACGCTTGCTGTGTTCGTGCATCTTTCTGGTTAGTCATTTTACTGACGAGTACTTTATACTCCAGACACACAGGAATAGTTCGATGATATTCTGAGAGCCTTCACTTTTTCCCCTCTCATTTTTTTTCTTGCTTTTGATTAAACCAGTCTTGGTGAGCTGAAGTCAAGGGCTCTTTATTTGCAATTATTGTATGAATTCTCTTCCTTTTCTCTGGCCCTGTCAAATAGATTGAGAACATTCATGGCTGTGAAAGTTGGAAGTCTCATTTTAGGAGAATGAAAAAAAAAAAAACCTACAGCATGAATTTATCTAATACTGCATAGGCCACATCTTTCGATTCTATATAATTATGCATGAACCTGCTTCTCAGAAAGCAGAGAACCCTTAACAAACAAGCTTCTTTAGCTTTTTACATGGAGGACCCTTACAGACAGGGTCCTTAGAGACAGGACCCAGCCGGATGCTCTCTTAAGATTTCATGTAGCTATAAATGCGAATATAGGGACACCTCCATTTATAAGCAGCCGCAACTATGTTGGGAAATGGCAGAAAGGGAAATCTTTTTTCTCGGAGGGCAAATGCAGCGAGAAGTTCTTAGTCTAATACACATAGCTGGAATTGTTATTGCCTAAGGTCACCTCTATTCCCTTATCTACTGCACATCTGATGTTTCACGGAACAAAGCTGTGACCTTACGAGATGATGTTGTCTTAGAACAGAATGCAAACACCGATTTTCTGAGTAGATGATTGAGGTGGTCCTTTCTATTAGAGGCAGATGAGTCCAAGCACTAGAAAAAGCCATGGCAGGGAGCTGGAGAGGAAGGGAGTGTACACAGTTCTACTGTAATTGCCTGTGCTTGTTGAATGGCTTATTGTCACCCCAACAAAGTAGAATTGTTTTATGTTTTATCATCTTTATTTTACGTATATGGGTATTGTCCTTGTGTGTACATCTGTGCACCTCCTGGGGCCTAGTGTCCATGGAGGCCTAAAGAGGGTATTGAATCCATTGGAGTGACACCACAGGAACCCAGATCCTCTGAAAGAACAACCAGTGTTCTTAACAGCTGAGCCATCTCCCAACCTGCCAGGCTATTTCTTCAACTTCAGGGGGCAGTTTACCAAGGGTAGGAAGCATGGTTAGCAACAGGAAGACATCTCTGCATGTTTTGAATAACAATTGGGTTGCAGTGAGTTTGAGACATGAGCTGTATTGAGAACCTAGCTGGCTAGATGACTAGGCCACTCCCTGTTTTATAATATCTAAGGCTTGTATCCACCAACCTTCTGACTTTAGTTTTAAATGTTTTACTGTGTGTGTGTGTGTGTGTGTGTGTGTGTGTGTGTGTGTGTGTGTAGGTTCAGTGCATTTATATCCATCTGTGTGTATTTGTGTGTGTAGGTGCACACACACGTATGAGTGTGTAGTGATGAAGGTCTGAGGTAGATGGTAGGCATCCTCACCTATGTCTTCCTGCCTTATGGTTTTGAGTCAGGGTCTCTCACTGAATCCTGAGCTTATTGCCTCAGCTAGATGGGCTGGCTAGCAAGCCCTAGGGAATCTACCTGCCTTCCTCTCCCCCAGAACACCCACCACTGCTATTGGTGCTACATATGCATGTCTCTGAACTTGACTAAGTGTACCACTAAAGTGCCATTGAGCCATCTCCCTTGCCCTTTGAATCTAGGTTATATTGCTGGATGTTTCTGTACTACAATTTGGTGCTGCCTGAAAATGGTCATCTTTTCTCACATCTGTGTTAATGTCTTTTTTTACTTATTTTGTTGTTTGCTTATACACTGTTTTTTTTAATCAGGAAGACACTCATTTAAGAAATAGCACACATTTAGATAGCTACCATTAAAAAGTGATGGCAAACACAATAGTCATGTCCCCAGGGAAGTTACTGCAGAAGGCGTTGTTAAAGGAAATTCATATGTTTATAATCCAGAGAGTTTTAGGCTGTTCGGTGAAACATCTGAGATGTGTGCAGTTTGGACCAGGGAGTGAAATTATAAAATGTGCACACATCTAAATAAATGATGCAATAAATGTCAGCCTTCTTCTCTTTCCCCTCTTTATTAAAAATAATTCCTGTGGCCATTAGTCACCACTGAATTAAAAGATAAGCACTGAGTTATCCTAAAAATTATCTTCTGGAGGAGAAATGACTATGGTTCTATTCCTTAAGACATGATCAAATTCTTTAAGAATATTTCAATGCTTTCTATATACATGGAAAGTATTTTATTTCCCAGAGGCTCCGTGACTTAGAAGATAACAGAGATGGCATAGCAAGAAATGAAGTTTGTCTTGTGTGCAGGAAAGAGGATGCATCTGAAACTGGGACAAGCTAAGCATGGAAATTTTATTATATATTATCTTTGTAATCGCTCCTCTGAAGCTCACATTACATTTCTAATAATCCATAAAGTGACTTTTGCATTGATCATCATTACTGATGGTGAAGTCTTAGAAATTAATACCTGAACAAAATTAAGGGGTAGATTTTTTTTCCAGGATCATGACCCACTTTTACTTCAGAGCAAGTAAGGGTAGAGTGACAACCATGAAGGAACCTGGGGTTGAACACTAGACAGCTGCAGAATTGTCTGGGAAGTGTGAGGCAAGTCCATGGTGCAGGAGAAGAGGTGAAAATCATGAGCAGTCTAAAGCTAATCCAAGAGAAGAGCTGATACTGACAGGGGACATGGCCACCAGCAAATTCATGGAGTGTGCTTTGGAAGAGCATCATCCTGTAGTTCAATGCTACATTCCCCAGTACAGTGCCTGGGAATGGAGACAGCCATGAAACTTGGAAACAGAAGGATACTTTTATTTTTGAAGATACATTTAACAGGACAATTTTGAATGAATTTGTTTCAGACAAATGCCCTGGTTGTGGTATAGAAAATAGATTTAAGTGAGCAAGACCAGAAATTTCTAAAGAAGCAGACCTCCTTTTACTTTTCCTTATAGGGAAGAAAGTACGATTACTCTTGATCAATCCTGAAGAATTGTAGGCCACAGATCTTTCCTTTTAGAGCGTGCATGTCCTTTATCATGAACTGTTGACAGTGCTTGGATTGGGGAATTTCTGCTAGAAGAATATGCTTGATTTTGAAGTGTGTGCTTCCAAGATACGGTGAAGGACATGCCCAAGCATTGTTATATTAATTTCTAAAGCAATTATTTTGTAATGCACACATATTTTGGGTCAAAATATATCATGCCATTATGACAGGTGTAGTGGAAAGGGTACACAATGTTGTATTACCCCCCTTTCCCACAGATGACCTCTCATGGCCCTATGTCTGATTTAATGAAAAGCATCTGTATGTAAGGATGAAGTGTTGTATATAAATCATTTCTCCTAACTCTTGACACACACACCACACATCAGTGGATATTAGTGGTTATAAGAACTTGCATCAGCATCATCATTCTGGCTTCAAGTCTAGAATGAAATGTCACAGAAGGTGAAAACAATGTCACATACAGATCAGGGACTATATGGAGGAGGGGATGCCTAGACTGCCCAGTTGTGGGACTTATGCCAGCGTGCTGAAGACCTCTGATTCCTCTGCCTTTGACCACAGTCTCGTGATTGTTAATGTGAGATAGCGTATCACCCATTCTAGAGGCCAGAGCAGACTGGATCGACTTTGGATGTTGGTCGGGTCACAGATTGCACTTCTTGTCTCATGAAAACCCACACACTCCTGCTTCAGCCACACTAGGTTTCTTTACCACAAACATTTTTTCTCAATGGTGTTGCGAGTGACATGACCTTGGTCTGAAACACTCTTCATATGTCAGAATGACATTTTAACAAAAAAATTGCACTCTTTGCTTGTTTTTTGCCCATGTCTTTTTTGAAAATATTAGTGAAGTTCCCAGTACTTTTCTCAGTTTATGAACAGATATTTGTCATGTATGAGTTGGCCATTCAGTTATTGTTGCCAAGGTGTGTACTTTCTGAGTTGTCATGTGATGAGTTTCAATGTTTTGGGAGGAATGCTTCAATGTTTTGTTAAGAGAGTTACATGGCATGAACCGAAGATCAAGGGCTAAGCTTTAATGGAGATAGGGAAAACTCAAGGTCAGGATACAGCAAGAAAAATAAAGGTAAGACTTTCCTATTTTCCTCTAGATAGATGTAGGGCCAGAGGCTCTTCTGGCCATGCAGGCCTATGCTCCTATGGAGGCTCATTTTCTGCTATTGATTTCTCCTTTTAGAGGTCAAAAGCTGGATGTGTTTACTACTGAAGGGTAAGGTTCCTTTCCTGAACTGGACTCTCTCTCATAGAAACTAGAGCATCTTTGCTGAGATCGGAGGCCTTTGGTTCTATAAGGAAGTCAGTTGGGGTATAATCTCTAATTCTGGGGAAGAAGTCAGTAGTTCATTTTGATTGGTTTCACTTTTGGAAAAACTCTCATTTGATCAATATAAATATGTAACGGCGACTAGGCAATGATAGATATTCCATAAATATTCTAACACATAAAGGAATTGGTATCTGAAAAAGGTAATAAAGGGGCTTGGAGACCATGTGCAAATTAAAGTTTACCATTATTCTCATACCAAGAATATATTCTTTTGGGATACCTGGTAAAGTTATTATGTCTTTGGAGTGATTTGATTATGATATGTAATCTGAAGATCTATGCATGTTCTAGTTTCTCAGTAACTCACGGCTAACAGTTCCTGTTGAATTATCAGCCATGTTTGGGACATTTTAGAACTCTGGGCTATATAACCTGTATTTACCCTAAAGAAACTCACACTTCCCAGAACACACACAATAACAAGGATGTATGGAATCATTATTTAGTCTCTGTATATTGTCTGTTTGGGTCTGGTAATCTCTTTGGCTCCCAGATCCTCCTAGAGATAGTGGAATTAGTGGGTAGGAAATAATTTGCCTAAGGAAACCTCTAACACTCTTCTCATTCTATGCCTCATCTTATCAATAACTAACATATCTCAGGGATCAATAAAAACCAGGGATGAATATATTTCTCCCACCCTCAACAGAGTCTCTTAATGACAATAAAATATTAGAGCTTTCCAGAGCTACTAGCAGGACAGTGCCAAACCAGCAGCGTGAAAAAATAGAGAATGGGATGATAATGATTGAAAGGATCTAAAGATTAAAAAAAAGTTCTGTGATGAGGGAGAAAGGTAGAGGAGTTGTGATTGGGACTGTATGTGATGAAGGAGAGTGACCTTCAAGGAGAATGCAATAATTATGGTGAGTACCCCAGAGAAGGCCTGCAGATGTTTCATGGACATCTAGAAACACAAAGTAGTTGATGGCTTAATGCTTTTAAAATTATTCATTTATTTATTATAATAAAAAGTGTTTTAAAAAATAATTACATTTTTCCCTTTCCCCTTCCCCATCCAAACCATCTCATATACCCTCTATACCTTCTAAGCAATGCAAATCACCAATAGTTAAATTTTATAACTATATATTTATTATTAATATATATATTATTATTAATATATATTATTAATTATTATTATTTGTATGTGTATTCAGAGGGCAGCTGTCAGGAGATTTTTCCCTTCCACTGTGGGTTCTGGAAAACAACCTCAGGTGGAGGGTCTTGTAAGACCATTATTTCCCTCCAGTCACGTTGCCAGATCTGTTTCCTTGCTTTTCATTCCTCTCACTGTCCTATTCCTTTCTTCACATTCAATTCCTCCTAAACAAAGAGGATTCTGCATTCAGCATCTTAAAATTTTATTTAGTGGTCTAAAACCATGGTGGAGGCCGCCCGTTGTTTTTTTTTTTTTTTTTTTTTTTTTTGACTTGTAATTCCAAATTGCTTTTGGTTGACACATAATTTGTGCAGAATAGGTCAGACATTTAACTTCAAAACAATCACATATGGCTAGGGCTCTGGTTCCTGTAGTTCTAGAGGCCATCCCTGTGGGTGGTAGATAAGAGAGAAAATGTTGTCTCAATGCTCAGGCATGAATTTCTATAGAGGTATCCTGGTGAGGAGAGACTCCAGGAAGCAAGGGGCAGAGGCAGGGATGGGAAGGAAGGGGACACCTTTATTATCTCCCTTGTGGTTTTATAGAAGCCTCTTGAACGGGCACTCTGGAGATGTCCAGGAAGAAGGCAACTGGAAACAAGTGACTCAGGTGAAAATCATGAATGGAGACCCAGGAGGAGTTTCTGACGTGACTTAACTTCCTAGTTTAGGAAAACAGGTCTCATCCTGCTTTGTGTGCTTTCTTTTATTCTTCTCTTTATTCTGTAACAAAAGGAATATGCTTTTCAAACAGGTTGGGGGAATTAAATGTACCAGAAGAGTATTAATTCTTCCTAAGGGGGCTCAAAGGTGATCTTTCTTCTTACCCTTGTTACAGTCTGTTACCATGATAGGCAAACTCTGGAGTTACCCGAGACTCTTTTTAATCTCCTGGCCCTAGGACTTTCCTACATACAACTTTTTATCTGTTCCCCTTTATCCAGCGACATTTGCTTTTGCTATTATATTGAAAAGTTAAACCATGTCGCAGGCTTTCTCTCTCTCTCTCTCTCTTTTTTAAAAGAGGAGCGCCTTGCTCTTTGTCATGTGAATAAAAACGATCCTCAAAGGCTGCTGTCATAGGAAGAACAATGTCTCTTTGCTGAATCCCCAGCTGAGGAATCTTAATCAAAATGTTCTTTCCCACAGCCTCTGTGCTTCTGAAATATCATTCAAACAGTTTATTTTAGAGTCCCAGCTTCATTTAAGTCCCTCTGCATATCAAATATTAAGTTTAGAGACATTTATGCCCTCCCTGGGGTGTTTTCCATTACTCACTACATACTCGAATTTCTCCAAAATAGTTTCTTTCTTTCTTTTCTGCTATTTAATGTTGTTTTCTTTTTTTTTAGATGTGAGGAGATTGACAACTATGAGAAGTGTTTGCTGCTTACAGGGCACGTTTTGTAGTAGATGGTTTTTTTCTCAGGAAAAGAATATGCAAATGAGTTGTACAATTTATTATCCTATTAAACCACTGGGGTTTGGCTTTCCTACCTACCATTATGAGAGGAAAAAAGGATTTATGATAAAGTATATCATATGGCTCACATGTGTTCCTTGGTGAAGATTTAATCTCCATGTTCATATTCTAATGGCTTTTGTGTATGTGTAGGGAGCAGTACTTAGGAAGCAATCAAGATATCATAAGGGCGACAGTCAAATGAACTCGTGAAGGTGCAGCGCTCGTGATGGAAGTGGTGGCTTTATAAGAAAAGGAAGAGAGGTTGGAGCATCTTCGTTGCATGGCTTTGTGATACCCTTTGCCCTGATGCACGCAGCAAATAGGCTGTCATCAGAACAGATAAGGAAGAGATACCGTTGTTATCCTTTTAGCCTTCTCAGCCAATGGAATGTGTCCTTTACAAATTATCCAGTCTATGGTACTCAGTCACAGCATGTGAAAATGGACTAGGACATATAGTTTACAGACTTCTAACAGTGCATTAAAGTAAGGAGGAAGAACACACATTTTTTATTGCTCTATTGTATCTGCTGAGTGTATTAGGTTTTTTCACTGAGACAAAATTCCTAAGCAAAATGGGAATCATTTTAGGTGATGTTTTTAAATGTTTTGGTATCTATATGATTTTAGTTCTGGACCATGTTGAGACAGAATGTCATAGTGTAGAGTAAAGCTTTTCACCTTATGGCAACCAGGAATCAGAGAGTGAGGCTGAATACAAGAAATATTCATCAGGGAATACAGTCAGTTATCTGCTTTTCTAAATAGACCTAACATTCTACTTTTCACTGCTTCTTAACAATGCCATCCAATTACAAATCCATCAATGAAGATATCCAAAGAGCTCTTCAAGTTGAGATTTTAAAATTTTAAACCCATGGAACTTTCCCTAGTTTATGAAAAAGTGATACAATAATATTTGGATTGTTCTAGTCTTGTTTATGCAGTAGTCGCTAGACAGACTGTTTCACATCAGACTTCCTGCTATTCCAGCTCTGAAAATCATTATAGCTCTTCTTTTATGTGATGTTCCTTGAGCCACAGATGCAGAAGACATTGTATAGATGTATCGTTGGTGATAGGTTTCCCATGATCTATTGGTGCCTGCGTTGGGTCTAGTTGTGGTTTTCTGTGATGATCTTCCCAATGCAGAGTTGTCAACTTTGAAACCATATACATACAGACAACAAAAATGGACCTAGCAGTTGTATCATCTGTCTATCTTATCTATCTATCTATCTATCTATCTATCTATCTATCTATCTATCTATCTATCATCTGTCCATCAACTATTTGTTTAACACACACACACACACACACACATATATATATCTATATATACATATATATATATATCAGATAGACTAAAATAAAAAGAAGTTATCAGCTTGAGAATCATGGTTCAGATTAAGGGAGGGTGCCTGGGAGGGGCTAGAAGGGGAAAGGGGAATGAGGAAGAGATGCAATGCTACTTCAACTAAAAATATTAAAAATAAAAGAGAGTTCTAATTCCCTAGTTGGGCTCATTAACGTCAAATCTTGCCTAGCTCCTCAAGTTTACCACATTTTGAGTTATAAATACTAACCACATTGGTTTGTTCTCTTTTTGTGGCGTTCCAGTTCCTCCCACTACTGAATGCTCCAGTGATTTCTCATATTTCTCCTCTTCATTCCAGTGTCAATTCTGTGGATCCCTTTCCTGCCCCTCCCAAGTGAGCACAAACGATCCAGAGCTAGCATCCTGAATGCAGTGTACACTTGCTAGCACAAGTGTGCAACAGGAAATTTTCAGTCCACGGGAGTATTCCCATTGTAACTCAAGTGTTCGGCCCATAGTGACATGTATAAGTCAAGAAATAAAAATAGAATGATAGATACTAACACCCTCCCATTTGTATAGAAACATGCACATATCCTTTAGCTGAAAACAAGAGCTGTTTTAAGCTTGAGGTTCCCTGAGATGGTCAGGTGCTCAGCTCACATTTTAATATACTTTGCTAGAATGTGAAAAGTATGATCAGAGAGTAGTGAGTTACTGTTTTCAAAGCAGTATATACTATCTGCACTGATGATTTACTATTTTATCCTGTTTGATCCTTTCAAGGACTTTGTCAAATAAAGAGGTCATTGGTACTGTCTTTGTTTACTAAAACTCTGTAAAGTTAAGTGATTTATTCAAGGTCAGGCAAAGATGAGGCAGAAAAGAGAAAAGAACCCTCACCGTTTGAATCTTATTGAGTAGATGTCATCATGATAGTGATAATAATAGCCTGCAATATTCCAGATGATAGGCTTAGAATGTGACATATCTATGTCTGTATCTACGTCTACATCTATATTATATCTATATCTATGTTTGTGTGTGTATATCTCTATGCATGATAAGACCCTGTGTATTGTCATTGATTGCTATTTTATCTTTTCTTAATGAAGGGGAAAGCTGAGCCTTGGAGAAGTTATAGAACATCCTGTAAATGCTAGATCCAGAGGCAAAACTGGGAACTTTTCTATTAATTCTTTTTTCCTGAAGGCAAAATCTTTGACCTTGTGTTTATTTATAAACATTTCTAGCTGTTCAGATACCATTTCTGACACATGAACAGTAAATCATCAGTGCAGACAGTATATACAATATACATGTTCACACACACACACACACACACACACACACACACACACACACACACACACAGTAAATGCATTCACTTATTCTCCCTCCATTACAGCTTACCACTGTCTTTCATGTGTTTCTTGGGCTCTTCACCACAGGATGCAATACCTAGTTTGCAGCAATGACAAAACTAAGCTCAAACTCTACTGAATAGCATGTCTGATGCCTATAGTCATGTATTTCCTTTTTTATTAAGACTTTGATAGAACGCTCAATCTGACTCTCTTCCAGTCTTCAGTGAGCTCAACTGCCCTCTAATATCTTCATGGAAGACATCTGCACTGCCCAGGTCAGCTCCAGTGGGCAAGTGAAATGTTCTGAACTAATTCAGAAGAGTAAGCTTTTACCAGATGCCAAGCAAATACTGCACGTTTTCTCAAATGTGGAATGTAGATTGAAATGTGTGTGTGTGTGTGTGTGTGTGTGTGTGTGTGTGTGTGTGTGTGTGTGTGTGTAGGAAATAGAAGTGAAAAAGGGACTATGTGAGAGAAGAAGAGGTATAAATGTGTGGTGGGAACAGGAGAGGACAAAGGATTATTTATTACATGAAGCAGAAAAGGGGGCTAACATAATGAAGAAAACCAAAGAGAAGGGAAGACAGGGATTGGGGAGGTTGGGGGGGTGAATAAGTACAAAGTGTAATGATGTATATATGTGAAAATATCTCAACGAAATCAATTCTTTTAAAGTGAATTTTAAAAATTAATAATGAAACTATTAAGCCCAGCTTGGTTGTTTTACTGTTTAACATATACAATTCACTTAAGAGCTCTGAAACCAAATCTGTTCATCTATAAAATGAGATAATAACTTTGCCTCCTGAACAGTCATCTTAAATTATGAAACATCTTTGTTTTATAAGGGGATTGTTAAGTTGTACATTTTTAAGGAGGAATACCAAATAGATAATTTTTATTAACACTTTCTCAAGGAGACTACTAAAGAAACAGTTCTTCTATTTAATTAGCCAGCTGGTGCCGCTGGATACAGTAAGTTTCCACATGGGCAGTGCATCAAGGAGCTGGGAAAGGTCAGCATTGGTGGGGGCTGGGGCAGGTCTTCACTTGGAACTGACAGACAGGCTGACAAGGGAGGGACTCAATGAGGAGGTGATCATTGAAGTGGGAGTGAGGTCTCACCAGCAGCTCCTCTTGCTCCCTTCTCAGAGTTCTGTGGGTTTGGAAATTGATTTCCTTTTTCTTATGTTTCAACTCTGATTCGTTGACAGTGCTTACTGGACGATTTTATGGATTTCATACCAGGGTTCCCAGAGACAGTCTATATGAATCGTAAGTCTCTTTTGGGCTAGGAGGGTGATGTGGTGCCACTTGTCATGCATCTCCAAACTCATCCTAGTCATACGTACAGTGATGACAAAGGTGGTCAGAGTACAAGGTTTAGAAAACCACCTTGTGGCTTCCATTACCTTCTGGTGTTTCCTGATGTAAAGCATCAGACCTTAGATGATGGCTTTCTTGGTTTCAATTAGCTGGTTCAAACAGTGTGTCTCCCAGCTTGTGAGGTAAAGCAAGGCTCCAAGCATGCAATTTTCTATACTTGATATTCAGGATCTTATTGACTTTGACACCAGGGATTGCCAAGAGTTTCTGGGGACACATTTAGAATTAGCAGTGAACAGTATACACCTTACTTCCTTGGTGACACTTCGTCAGCTAGGAGACTCTTCTGCCTGGTAACAGGCTGGATTTCTGGCCTTCAGAATAGAGAATATCTTGTTAGTAAACCCTTCAGTAGAGTAAGTATCAGAAATTTGCTTTTACTCACTACAACACAGAGATGGGTGAGTCAATGAACCTCGATGATGACTGATGTTTTTCTGGATGTTTCTACTCATTATCTAGCAGTGTGACTCTCTTTTTTTGATGTAGGCATAGAATGAAGGCTGGCTATTTGTGCTTCCAGAGACAGTATTGCTATCAATCAAACATTTATTTAGTCTTTAACAATGCTCCTAATGGATTTTTATCACATTTCTTCATGATATGTTTTTATTATGTTTCTTCATTAATATCGTTTCATGTAGTTCTGAAAGCTATTGCATGCCACTGCCCAATACTTTCAGGTGATGAAACTGAGACCTAGAAGACGTATCTATTATGCATCACTGACATCACGGGCTAGTGCCTATCAGGGCTTATTCTTATCAGGATCCTTGGGTCCATTCCTGAGCTCTGTTTTTAACAGCATCTGAAGCACAATGGTCCATAGGATGACGATGCTCAAGTTGGCGAGGGTACCATATGCAATTCAAGTTTGTGGAGCAGAGGAGACCCTTGAGTGTTTGTCTCAGTTCCATTTTCAGAGATTTTGGTTCCAAGACTTTTCTTATGGCGAGGTCCTGTAGATATTTGTTTGTAGCTTGAGCCTTCGTAATGCAATACATTTAACAGATTCTTCCCCAGTCTATCAGTGAGCAGAAAATTGACAGCATTCCTTCTTAGGACCGAGCCTTGTACTGGGCATTGAGACTAGACCTGTGACCAAAACTCAGCACCTCTGCTGGTACTAAGCTTAATCTAGAAGGCAAGGACTGTTGAAGGAATAAACTTTGTATAGAGGGTGATAATCCCTCTGGGATAAATAAATCAGGGTATGAGGTTGGAAGACTGACAGGGTGATCACTCAGATGATGAGTATAAGGGAAGTCTCTCATAAGAAGTGATGTTTGACCCCCAAACTTGAATGATAATGTGAGTCATGTTTCATTTTCACACAATTCCTCATTGTAGCATTGCAATGCTGTATGTGACATGACATGGTGTAGTTTTGTTTCACAGTGGAGCATTGTGATGTCACAGACAGTGTTGTGCTACTACAAGGCCCCATTGTGACAACGCAATCTTTCATAAAACATATGAGACATGATCAAGGATTCTAGGAAAACCACTCTGGTTGATTGAGGTGAATAATGAGGAGAGAAGAAATAATGATGGAGTGGAGTCTGGGGGAATTTGGTATAACTGTATGACAATAAGTACTCTTTTATGATATGATAGCACTATATTATGAGATCACTGTGACATGTACTACTCCATGCTGCTAACACAATGTACCTTGTGACATCACAGAAACTTGTGACATCACAAATCAATTTTGACATCACAGTATTTCATTGAAATGTCACTATGCTGTCTTTTGCTATCACAGGTTGCCTATGGCATCACAGTGCTTCATTGTGATATCATAACATTCTATTATGAGATCATAATATTCTACTATGATATCACAGTATTCCATTATGTAGCCACAGTGCTCTGCTATGACATGACAGTGCTCTGTTGTGATCACATAATTCTGTCTTGTGATATCATACTCTTCCATTGTGACACAACACTACTGTATCATGCTAACATAATGTTGAATTGTGTTGTCATAATGATGCATACACACTATAGTGTTCCATTGTGACATTACAATACTTCACAATGAGATGACAATGTTCCACTGTGGCATGTCAAAGCCCCATTGTTATTGCAATATTCCATCATGAGATCACAGTGCAGCATTGTGCCTTTACAAACCTCCACTGTGATATCACAATTATGTCTTGTTACACCACAGCTAATTATGACACCTCAATACTCCATTTTGTCATCATAGGGCTCCATTGTGGCATCACATTGCTCCACAATATATAGGAGGCATGTTTATGGGTAGCAGGAAGGCCATTCCTCTTGTTTAAGGTGAACAAGGGACAGAGAGAAGAAAGAAATGATGGAATGGTTTCTGAAATAATTTGGTATGAGCATACAAGATGATTTAGAGTGTGCTTGGGATTCTGTATTAAACATGTGTCCCCACAATAAAGATTCAAATCCAGATGTTATGTACTTTTTACAAGGCTCTCTCTGAGATTTGAAGGATGCAATTTTGGGGCTGAGAGTAATAAAAGCTAACAATTCAATTAGTTGGTTAACACAAAAAATTGGGTGCTATGGAAATCATATGATCACAGACTTGGGTAAGAAGAATTAGCTAGATTTAAAAACAATTTTTAAACTACACAAGAGAGAATGTTTTTAAGCCAGATGTGTGACATTACCAAGTTAACTTTCTCTTGCTTATGCACTTTCCACTGGAGGTGGGACTCTGGTAACTGATAAAGATGTGAATTTGAGGTACCCTCATTCTCACTTTCAAACTGCCTTTACCTTGGGCAAACAGATCATTTTGCTGTTGAGGAATTTCCTTCCAGGTGGGTACAGATGTACTGCCAGGTCTTTGGTTACTCATCACCCTCAGTGTGTGAATTCGTGCCAATATTAAGATAAACATCATAAATTCACTATCCTTGTGGGAATCTTAAACAAAATGAGAGCCTGTTATTACATGAAGGAGTAAACAAAAGGCTACATTAGTGGTAAAGAATGGCTCAAGGGAACAAAGATATGAGTAATAGAATCTAAATTGGGTCAGTAGAGTAAAACCATAGTTTGCAAGGAAATGACAGGAGACATAAGCTATAAATAAGACCCTCATGTTCGAGTCTGTTCATGGCAGTTTCTTATTTTTTTGGGCTCGGCCTTTCTTCTTCTGTGATTATCAGATGCTTTATTTATTGTTTCATAATGAGTAATCCCTCTTTTGCATACTAGAAGCAGGGGGTGGGAAGAAGGGAAGAAGTACACATTTATTTTTGTGACTCAGACTGTATACCAAATTAGCTAGAAGCTCATGTCTGTTCTTTTATTCCTAGGGTCATTAATCACCACATCTCAGAGTGAACCTTCACTGCCTACTGACCCAGCACAGTCAAGAACATTATAATCTGATCCTTGCAAAGTACTTTATTTTTTTATTATGAACTATTAAATATATTATTCGTCAAGCATGAGTTCTGTAATTATGGCATTAAATAGAAATCACGTCACAAAATAATGCCTACAATATAGTTGCCAGTATGTCAAAATCAGGAGAAAAAGGAGGCTGCTCTATTTGTAGCCAATGGCACTCAGTGGGGATTTCCTTTTATGCTTTAGGTACTTCTTTGCCTTTGTTCATTTTAAAAATTTACTTTTGTCTTTACATCGCAGACTCTACCCTCACTGCCCCACAGAATCCCTCTGCCTATCCCCCTTCCCTTCTCCTCTGAGAAGGTGGGGCCCCCTACCCCTTTTCTGACATCAGGTCTCTACAGGTCTCCCACTGAGGCCAGACAGAGAAGCTCTGTTGGGGAAGGGATAGCACAGACAGGCAACAGCTTCAGAGACAGACCCTGCTCCAGATGTCAGGGGACCCACACAGAGACTGAACTGCACATTTGCTACATATTTGTCAGCGGAAGGCTTTGGTCCAGCCTGTGCATGCTCTCTGGTTGGTGACTCAGTGTCTGGGAGCTTCCAAAGATCCAGTTTAGTTGATTCTGTTGGTCTTCCTGTGGAGCTCCTGTCCCCTTTGGGCCTTCAATGCTTCCCCCAACTCTTCCATAAGAGTTCCCTACCTCTGAACCTTAGGCCTTCAGATAGTTTTGTTAGCCTTGCTTTATAGGATGCTCTGTAGACTTCTATTCTATTAAGAAAATTTTGTGAGTGCTTCCTCTGGACTGTAAAGGTTCTCCTTGCATGGTGCTTTCATTTCTTAGAGCCTACCCAAAGCATCCCTTTGTAGCAGAGTCAAAATTATCACAACCAAAGTTCTGAGGCCACGATGCTGTCAAAGCTCAGAAAATTCTCATATGTGATCATTGTATTTATGTGTACATTATCCATGTTCCAGGTACACACTACAGTTGTTACTGCACTACAGTTGTTTCTGACATACCATGAGGGACTTTTGAAAGGGAGCAGTTGGTATGTATCAGTTTGAAGCAATTGTCAATAAATCTTCTTGAGTTATGCTTTTGCATGTCTCCTTCTAAATTAAGTTTCTTCATGTCTAAGACTGTGTCTTATTTATTTTGTATTTTCTTCTAGCATTAAAGTAGTGGTGAGCATTATGAAGTTAGGGAATGCTTCAGCTAGATCCCTGCTAAAGTTGACGAACAACTTCATAGTTTAGTCCCTTTGAGGGGACATGGAAAACAGTCAGGCAATGTTGCTGGGAATCTTGAACAGTTTAACAGCCAAGTACTTGGCTCCACAGAAAATCTCAACAAATAGGACCTTTTATTATAGTCTGACAGGTGATCAGTGACTCCATATTGACTGGATTCCACATGCTCGGAGACCAGAGATCTGCTGCAGCAACTTGGTTTGTGCATTGGTACCAGGACACAAGATACATATGAACTGCCTTATCAGACATGTGTTTGTTTATTTATTAAGTGGAGGGGGTAAGGCTGTCATTGGACAGGATCCAGGTTAGGTTTTGGAGAGGGGAATTTCTCAAAGTTTGAAGAACTCTTCTTGTTTCACAGTGTAATGAATATCGAGGCCCACAAGGTACTAATCTTTAAGCTTTCTTTCCGAGAACCTATGTCAGGTCAGTGCAAGAGACAATGTGAGGTGGAGTAGTTTGACAAGCCCTTCCCACTCCATTTACTGAAACCCTTTGGTGGCAGAGCTGCATCTAATGACAGGATGTGAATTGTGACCTTGATGGACAGAACACAGCTCTTCCACCTGGAGCTCAGCACATTCTTTAGAGAAGAACTCCAGTAATTGCATGGCATATGTATGATGTTATGTAGTTGCCTTTTCAAACATAATTCAAGTTTGTGTATCTGCTTTTCACAATGATGTCATAAAGTGAGGATTCGCAGACTGTTTCTCCTATCAGATTTATATAGTGGTTTGCCATGTTAATTAGATACATTAAATATGACAACTGTTTATAGAGTATCTAGTTCTTACCTTAGCCTGTTAAAATGTCACTGTCAGACTCACAGTACTAGTGCCTACATTTTCTACAATAAAAATTGGGGCTCAGATGACTTTTCCAAAGCAATAATGTAAGTATGATTTAAACAGAATTCTTTGAGGATCGATTATATCGCTTACCTCCCTGGAGGCCTCACATTCATTAGAGTAAAAGCTTGTGGTATTACTGAAAAAATTAATTCATTAGTAGATTATTGAATGTTTGACTCCTTTAAGCATTATCTAGTCAAGAATTTAAGAGTTATTTTTAATTAAGGAAATAAAATAATTAAAAATATTCAAAGGTAAAATTATTTAGATGAGATTGGTTTCGTTCTAGATAGTATGGCCATAAACAATACAATAAGTTTAGAAAGCATTTTTACTGGGACTGGCTGGTGAAACTAGTATTTTTGTCATTTATATCATAAAATACTGAAACATATTCTAGTTAACAGAAGAGCCTGTAGACTTGTTTTTTTAGTGTTCTTTTTTAAGTGAAAATAGAATTTTTTCAAACAATACATTCTGATTACAGTTTACCTTCCCACTACTCCCTCCAGCTCCTTACCACCTACCCTTGCATGCAGATAAACCTTTCAGTGTCTGTTAGAAACAAACAAATTAGAATATGTGAAAACACCCTAACAAGAAACAATAGTGCAGAAAAATCACAAGAAATGCATACAGATGAAGACTCACATGTTTTCCCACTCACAACTCAATGTTGTTCACTCCTGTAAGCTCTCCCTTTCTCTCTCTCTCTCTCTCTCTCTCTCTCTCTCTCTCTCTCTCTCTCTCTCTCACACACACACACACACTTCTTCAAAATATTCACTGGGGAAGTTGAGTATTTATTTGCATCTTTGTTAATCTTCTACCTTGGTAATTATTTTCAGATGAATTTAACAACTTTAAAAAAAAGTCTGTTTAATTTTGAAGATAGTTACTTTTACTAGAAAGATTTCAAATGCAAGTGTAACATTTATTAAGTTAAAGATCCATTGACCAGATGATTTGATTCCAAAATCACATACTTTCAGTTAATGTGAATCTTTCAGAAACTGGAATCTTTGTATTAAGCTTTTTCTATTCATTATGGTGGAATGTCTAATTAAAAATTGGAAAGATTTTGTCCATGAAGCCTCACTTACCTTCTTCTGTTTTGCATGACATTGTTGACACAGATTCACCCAGAGACATGTAAGTGGTATTTAATTGGACCCAGTGTGGAAATCTACAACATGTGTGACATTAGGAGCTGCACTCCAATTGCTTAGAATTTTTTTTTGGTGATCATTAATATTACTGAGACCAATTTCAGCTTTATTAGCAGACACATGTATGGCTTTTCTTATGATTTCAGTTCTTGAATTGTTGAGAGAGAGAGAGAGAGAGAGAGAGAGAGAGAGAGAGAGAGAGAGAGAGAGAAGTTTTTCTTTCCATTCATTTTATTGGATATACATACAACATACTCTGCTCCCTATATCCTCCTTATACTCCTCCCAGATCCTTCCCACTTGCCATTCACTCAACTCTACATCCTCTCTCTCTCTCTCTCTCTCTCTCTCTCTCTCTCAAGCAAACAGGCGAGTAAGCAAACAAACAAAAAATACTAAGCAATCAAAATTAATGAAAAGAAAAACACAAGAAATACACACGAGCACAATCTATAAAACCACAAAACTGACTTTCTGAGGTGATAGCACTCTTGCAAACAATGGTGAACTTTCCTAAGACCCTCCAGACATTCTGTAAGAAATAGAGGAAGCCCCAACCCTATAAGGTGACACAGTACAGGAAGGACAAGGATTCTTTGTGTGTCCCAGGAAAGCGTTGCTATGACAGGAAACAGAGTGGCTATGGTGGGCAGACTAAACATGCTTTCTGCAAACACAGTTAAAACTACAAAGAAGATTGTGCGGAGACTGGAGCGCATAGAGCCCAGGGGCAGATCTCAGAGGATGCTGGCTGTTAAGAGATGGAAGCATTTGACCTGGGAGGTGACAGGAAGAGAAAGGGCCAAGCGATCCAGTTCTGAGCTGATTTTCTTATGAAGACAATCTTGATCTTTCGACAAAGGAAAACCACAAAATTGAAATCCACGTTATGCGAGCAGAAGACCAGTAGGACAAAAATTGCACAAATAAACCAATATGAGGCAAATGGATCTTTTTCATCACCAATTAAAGCTTCCAGGTCAGGAATGGGTTGCTTCTCATTGAGTTGTTGGCCAAGCGGTCCTCTGGCACCCCCTAAGCAACTCAAGCTGCTTGCCACAAACTGATGGCAATGCCCAACTTCTGAAGACACCTAGGTAGCTTATTGAACATGGGAAGCTTCAGTTAGTGCCTACCTAGATCCTTCAACCCTTCAGATTAGTGTTCAATGTACTGGGAGGTGCTCTGCGTGCTACAAAGGAGAAAGGTAAGTATCAAACCAACTTCCAAACTCTTTGATCTACAATGACGACATGCTGCAAGATTTACTAGTGGATCAGCAGAGGGTCTATGGTTAAACCAAATGCTATTGTTCTACTAAAGGGGCACACCCATAAAATGACTCCTAAAACAGATGTTTGCTATTGATATTAGTAATTACCATATTAATAGAACAATTTGCACAAAGCCCAATGAGTCTCAGGCTGCTGTTGAAGAGAAGTGCTTTGAGGGTATCTTTTGTTTATTTCTACACAATTTCTTTGATATTTGACAAAGGCTTAATTAAGAAGGGAATGCAAAGTTCTTGGATTTTTTTTTTTTTTTTTTGGATACAGACTTCTCTGTCATATTCTCTAAATTTTGGCAACAAAGTGAAATCCAATACAGAACCAGGCTGATGAACAAGCAGAAGCCACAAACGTCAGCATATACTTAAATGACGATGCCTGGAATTTACTATAACAGGTGTTGCCGGCCAACAATGCTAAGCACATGGTCATAGTTTTCTTTTGTTACAGCAGTATAAAAACAATCACTGAAGTATATAAGACATCTGGAAACTGTGATTAAGATATATACCTAGGTTATTTAGCTTTTATAAAAATTTCAAGCTTTATATATACAGTCATTATAAAAAGAAAATGTGCTTTTTAAAGAAACAATAAAGTAATAATTACAAAAAATAGACATTACCGAAAAGCAAAATAGGAACACTTAAATATGCTTAGTCTGTTAAGCCTGAGAATATTTCATTATAATTAAAATAATAGTCATGCAAACAAGAATAATAGCACAATAGTACCAGACTCTATTACGAGAAGAATGATCGGTTATAAACAATTTTATTGTTAACAATAAAGAATAAAATTAAACTACATCTTGTTCAACAATCTAGAAAAAGTAAAAATTGAGCTAAAGAAAAAAAAAGAAGAATTTGGATCAAGCAAAAATAATCCATCAGTAGGATTAGTGTGAAGAGGAATTAAGGGCCCATTCTAGCAATATAATAATATACACATAATATGAATAAGAAATAGAAAATAAGTAGAAATAGTAAATCAATTTAAAAATTGAATAATAGCTAAGTGGGAAAGCCTTGGTAGAACAGTTTGTGTTGAAAACATCATGAATTATAAAATTCTTCATAAACATAAATGTATAAAAGCAAATGAACATGTTGAGTTTATATATTATCAAGTGCTCTTCATTGATTAAAATCCATTTGGACCATTTTACTGGCTAGCTCTTTATGCTATTCTTAAACTATAAAACCATTCCTGTTTGCACAGGAATATTCAATTTATAGCATATTTACTTCCCAATTAGAAAACACTAGGGAGAAATGTAACCCTTTGTCTGTAATAATCTAAAAAAAATGATATATAAAACAGTCTCTGACTCTGGCCAAATATGTCATATCTCTACTGAGAAAAGAGGTTACTGAGAGCCAAGAGATATTGACTTTCTTTTTAAAAGATGCAAATTTCTCCTAAAGTAAGCCCGAGAGTCTTAAAGGAGAAGCTGCTGCCTCGCTGTCTTCAGGGAGAGGAGCAGGGCAGTTATGGAAGATGCTGCTGTCCCTGCACTAACAAACTCAGAAAATCAAAGAATCGCGGCTGAAAGATGACACTGTGCCTTTGTCAGAGTCTCGAAGATCCTCCATAGAGATGTGATGCCCAGGGTGAGGCACGATGACCTGATGAAAGGAAAGAACTCGTTGCACGCTGTCACAGAAAGCTCACAAAACAACAAATTGGTAAGCATGCCATCTTTTTATAAACTAGAGTGGTTTTCTAAGTTCAATACTAACTCATTTAATTTCCATAATAGCCCATAACACAGTTATTTCTGCAAGTGAAAACAGACAGGCAGACAGATGAGTGTGAACATGCACACACACACACACACACACACACACACACACACACACACACACCATACACATGACATAAAAGAGAGACTCGTCAGGAAGGGAGGAGAAGAGAGAATTGTAAGTTGAATGTAATGAAAATACATCACCTACATGCATGAAAATTAAAAGAATAAATTAAAAATATATTGAAAAATCAGATACAGAATTAAAAATGCCAGGACAAAGTCAAGAAGGAGCTTGTAGTTGGCACTGTTGGGATTGAATCCCAACGAGTAAATTCAGAAGCTGAATTTTTTAACTACCAACTTCTGGATCCCCTTCCACAAAAACCACACAAGTTTCCCTTAAAACACAGAAAGATTTAGAGAGAAGGTATAGGAAATTACAGGCAAGGGGGAGGCTGAGACAGCCAGCACACACTCATTTCCTGCACAGACCATACTTGTATTTGTCCCTAATTTAGTCTTTTGGTCCCATTGGAAGGGGACTCTAAACTCCAGCGCTGTCCTAATAAGGACTCAGGGGACATGACTGTGGTTGTTTACTACATGATTTTCACAGGATGCTGTATCCTAATAGGTGGCTTAGAGTCCATGTGCCTGAGCTGCGGCTTGGTTTCTCTCTCAGGAAACTTGTTCACCTTGGCAGTAGGGTTGGAAAGCTAGCTCTTGCCTGAACCCAGTCTAGTTCATTTACGCCAGTGTGCTCCCTTTATTAGGGGAGCCGCAGATGAGAGGAACGTTAAATCTGGGTGTGTGAGTCAGAGGAGGTAACACAACCAAAAGCACAGGGAATATCAGACACACACTTGTGTGCACAGCTTCATGAGAGAGCAAGAGGTATTGGTGGGAGCTACTGGAAGCCTAGGGTGAGCCCAGTACTCAGCCAGTGGGTTCAGGAGCCTGGGAGATCTGAGACCTTTTTTAATGAACCCAGGACACTACCTAAGCAGAGTATTCAAGGTAGTGCTGTCGGATGGGTTAAGAGAAAACAGGCATTAATTTTCATAAAGCTACACCCTAACTATGTAGAAGTTGTGAACATTTTAGTCTTCTAAAAATGAGGAAGGCACAGGGAGGAGCTTATAAAAGGGGAGAATCTACAAAGTCAATTGGAAAAACTGGGAACAGGAAGAGAAGTCAAACAAAGAGGTACAGGATGAAAGGGAAAATTAAAAATAAGTAGAAAAATCTGTAAGATGCTGGGAGAGAGAGCAGATGTCTTGGAAAAAGTCTGTTAAAATCATCAAACTAAAAGTAATGAATGTGTGAAAGGTAAGAGAGGTCTAGTTGATTTTTAAAATGAGATATATATATATATATATATTACTTTAATAAGTATGAGTCCCTCCTTATCAATTTTGTTGAGTTTGGTTTGAAATCTATTTTTTCAGTTATTAATAGAAGCTGTCTATTTCCCATCTAACATTGCACCATGTGGATGGTAGGATGGTAGGACAGTAGGATGGTAGGATGGTAGGACGGTAGGACACTAGGACAGTAGGACAGTAGGACGGTAGGATGGTAGGATGGTAGGACAGTAGGATAGTAGGGACGGTGGGACGGTAGAACAGTAGGATAGTGGACGGTGGGGCCGGTGAAGAACAGTAGGAGTAGTAAGATGGGATGGTAAGACAGTGGGGACCCGGTGGGACAGTGAACAGTGGGATGGTGGGGATGGTGGGACACTGGGACAGTAGGACAGTGGGACGGTGGGATGGTGGGATGGTGGGACACTGGGACAGTGGGACAGTGGGATGGTAGAACAGTGGGATAGTAGGACGGTGAAGAGCGGCAAGACAGTGGACGGTGGGACAGTGGGACAGTGGGATGGTGGGATGGTGGGACACTGGACAGTGGGACAGGGGGCGGTGGGATGGTGGGATGGTGGGACAGTGGGACGGTGGACAGTGGGATGGTGGAACAGTGGGATGGTGGGGACGGTAAGACGGTGCAAGACAGTGGGACGGTGCAGGGACAGTGGGACGGTGGGATGGTGGGATGGTGGGACAGTGGGATGGTGGGACAGTGGGACAGCAGGACGGTGGGACGGTGGGACAGTGGGACCCGGTGGGGACCTGGTGGGACAGTGGGATGGTAGGGATGGTGGGACAGTGGGACAGTAAGACGGTGGGATGGTAGGACAGTGGGACAGTGGGACAGTGGGACAGTAGGGACGGTGGGATGGTGGGACGGTGGGGACGGTGGGGACGGTGGATGGTAGGACGGTGGGACGGTGGGATGGTGGGATGGTGGGACAGTGGACAGTAGGACAGTAGAATGGTAAGATGGTAGGACAGTAGGACGGTAGGACGGTAGGACGGTAGGACAGTAGGACAGTAGGACAGTAGAATGGTAAGATGGTAGGATGCTCTTCCTCTGGAAGAGCAGCCAGTGCTCTTCATCACTGATCCAGACTTCCAACTCCTTTCCTTTCTTTTTACATTTTAACATCTTTATTTTTTTAGTTTGAATTCATTTTTGTTTATGCTGAGATATGCATCTAAGGTCTTAAGCGCATAGTTGTGTGTTTGTGGAGATGATATAATGAATGCTGTTTCATATTTCTTCTGTTTCTTTGTTCAAGTTTGTTGCTCTCTTGGGATGAAGGTATCTTCAAATCTTCATTCCCCTCTGTCCCCATTCTTTTTGTTTATCTTATTTTATGCGAGGCCTCCTGGTGAGGTCATTTTACTAGTATTTATGTCTCCAGGTGGCTCTCAGTGACGGAAGACGATGGTTGTAAGAGATACAGTGACTTGATAGCAGTCCTGGTTACCTGCATGGTTGACATGCAGCCGGGGACACTGTACAGTTCATTATAGTTCTAATCCAGTTCAGGGACAATGGCACTAGGATCCTGTCTGGGGGAAATGTACTTTTTAGGTTCTCTCTCTCTCTCTCTCTCTCTCTCTCTCTCTCTCTCTCTCTCTCTCTCCCTCTCCTCTTTCTTTCTTTCTCCTCTCTCTTTTTGTTTAGAGCTGAGTGTTCCAATATTTAAGTAATGAAGAGAGAAGACACCATTTCAGTAATGCAGAAATGAAGAGAGAATGAGAAAGGAAACATACAAGTTAGAGATTTGAAACGTGGTAGGAAAATACTGCCTGGTAATGCACAGACAGGAGAGGAGACACAGCACAGCTCATGCTAGCATAACCTGGCACAGATATGGACAGCCTGGACGAGTCGGCTAAGAGTAGGCTGAGGCTGGACATTCCAGTAGGTCATGAGTCAGCACAGAATGGGTGCCTTGGGATCTCCTGGGAATCCCAAACCAAGTAGTGATGGAATTTATTAAATAATTATTCTGGGAAGAGTGTCACTTGTGTGTGAATCTGTATAAATAAGGCCTAGAGGTTAAAGGCCTTTGTTCAGTTGTCAGCTTGCTAATGTGTGTCTTCCTATAGTTTCCTGTGCTTGCTTCCAAATGGCCCACGTGTGCTGGTGTGTGCCCGATGCCTGCTGGCAGATGTGCTAATGACTGTTTGTTTAGTGGTCCTCACGTAGAATAAAAACGCCATGTCTTATCTGGGTATCTATGGCTCCCCCATTCTTTTCAATCTCCCATTCTCCCATGACCTTCTTCCTTTCTTAGTATCAGAAAATGAACCCCCACGGTCTCTCATAACCTTTATTCAGAGAGAGTCAAGCTAAAACGCAGCCTTTAAGTAAAGAACAAAAGTATAAATACCAAAAAAAAAGTGTAAGTAAAGTATAAATAATAAAAGAGAAATAAGCAATAAACGGAAGCCCAAGATATTGTGACTTATATTGCTTCCCGCTTGGTATGATGTGGCTTCTCTTGCTCCTTTAAGTGTCTGAGTCTTCTCAGGTGGTGGTGAGATCTGTAATTCAAACAAATTAAATCTGCGTGTCCTCCGGGGGAGAGGATTTCTGTGGAGGCTTATTCTCTGCCAGAATTCCCAGGCTGAGTTATTATCGCTTACAAAAACATTGCAGTTTCGTCCCTGGTGTTCTGTGGATTACTCTCTCCTTTTCGGGACCTTTGACGATTGAGGCTCTGAGGGGAGCAGACATGGAAGGCCTGTTGGTATGTGCGTTGTTCTCTTTTCATGCCTGTCAGAATGCTGTTGTAGGTTCCTCCACTGGCTTTCCGCAATCCCGTGTAGCTCATCCAGGCAGTGGAGGGCCGGCTACTCCGAAGCTTTAGGGTCACCTTCCAAACTCTCATACTGTACGTTCGCTGCTGCATCTACGGCTTGCCGCTTTCAGGCTTCCTCACGCCTGTATGGCCACTGGACAATGTCACTTCACATCCCTCTGCCATCCATGTAGCTAGTCCAGACAATGGCGTTTGTGTGCGTGCGTGCCTGCGTGCGTGCGTGCGTGTGTGTGTGTGTAAGAGTCATTACAAATACCTCAGGTTGAGGCTGAGGCCATAATTCTGCTTTAAACCTGCTCTGCCCCTATTATATCTTCACACACACTTGGTTTTTTTGTTGCAGCCTAGACCATTTCTCTATGGCTTCTGAGTTACCTAGCACCCGTAAAGAGCTACGGTAGAGTCTAGTCTGTCCCGAGTGGTTGTGGAAGCCATTTTGGCTTCTTTATGGAAAAAAACTCCACCCAGGCTTATTTCTGTTTTCTTTAACACCTTCTCTTAACAGAGCCTATTTTAAAATCTAATCTTCTCATCCCCATTTGATTATCATAGATGCAGCTTTTTACGTGGACATGTGATGAGCTGTTTTAAAATAATACAGATTAATAACGAGGGGACAATTCTGTCATCTGAAAGACAACTAAAAGTGAGAAATGGAAGAGAAGCAATAGTAAATCTGTGGAAAGTTCTTTAACCTTGAAAATAATCAAAGGTATAAAAATGTAGGCAATAGGCATGGTTTGTCTTCAAATGCAGTAAAACGCTAACACTAGTAGTGCTATTCAGAACTAGTAAAACTTTGTGAGGTGGTCATTCTTTATTATCAGTAAAATTACTTATGTGCTGAGACTTCCAGAAATTTTGGAACTAGATAAACTGCCTTTAAGCTATAGTTACAGGGTGACTTAGCAATCCTTCTCTGGGGGATATTTTCCGAGGAAATTATTGGCTAATAAATGTTCAGCAAGGACATAACTTAAAACTTTTATTTTGGTCATTTAATTGCAAAAAGGAAGAGTACCTAAGATATTTACGATTTCTCATAAAAATAAGAAAACCATGTGGAGGGCTGAGTCTATTACCCCTGTAAAAGACTGGGTTTTGTATCTAGGTGGCAAGATTTCATTAGTTTTCCAATTTGATGTTTTCTAATCTCTTCTGTGATCATGTGCTTTATGGACCGTGAGTTATGCTCATATGGGGCATAAATACATCATGCAGAGAGAGTCCCACAAACATTCCTCATTCTCTTTGATCTCAAGTGCCAATCAAAATGCTTAGGACAAACTCCTGACTTCCAACCACAATGCAATGGCAGCTGTATTTGAGAGACAATTAGATTGTCTTTATTCTTCCTTGTATGTGTTTTTCCGTAATTTTTATAATTTTTGAAACAATTATTTTCTTTTGTATTAAACAAACAAGCAAACATAGAGGGTCAAAATTAGAGGAAGAAAACAAAGAAACGTTTGTCTTATGAACCGAGTTAGATTTGCTGTCCCTCTTGCTAGTTCATTAGTCAGCAGCTTTGTGAGTGACCCTCGTCGGCGCTTCAATGAGGTTGCGTCATTTTCCTGTCCATGCTTTCTATCCTTGGAGAAAAATACGTAAATTAAGACCAAAACCTAAGAAGTAGAGTTTAAAACAGGCCTGTCTCACAGTATAATGCTCCCAACCTTTCCTGGCTTCAGACCGTCTTCCACAGCAGAGGTTATGCGCCTTGTCATGGTTTCCACTTCCACACCTTGATGTTGAAGTGATTAAATGAACAAAAGCCACGGACTGTTTGCAAGAGAATAAGGTTTGAAATGAACTCCACATTTTTCATCCACCGCATTGTTCTGAAGTTTTAATGCTGCCTATTTATCTTACTGTTTTCTTAAAAGTGATGTATGCTTATTATTTTAAAAGCTGCAAAAATAGAGAAAAATGAGGGAAGTGAAAATTATATTAAATTATAAAACAGGAGTATATCCATTGTTAACAACTGGAGAGCATCACTCTGCGGATTCGTATAAAGACAAAGTGGGAAGAACAAAAGCAGACGGTATAAGAGGCACCACATTCGTCCATATTCAGTAGTTTTTGCAGTATCGTGTTTTTCTTTAAACCAAAGGAAAAAAATGAAACAATTATAACTTTCAGGTTCAAATTAATATTTGCATCAGCAAAACATTCCACAGGTCCTTAAAAGTTAAGAACAAAAAAGTTAAGGCAAAACTTAAAAGGTTAAATCCATGCATATTTTTTGTTTTGTTTTGTTTTGTTTTTCTTCTGGAGCTGAGGACCGAACCCAGGGCCTTGTGCTTGCTAGGCAAGCGCTCTACCACTGAGATAAATCCTCAACCCCCATGCATATTTTAATATTTAATTTTTGCTTAAAAACTCATCGTCTTCTCTGAGAGTTCTGAGTTGAATTGAAGAAAACTGATGTAGCATTAGCCATAGGGATTGACATATTGATTGATGTTTAGAATAAAATAAAACTGCTGTGGCTGAGAGACATGTTCATCAGCACGCATCATCAGTTCTGGATTCTAATCCTTCTGTTCCTGTAATTTACAAGGGTCATCAGTTAGCAACTCATTGGTTCCAGATCATGTGTGACAATTATCAAGACTGACCTTAGAATGTCAGAGATGGCTTACACTAATTTTCCAAAGCAAAACAACAGACAAAACAAGAACCCTAAACAATAAGAAACAAAGAAACCTACCCTCAGCCCTTATTCTATTTCAGTCCCTCAAGATTTGCGAGCAATCTAGATAAGTGCTGGTATCTCCCAGCATAGTTCTGTCACATTCTAGATAGATATGGATTCTCAAGTAATTTATGCCCAGGTCTAAAATCTGACAGCAGGTAGGTTGCTAGAGAAATACTACTAGCCTACATTAATTGATGGTTTCCATGTGAGAGAACTGAAGAACTGTCTGCTAGTTTTTTCTTTATTAATTTATTTATTCACTTTACATCCCTTTTCCCCTCTTCTCCCAGTCCCACCTTCACAAACATCTTTCCCATTACCCACTCCTCTTCCCTGAGGAGAAGAGGAAGTCCCCCATCAGAACCAATCTGCCTTGACATATCAAGTTGCAGCAGGACTAAGTGAATCCTCTCTCACTCAGTTCCACCAAGGCAGCCCAGCTAGGGGAAAGGGATCCTAAGGTAGGCAACAGAGTCAGAAACAGCCCCTGCTCTAATTGTTAGGGGACCCACATGAAGACCAAGCTGCACATCTGCTACAAAGGAATGTGTAGGGGGTCTACGTTCAGCCTCTGCATGACGTTTGGTTGGTGGTTCAATCTCTGTGAGTTGCCATGGGCCCAGGTGAGTCGACTTTGTAGGTCTTCTTGTGCTGTCCTTGACTTCTCTGACTCCTTCAATCCTATCCCCTCTCTTCCTCAGGACTCCTCATGCTCTGCCCAAGGCATGGTTGTAAGTCTCTGCATCTGTTTCCATCAGCCGCTGAATGAAACCTCTCAGGAGACAATTATTCTAGGCTCTTACTGTCCAACTATTCCATGAAGTAGAAACAGAAGAAACATTGCCAAACTCATTCTATGAGGTCACAGCACTGTGATACCTAAACCACATAAAGACTCAACAAAGAAATTTTCAAAACAACTTCTCTCATGAACATTGATGCAATGTAATCCACCATATAAGAAACAAAAACCCGCATGATCATTTCATTAGATACTGAAAAGGTCTTTGACAAAATTCAACACCCCTTCATCTTAAAAGTCTTGGAGAGATCAGATACAAGCACACCTAAACATAATAAAGGTAATATACAGCAAGTCAATAACAAACATCAAATTAAGTGGAGAGAAACTTAACGCAATTCTACTAAAATCAGGAACAAGACAAGGCTGCCCATTCTCTCCATATCTATTCAACATAGTACCTGAAGTTCTACAGAGATCAAAGGGATGCAAATTGGAAAGGAAGAAGTAAACGAATCACTATTTGCAAATAATATGATCATATACACTAGTGACCTCAGACATTCTACCAGAGAATTCCTACAACTGATAAATACATTCATCGAAGTGGCTGGATACAAAATTAACTAAAAGACAATCACTAGTACTTCTTTATGTAAATGATGAACAGGATGAAAATTAATTTAGGGAAACAACACCCTTTATGATATCCACAAGTAATATAAAATTCTTTGGTGTAACTCTAACCAAGCAAGGGAAAGACCTCTATGACAAAAACTTCAAGTCACCGAAGAAATACATTCAGGAAAATAGGAGACAATGGAAAGATTGCCCGTGCTCATGAGTTGGTGGTGGTTTCTAATGTTAATACTTTTATATAGACATACCATTCATTGCTTGTGGTAATGTTAAGGTTTTACTGGTTCATCTCAAAAGGGTGGATATGCTTGTCTTCTACGTTCCAATAATGAAAACACTGGTATCCAGTTGTTTGCAACTGTCCTTCACCGAAATGCTCTTAACTATCTCCCTTTGATGTTGTAGTAGTTCCCGGAGATGGAGTGTCATCATTATTGATTGAAGCAGGACACAAAAGCCCTATGTCATGCCTGATTTTGGGCAGTTTGGAGTCACTACAGGTATGGAGGTTTCTGGAAATCTGAGTGAGTTTCAGTCAGTGAAAGATGGAAGGGCAGCTTCACCTTTCGCCCACGGTTCTCATCATCAGTTTATCCCAGGCAAAGCTCTTGGATTCAGTCCTCATATTTCTTCTGCATAAAATATAGGATGACCTTCATAAAGACAGCCAGAAGGACAGGACACATGCTAGGTAAATTGTGTGTGTGTGTGTATGTGTGTGTGTGTGTGTGTGTGTGTGTCTGTGTGTGTGAAGCTACTCTTTATTTGATTTAAGGATTGTCATTGATTTCTTCTATTTGGTGCATTTCAAGTGCCAGCTTAAAAAAAGTTAGTGCTGATGGTAGATAGGAATTATAATTTATGACCTCTGCTCTGGATTTCTTCCCAAGCCAACCACAGATAAGGACTTAGCATGAATTCACAATTACATACCCATGTGTCTCGGTGGCCGCTGAACCACAGGAAGTAATGACAGGCAACTTTAAGTTCTGAATTCTCTTAATAATGTGCCACGAGGCTTTCCCTTAAGTGATTAGCTAGTATATTCTTCTACGATTTCATTCTCCTTCCTTAACTTAGATGCTCTTTCTCTAAAAGCCATTAGGTTATCATCTAGAGGACACAGTGGTACCCTGTGCTGGGGGGCACCCACTAGGGGAGTGCCATGGGTCTCTGTTTCACATGGCCAAATTCCAAGCAAGTTGTTTGTTCAGGTGGGTTCCCTTTTGGCTGCACATGAGCATAGCCTTTAGCTTTATGTTTTCTGGGTTGTTATACATCATGGCAACTCTGCACCCTTTCCTAAAGCATAGTGTATATTGTAGTTTAACAAAGCACGCAGCAGGTTTCTGAGCATACACAACAACACAAAGGAAGAATGGATAACTTTTTTATTGGATATTTTTATTTACATTTCAAACGTTAACGCCTTTCCCAGTGTCCTGTCCATAAACCCACATCCCATCCTCCCTCCCCCACTTCTATAGGGTTATTCCCCCACCCAATTACTCACTCCTCCCACCTCCTCGCTCTGACTTTCCCCTACACTGGGGCATTGATCCTTGGCAGGACCAAGGGCTTCTCCTCCCATTAATGCCCAACAAGGCCATCCTCCGCTACATATAGAGCTGGAGCCATGGGTCTGTCCATGTGTATTCTTTGGATGGTTGTTTAGTCCTTGGGAGCTCTGGTTGGTTGATATTGTTGTTCTTATGGGTTTTCAAACACCTTCAGCTCCTTCAATCCTTTAACTCCTCCACTGGGGACCCCATTCTCAGTTCAATGCTTGACTGCGAGCATCCGCCTCTGTATCTGTCTGCCTCTGTATTTGTCATGCTCTGGCGGAGCCTCTCAGAAGACAGCTATATCAGGCTCTTGTCACCATGCACTTCTTGGTTTCATCAATATTGCTTGGGTTTGGCGGCTTTGTGTATATGGGCTGGATCCCCAGGTGTGGCAGTCTCTGGATGGCCTTTCCTTCAGTCTCTGCTCCAAACTTTGTCTCCTTATTTCCTCCTATGAATGTTTTTGTTCCCCAGTCTAAGAAGGACTGAAGCATCTGCACTTTGGTTGTCCTTCTTCTTGAGCTTCATGTGGTCTGTGGATTGTATCTTGGGTAATCTGAGCTTTGGGGCTACTATCCACTTATCAGTGAGTGCACACCATGTGCTCTTAACCGCTGACCCATCTCTCCAGCCTTTTACTTTTTTTTTTTTTTTCTCATCATCAGAAGCTGCTTAAAATCATGCAGTCACTCCTGGAATGTGGATATCACTCTGTAAATTGTCAAAGCCATGACCTCAGTTATTTTCCTGTTACACCCAGACACACCTCAAAAATTTCATTGTGGTTCCTAATTTTGTTCATTGTTGATATGATGGATTACACCTATTCCCTACCACCTTGAGCTTTTTGTTAAACAGGTCCAGTCAGGATGCATGAACACAGAGTAAAGGATTGCTTCATGGTATTTCTCTACAGTAGTTCATAATGGAAATTTACAAAACTCATAGGCTTCACTGAATATATTTGAAACCACTATTCTCCTTAACAGTACATAGGGGGTTTCAAAAGCCTTTAACAAACATGCAAATGAGGCTTTGTGTGTAGCTGTAGGAAGCTACACTTTAACCAAGCTGTTTTCTAGTTCTAATTAAATCCTAATTAGAAGTCATAATTCTGCTGAGCTATGAAAAGCTTACTATGGTTGTTTAAAACCCATGGGTGTTGGGACAATAACAAAGTTGTTCCACCTGCGTGTGAAAAGTCTATAGAAAGATTCCCTATGTGTTGTGGCAATCACAACAAGCCTTGTTTCATAAAAGTCTTTCTATACGCTATTAAGGCTGTCCCTCTTGCTATAGCTTAAATGCCTTCATGAAAACTCAAATAAAATTGAATCCTTGTTGCGCAAGCTCAAGAAGCAGCAACAGGTGGGACCTTTGAGAGGCGCCTGGGTTAGTGGATTAATCAGTTACTGGGGAAAGGCTTTGTTAAAAACATGTGCTCTCATTGGGTAGCATCCTCTATCTACCCATGTACTGTCCTATGCTATTGGTACACGACAGAGTCTCCCTACTTAGAGGGCTGTCACTTACTGTTGGCACCTTGGACTTCTTGGCCTCTCTGCTGTTACCATTTCGATATATAACCTTGACTTTTCTCATATCCTTGCCTCTTTCCATGGCTTAAAATGGCTGCCATCAGAAGGTATCACCGATCGGAAGTGACGCAACCAATTTGCCAAGAGCATTCATTTCTCTTGCATACATCACCACTCTTACACGTGGGCTACAAACACCACCCATCCAGTGAACTTGTTTCTCTGCTGACTTTCTACTCATGCCATTTTCCAGTTGCACTGTCTTTCCCAAACTGCAGTCACTTGTCATAGTTAAGGTAGTGTCATTGGCTCAGGGTGAACTCTGCATAGAGATGGTGCTATGTTTGAGGCTCACCTTGCCCTGCTATTCCCATGGTTCATTGAACCTCACTAAATGCTTATTCTTAGAGTCTGCAGATTCAAAAAACAAATAAAGGAAATGGAAGAAGTCATATGTTTATGGCCATCCATAAGAAAAATTGAATGAAATGAAAATTCTCTTATGGATATAGCTCTCACTATTTTAAGCTTCTATAGACTTTCCCAGAGTATAAAGCAGTAGTCATAGAACTTGAGAAATGTGGTTTCCCTCTAAAGGGTCAGCTGCAATTGGGTTATCTTGCCTATATCCCCCATCCAAATACATCCAGGAATGTGCCTTAGTTCAGCCCATGTTTTTCTTATTCATTTCAGAAAAGAATGTGCATAAGAAATGGAGAAAACCTTAGAAAGAATCTGTAAAATGCTATGGGTTTGGGTTGAAATTTTGTCTGAGGGACTAGGTGTAGGCTCCAAGTTACATTGTTATCAAAGCTCAGAGATCTTATGATTGAGTACATCAATCTTGCCTACAGGAAGGATAGATGCCACCAGAGAAAGGGTTGTAACAACACCAAAACCTGTGTATTTTCTAGGACATAGGTGTGTTGGGTGTTTTATGAAAAGCAGTGTTTCTAGTTTGTCTTTAAATACTAGTATGAAAAAAATTTCTGTTTATCACGTACTCTGGATCCATTTGCTTGGCACTGGAATTCAATGAAATTATTTCCATAAGGAGAGTCATGTGACCAGCTGTGAGGCACGGGTCAGCTTCAAACATCTCTGGTGTCTGATCGCAAGTGATGGACTAGTTTCTAGCTGTCAAGGCCTGATTCTTTATTCTATTCTTTCTTTTCCTTAAAATGGAAGAGTAGCACAGCACATACAAAGTCTTTCTGTAGTTTGTGTGTCCCCCTCCCCCATGTTGAACCCTATTCATAGAGATCACATAGAAACAGGGATACATCACTAGAATCTGGGTAGCTGTCCTCTCCTGCTTTTCCTATGGACATTCAGCCTCCCCTAATCTGAGTATTACTTGGCCAGTATCAGAGAATGGTCACTGTAGATGTCCTTAAGACTCTTGGCACCAGGGCTTCTTGTTTTGGGATATTACCCTTGGTGCTAAATTTTCTTCTTCCTGCTTATATTCCAAACTACCAAACTTCATATAAATTTTAAGACACAAGAGTCTTAAAAAAACCCACAAATGTCAGCAAACCTACTATTTAACATAAAAGATTGACAACCCAAATTGCCCACCCACAACAAACCCTCATCAGGTTGCCTATGATACTCAGAAAAAACATTTGAATTTGATATTTCTTTCTTATACATTTACTTATAGTCTATACATATGTATGTATATCAGGAAGTGGCATGTCTTGCTGCTTTGAATGACTTTAAATTTCCTATGAAGAACTTTATATATATTCCTCAATTTCCATCTTTTGTTCAAAGTTACTGTGAAGTTCACTGGTGACAATGCATACAGGTCTTGTTCATCTGTTTTCTTCTTGTGTACAAATTCCTTTTTACGAATATATTGTAACTTGACACATTTTCTTCCATTGGGTATTATGATTGTTAGAAGTTTATTTTGTTGTTACAAAAATATTGCTATGAATATTTTTATGTATATTCCATTGTACAGGTGGGTGAGATTCTCTAGGATTTTTATGTAGGAGGGCAAATTCTGAGTCATACTCTATGTGTGTCTGCAACTTTAATTTAATCATAGTATTTCTCTCACCCACTAGCAGCATGAGAAAGTTCCCAGTCTCCATATTCTTTCAGTGTTCAAAAATTTGGTGATATGACAGGTGAAATGATGTTGTTTTAAATTTTCATTATATTTTCCTGTTTACTATGCTTCATTTGTATTTTCTATTGGCTATGAAGTCATGAACCATTTCATGTGAATTTGCCATTCCCCTGATGTGGGTTATATGAGTGGGCTGCTCTAGAATTTGCTTTGTTTCTCTGTTTTCTTGATGCCCTGCTATTGGATGGTATCATTGCTTACATGTGTTGCACACACATGTTGTTGTATGAGTGGCTGTGTCTTCTTGTAAGCTGTGGGTTATCTCTCTATGCTTTATGGCATACTTGATGGAAAGGAAGTTCTAGTAGAACCATATTATTTTTTGGGTGCTGGATAAGGAACACCCCCATAACAGAGTGGCTTAAAGCAATAACACAGTTCTTAATGCTACCCAAGGTTCTAGAAGGTAGCAATTTTAGGAAAGCCAGGTTAGCTGTTTCCAGCTCAGACTTTCTCAAGGAACTGCAATGGTGTAGTGAAGAATGGAACAGAACAAAGGCAGTTGGGCGTACTTTCACCACTTACACTCAGGAGTTCTACCCAAAATAACTCTGTAGGGACTTGTTTCAGTTTTATCAGAACATGACTGTGAACACAACTAGCTCTCTTGCCTGGCACTCAAGTCTCTGATGTATTGCAGACAGTAAGACAGGAGTTGTGCTGTCTTGAATGTCCTACTTTTGGGATTTCAGGTTTTCAATTTGAAAGTGTTACCAGATGACCCATTTTAAAAGATAGGTCACATATATCTTATCTCTTAATAAAACAGACATTGGGGTCATGTTGCAAGAAGAGTGTGTAGAGTGCATTATGTCGTATTGGGAAAATAAAATGTGTAGAATAAATTTTTCACTATTTTACATGAATAACCAACCTCTTGATTTTCAAAAGTTCTGATCTAAACTGAAATTCAAGGATAGTTCCTCAGATGTCTCTATAAATTTTTATTTGTTTTATACATCTATACCTTTAGTCTGCCTGGGATTGATTTCTGTGTTTAGATAAAGAAGTGATCTAATTTAATTTTAGTGATTCTAACACACATTGTTACCTATTGGTGATATGAAATGCTAGATATTCTGAAATGTTTTCATGCCAACATTTTAATTTTGGGGTTTCCTTTTCTGTTACACCAGTCAGAATACCCAAAGTCAAAAACTCAGGTGATAGCAGATGCTGGTGAGGATGTGGAGAAAGAGAAACACTCCTCCATTGTTGGTGGGATTGAAAGCTGGTACAACCACTCTGGAAATCAATCTGATGGTTCCTCAGAAAACTGGACATAGATGAGGACCCAGCTATACCACTCCTGGGCATATACCCAAAAGATGCCCCAACATATAACAAAGACCCATGCTCCACTATGTTCATAGCAGCCTTATTTATAATAGCCAGAAGCTGGAAAGAATCCAGATGCCCTTCAACAGAGGAATGGGAACAGAAAATGTGGTGCATCTACGCAATGGAATATTACTCAGCTATCAAAATCAATGACTTTATGAAATTCATAGGCAAATGGATGGAACTGGAAAATATCATCCTGAGTGAGGTAACCCAATCACACAAAAACACACATGGTATGCACTAGCTGATAAGTGGCTATTAGCCCAAAAGCTCGAATTACCGAAGATACAATCCATGAACCACCTGAAGCTCAAGAAGAAGAATGACCAAAGTGTAGATGCTTTGGTCCTTCTTAGAAGGGGGAACAAATTTATCCATAGGAGGAAATATGGAGACAAAGTTTGGAGCAGCGACTGAAAGAAAGGCCATCCTTGCCCTACTGGGAATCCAGCCCATATACATACAGCCACCAAACCCAGATGACCTTGCTGATTACAAGAAGTGCATGCTAACAGGAGTCTTATACAGCTATCTCCTGAGAGGCTCTGCCACAGCATGACACATACAGAGGCGAATGCTCAAAGCCAACCATTGAACTGAGAACGGGGTCCCCATTAGAAAAGTTAGAGAAAGGATTGAAGGCACTGAAGGGGTTTGCAACCCCATAAGAACACAATACCAACCAACCAGAGCTCCCAGGGACTAAACCACCACCCAAAGAGTACATGTGAAGGGACCCATGGCTCCAGCTGCATATGTAGCAGAGGATGGCCTTGTTAGGCACCAATGGGAGGAGAAGCCCTTGGTCCTGCAAAGGCTTGACCCGCCTGTGTAGGGGAATGTCAGAGCAGGGAGGTGGGAAGGGGTGGGTGAATGGGTGGGGGAACACCCTCAATAGAAGAAGGGGGATGAGGATGGGGTCGGGGGTTTATGGCCGGGAAACTGGGAAAGTGGATAACATTTGAAATGTAAATAAAAAAATCCCATAAAAAAAGAACACTCAGCTATGGCTCCTTAATCTCATTACTTTGGTGAGTTTTGATTCTCTGATTTGATCTTTGCATTCTTCCAAAAGAGGATCCTCTGCTTAAGACTGAGAGCAGCATCAGACTATGTGTATAAACATAAGTATTTAGAAAAAAGTTTAACTATATGTCCCTTTATCAAAACATCAGTGTTAAACTCTCTGATAGGACCTCCCTAGACATAGGCTTTTAAAGAGTTCTATAATGCCAGGCATGTGCTTCTTCCAATCAGGCCTCAGTTTCAATCAAAAATCAGCTGTTTATGCCTTGACTGCTGATACTATGTGGAAAGTCCTTATCTGGCTTGTCAGTATGGTAGCACACAAGGTCTTTAGCTTGGTCAGACCTTTGATAGCTTTTCTCTCCCATCAGTCTGCGTAGAACTTCATGGCACTATGAACACTAGTCAGCAGGGAGAGTGCTTCTAACTAAGTTACAGCTAGAGTTTTTTATGTCCTGTATCCGAATATAATGTAATAGGGAGATGAGAGGCTATAACAAGGGTAGAAAGGCCTGGATGGGAATAGGATCGAAGGAAAATGGGAAAACTGGTGGTGGGGAGATTATCAGCCAAATCTAAGGGTATATGACAAAGCTCACCAGAAATCTACTAATTTAAAAAGAGCTAAAAACTAATTTAAAGTTAAATTTAAAAGATTTTTGATAATTTCATACGCAAGTACCATATTTACATAATTTCATTCTTTCCTATCTCCCTTGCTACTCTTTGACCTCAATCACTATCAAACTTATGATTTCTTCTTTATCTTTTTACACACAAACACACATGTATACACATACACATGTATACATACATAACCGTATATACACAATTCCACAGTATACATACATATACACACCTAGATGTGCAGACACACACACAGATGTGTATATAAATATAGCCTCCTGAGTTGATTTGATGTTATTCGTGTTTGTGTGTATTTGAAACAGAAGCCTGAATGGAGCGCCTCTGCATGAGTTGATAGCACTTTTCCCAGAAGTCAGCTGTCATTTCATACGTTTAAACATTTGATTTTCCTCTGGGATATTTTCCTTCTATTTTCTCTGAACAACTCTCTGTGGTGTTTATCTCGGGGCAATTTGGGTTAGGCTGAATGATTTCAGTTTTGGAATTTCAAAAATATGTGTTTGAAGGATGCTTTATTCAGCACAGAATTTTTGATTGGTGGGTGTTTTGTTTCCTGCTCTCTTATAATTCTGAATCCTGTAGTTTCTGTTGAGCTTTCATTTGTTAACCTTGCAGTCGTACTTAAACTCTCATAAATTTTAAGATCCTATTCTGTGTCTTTGGTTTTGAGCAACTTTACTAAGATTCTTTCTGTGACAGTTATTCAAGTTTATATTACTCAGAGTTTTCATTGATCTCCCTTAACTATGGGTTGATGGATTTTATTAAAGAAAACTTATGTATATTATCACTTAAATATATTTTTAACATTTCACCCACCCTTGAGATAATGCAGACATATTTAATTTGTAGAATGCTTAGATTTATCTGTACATTTATGCAATCTTCCACTTTAATTCATGTCTTTTGTTTTATATTTTTTCTCGTGCGCATGCATGCATGTGTATGTGTGTGTGCACACATGCATGCATGTGTCTGTGTGATATTAGTCTATGTGTGTGACTGTGGGCATACACATGTCAGGCATGTGTATGGCGGTCAGAGGTCAGAGGACAAATGTTCTATACCTCATACCTTGTTTGAGATGGGATCTCGGTTTGCTACTGTCTATACAAGGCTCACTATTCACACACTTCCAAAGATAATTCTATCTTCATTTCTCATCTTGCTGTAAAAGTTCTGGGATTAAAAATGTGTGCTTCCACATCTGGCTTCTCGTGCGTGGTGGGAGCTCCTCATGCCTCTGCGGTAAGCACTTTACTCAATGAAGCATCTCTACAGTGTTTAGTTTTAATATTCTCTCTTGACTGGATTTTATGATTCACTAAAACAATCTCTGCTTTGTATAATAATCCAATATAAATATATTGTGTTTTTTTCATACGGTAATTTCTATTCCATTTACTTCATAAATGTCAACAATATATTAAAATTTTCATATACTATTTTATTTTTCTATTTGTCTATCATTAAAAATCTATTAAACTATTTAAAATTCTTATCTACTTACGTCTGCAGCACTGGGACTTGAAACAGGGTCAAGAATCCTAAGCTCTGCCCCGAGACCCACCTCCATCCTGCCGCTGACTTTTCAGGTATGGAACAGCTCATGAGAAGCATCTAGAAGCTGGAAAAGACTAGAAATAGATACCTCTGTAGAGGATCCGGGAGTGCAGCCCTGGTCTTACCATTGTTTTGGCTTCATATCATTTTCTACTTCATTCAAAGAGTCTTTCATTGCTACCCTCTAGTCTCTGCCTCCTCTTTTCCTTAGTCCCTGACCATGGCACACTCTCCTTCAAGGACTTTTTTGTTTATTTGTTTTGTGACAGGGATTCTCTGTGCAGTAGTCCTGGCTGTCCTAGAACTAGCTTTGTAAACCAGGCTGCCCTTGAACTCAGAAATCCACCTGCCTCTGCCTAGTGAGTGCAGGGATTAAAGGTGTGTCTTGTCCCCTTTATGTTTCCCACTCCCTTTATGGGCCTGGAATCCTATAGAAATTTTAATTGAATCCTCCATGTTGTGAAGGTTTCAGAAGTGTTTTTCTCCTGGTTTTTTTTTTTTTTTTGCCACTATGAAAATTAAATACTTAGAATTTCATTTGATGTCAATAGTTGCTTCTGAGCATCACAAATTTTTTATTTACCAGTCTGGTATTTTTAGGTGTTGTTGGCAGAATTGAGACAAATTGTTTAGAACTCAGTTTCCATTAAAAATCTGTACATGTAAATTACAATAGTGCCTACATGACAGACTTGTAAATATTCAGTAAATATTATAATGATCCCAAAGATGGTGATTATGATAACCTGCTTCTTCAATCTAGCTGAATTAATCAGCTGTTTCTGCTTCCATATCGAATGCATAATGTATAAGTACATTGCTCTGTTAAGGAATGATATATGTCACCCTGGTGCAGGAATTGCACTTTTGAATAGAGAGCTTTGCAATCCGTCTGGCTTCTTTGGGGGAAACAAACCTTTAATTGAAGCTGTTGTTTTACATGGTCTCACTTTGCATCTCTGCCTCCAAAAGAATCTGTACTTCTTCCTCTCTATGACGTTCTTATTTGTAATTTGAGCTTTAAAGCCACAAGAGTAAAATATTGATTTAGGATGATGGAAACCACATTTTAGTATTAAAATTTGGTGGAAATCAATTTGTGATCTTCACCTTCAGACCAAACTCCACATTAAGAGGGTATTAAATCAGAGTCACAACAGGGACTCAGACTAAATAGACTTTCCAGAACAGTGGAAACCCGAAGGTTCAGACATTAATCAGTGGTGTTCAGAGAAGGACTCTAATTTCTAAGTTCAGAGAAGGGCATAGCGTGATGACATTGAGTTTAAAGAACAAGGAAGCTTGTAGAGTTCCCTGAAACAAAAGTGTATAGTCGTTTAGTGTTAGTCATTTCTGAAGATGAAGTTAACCCAGAGGATAAGGATGCTTGATTGCATTGAATTCTTTATGCTTGGCAAGACCCTAGTGGTACATGTAGTCACCGGATATCCAGAGAGGCTAACACCGTACAAGGTTAGAAAGTCTGTGTATGTTCTGTCTAATGTGTCCATTTAATTTGATCTTTTTCTATTAGTGTCTAGACAAATAAGAGATTTAATGCAATCATGTAGTAATCTCAGGAGAAAGGCTATAGAATACTATGTTATAGTCTATACACAATAAGATCTAACTACTATAAACAAAATATGATATGTAATTTCAAGTGTCCTCTACAAAAAAATTAGTGAGACCAGAGAAATGTGGGCAGATGAAAATTCATCTTTTCAGATATGGTTGATAGTATTTTTCCTGTTGTTATTTATCTTTTCTGGCTGATTTGGGCACTAATATTTGTTCTACACACTATATTGCTTCAGTTTCAAATAAAATAATTGAAACTTAAAACATTTCTTTATTTATTTATTTATTTATTTATTTATTTATTTATTTTAATGGGAACTGTTTTGGTTTCTGCAGCTGAAGTCCATAAACAGATTGGGTATGGTGCTTCATCTTTCTTGGATTCTACTCAAACTACCACCTTCCTCTCTATCTTTTGTTTGTTTCTTCTCTTCTTTTCTATTTTATTTCTTTCATATCCAGAATTTATTTTCCCTAGAAGGAAATTACCAGATTTCTGATTCTAGATTTCTGAACCGATGGGTCTTGACTCCTGACCAAAACCATGCTCTTTCCAGTCATTCTCACACAATGCACGGTATGTCCAACTGTGACGTAATGCGCTAATCCCTGTGAGCGGGCTTACAGAGGGCTCTTAGTCAGCCTACGATTACCGAGCACCACTGTGTGAAGGCAGGATGAAGCCAATCCCACCGGATGTCAGGGCAGTTGCTCCTTTCAGCTAGTTGGAAATATTTTATAAGCAGCAGGTGGAAAATCATACCAGACCAAATATATACAACATGTCATTCTCTACGTTGCATATTCTATACATTAGAGCCTTTGCTAAATATGTAGAGTTTGTAACAGCTTAGCTCAGATTCTAAATGCAGTTGTCATCAAACTGTCCTTATTATTTCCAATAACGTTTGCTCTCTAAATACGTCTTGACTGCATAGAAGGGCATATCCCCTCTAATATGCTTGCAGGAGCATCTGCTGGTAATTAACTTTGAATGACATCTTGCGCACTTCAGTTAGGGGTATTCCATTTGGCTGTATGCTTTCTGTTTAGAGGAATCTCCACTCATTGATTTAAGGCTTATCAACTTGAGGACTAGTGGGATCTTTGCCAATAGCTGACCTGTGGCGAGTTACAATCTTTCCAGATTTTCTGAGTTTGGGCTTTCTGCATAATCTGATCCAAATTTTATGCTCTTGTCAGTCTCCATTTAGACACTTTTTAATTAGTATTAGTCACAGTAATTACTGGCAATTCGCTTTTTCAATTGATTTCTGTTGCTTATAAAGTGCCTCATTAAGTACTACTATAGTTTAGTTTCCTAATTCTAGACTCCGTATAAACAACCTGTGTTCACAAGAAGTACATGATGAGATTGCTGCTGATTTCTGATTGGTTGTTCATCCCTGGACCACAATTACTCCAGTAATAAACATTCACAAGTTGTGTATTTTAATATTTTATTTTACAATATTTAAAACAGGACTTTATGTATAGGGGTTCATTTTATATATCAAATATTGTAAGACAGAAGAATAAAGAGAAAGTTGAAGCTAGAAAACCCCTCCCCACAGACCACTAATTTTAAATTTTAAAGATTTAGTTATTTTGTGTATCTGAGTATTTTGTCTGCATGTATGTCAGTGTGCTCCCTGATGTCTGAGAAGGCCAGAAGAGGCAGTGGATTCCTTGGGACTGAGGTGACGGATGGTTGTGAGCTCCTATGTGCTGTGAATCAGCCTTAGTCCCTGTGGAAGATCACCCAGTGCTTTTAATTGTTGTTACATCTTTCCAACACCTCTACAAAAATATTAAAAACAAAATCTCCTTTCTAATTCTGTCAGTGCAACAGTTGTATTCTGTGACTAGCTAGTTATGCCTAGTTCCGTTTGTATTACTAATCAATGGAAATAAAAGGAAAGCTTGACTTACAAGGCCACTTCTTCAAAGGAAACTTTTTTCTTAAAATTGAAGTAATGACTAGTTTAATAATATATACAATGTTTTCTTTTAATACCAAACAAAATTGGGCACTAATGCACAGCAGTCTTTGTTTTAATGCAGATTATAGTATTTATGTGAGTTGCTGGTAACAGTCTTTGCTATTCTGAAGTTTAGACTTCGACAAATGGTTCACAGTGCTTTAGAAACCCATCAGTGTCACGTCTTTGTCATACTCCTGCAGCTTCTAGGCTCAACTGCTCACCAGTGTGAGATATAGTCCTCCAGCTATAAAGATCAGTGCCATATTAGGTCCGCTGAGATGAAAACACCATTGGCAAAGCTACTCTCCCATTCACTAATCTTCTCTTCCAGGAAGGTTACAATAGCAGTTGCAACATTAATGATATTGGTATCGTTATGAACATTTATAATCACATGCGGGAGTTGATATAATTCTGTGGTGCACAGTACTTTTAAGAGAGCATACATCTCCTATGTTGTCACTAGACAACACTCACTGACATCTTTTAAAGAGTATTTGTGTGTGTGTGTGTGTGTGTGTGTGTGTGTGTGTGTGTGTGTTTGTGTGTGTGTGTTCAGACACATTCCACATTCAGGTATCCAGGTACCCACATGTGAAGTGTCTTCAGAAGATGGAGAGAGACTTTGGAGCTTGTACAAGGTAGTTGTAAGCTGCCCAATGTGGGTGCAGGAAGTTTAATTTGGGTCCTCTGGAAGAGTTGTTAAGTTAACCTCTGGGTCTTCACTGTAGTCAGATTTTTAACATTTTCATAAGGTACTCTCTTTTCTTTCCCCTTCTTTCCAACTCCATTTTGTTTTTCATTTTTTTCTTTCAATTCTTTCTATATAAAAGGGGAACTTGTGAGAATATTGGGTCCAGCATTTAACTCAGGGTTTCCATTTCTTTATAGTTCCTTGTCTATAAAGGCATGCTCATTATTGCAAACCATGATTAAAATGTGCATGTATCTGGGAGCTAATATTCTGCTCACCACATTGGACAAACCCCTTTCTTCCCCCTTTTAAACTTAATATATCAATGAATATGGTTTGAAATTTTGTTTGAAGAAATGTAATAATTGGATAGTATATTTGGAAAGACTCTCAAAGAACAGAGGAGTAAGAAAGTCACTGTTAGGGTGTGATCTTAGCACAAAGAAAATGTCCCCCAGTTGTTGTGCACCTACATGCTTACATGTGGTTCCAACTTTCAGTGTACAGACTCTCAGTGTTGAACACTAAACATCAACACAGGGGGGTCTTTGTTGTTGTCCTGGTGTGTATTTTACTCTCACAATATCAATCTTGGCTTTGAATGGATGTAGGATGAAAATACCAAACTAAATTAAATTGCAAGCAATTGTAATTTTAAGCCTGAATGTTTTAACATCATATCTAAACAAACAAATATGTACTTAAGACCAAAGCCAGCTTTCTTATTCTGGGTCCTGCCAAATTTCTCAGTCTCTAGCATAGAGCCAAATTCAAGAATTTTTTATCCCCCTCCAAACTGGCGTTCCATTGATATAGAACAAGGACTTTAAGGGCACATGACTCTTTTATAGAAGAACATAAAATCTCAGTAAAAATCTTACACTTACTATTGCTTATTAAGTTTTGAATTTGCATGTAAATTTTTTGGAATAATCACTGGAGTCACCAACTCACTTTTGTCTCAGTAAGGAAGACTGTTTGTTAGTGTTCCATGTGGTCCAACCTTTCAAGGACAAGAATGTATGTTTGATAAGAGTGTTGGACTTGAATTACTTGTGTAGAAGGTAAACCCAGCATGTGATAGCTGAATTAGGTGTACTAAGAAAACAGAACTTTAAAGGGAGTTTTCAACAGCAGGACTTAGAGTTCTTGTCCCCTTCCTTTGTCCTGTAGCCCTCCAACACCCTGGAAAAAAAAGAATTATCCTGGGATAGCAACTTTATGAATTCTAGTGAATGTCTGCCTTCAGTAGACTGTCTGATGAACTGATTTCTATTACTTCAGCATATGCAAACAGGTGCTTTGCAAAGAAAGTGAAAGAAAACAGTGGATTGCTGTTTATAATGCAAATTTTCCAGGATCTCTGGTCAACTAAACACAACATTGTATTAAAATGTGGATGTTGTGTGGTAGAAAAGGTCTTGAGTAGAGCCAAAGGGCTTAAATAAACAACATTGGAGATGAGTTTTAATATTGAAGTCAAATGGTTCTTTTGAAAAATATTTCTGTTTTTCAATCAACATTCAAAGTGCTAGGTATTAGTATGTCACTTTCAAGCAGAATTTGTTTTGGTTGACTCTTCTCACTCCATCTCTCTTATCCCCTTTTCCCCTTGCGCCTTACTCCAGTCTTCTTCCTCTTCTGTGTTCCATGTACTTTTTGTTTTTGTTGATGTCATTTGATTTTCCTCGGTTCTTTTACCCTTTCTTGGTGTCTCAATTATTTCTATTACTGTGATGAGACACCATGACCACGACAACTTTGGAACCAAGAGTTTATTGGAGGCTTACAGTTTCAGAATGTTGAAGTCCTTGACTGTCATTATTGGCAAAATGTTTTTGTACACTGTGTAAAGTTAACCCTTGTATTATTTTGAATGCTGATTTCTCTATCCCACTATGTGGTTTCAATCTGGATATGACCTTGTTATGTTTATTCTTAGAAGATCCTGTCTCAAGATTTTGAGCAATACTCCTCATTCAATTCTGCCTTGCCAGTGAAAGCCAAGGAGCCAATACGGAGCTTTAGAGAGAATGAGGTGGGACTTCTGATTCTAGGAAAGGTGGAGAAAGAGGCAGGAAGGAAGTGTGGGGACATGAGGAGAGGTCAAGGAAGCATCAGGAGAAGAGATCTGGAACAAGAAAGGATGGAGAAATCCAAGTAATATGGGGCTATTGTCTGGGAGGAAGCCTGATTAGCTTGGAGGTTTAGAATGGAATAACTACTCAGTATTTGGCCCAAGGCAGTTTTAATATATCTTAGATTCTCTGTGCAGATGCTGGGGACTAACAAAGGTAAAGAAATATAGCTTCTGGAATTCATTATTTATGTATAGATTAAAATAATTCATTCAACGTACCATAGTGGTGAAGATGGCAGGCATCATGGTGTTAGAGCAGTAGATGAGAGCTTGTGTCTCACCATGAAGCAAGAGGCAAAGATGCAAACTGGGAATGGAATGGCTTTTGTAACCGCAAAGCCCATTCCTAGTGACGTACACACTCCTTCTCCAATGCTATGCCTCCCAGTCCTTTCTAAACAATTCCATCAACTTCAGATCACGTACGAGCCTACAGGGGCCATTTTCTTTAAACCACATACTTGTTCTCCTTTTATTTAAGTTAAATATTATTTCTTTTTTACTTATTTACTTTACATCTCATTCACTGTCCCCCTCCTGGTCACGCCCTCCCACAATCATTCCCTCACTTGCTCCTCTTCTTCTTTGAGTGGGTGTGGAGCCCCTTGAGTATCCCACCATCCTGGCACTTCAAGTCTTTTTTAAGACTATGTGCTTCTTCTTCCACTGAAGTCAGATACGACAGCCCAGCTAGAAGATTATATCCTACATACAAACAATAGCTTTGGGGGCAGCCCCTGCTCCAGTTGTTTAAGACCCACATAAAGACCAAGTTGTATATCTTCTACATATATGCAGGGAGGCCTTGATTCAGCCCATGCATGTTCTTTGGTTGGTGGTTCAGACTCTGAGAGCTCCAAGGGTCCAAGGACTCTGTGGGTCTTCCTGCAGAGATCTTATCCTATTCGGGGCCTTTAATTCTTCCTCATATTTTTCAATATGAGTCCCCAAGGTTGGTGGTTTCTCAGTAACTGGGAATAGTTCTACCTTAAGAACCAGCTATACCACTCCTGAGCATATACCCAAAGCATGCCCCAACATCTCACAAAGACACTTTCTCAACTATGTTCATAACAGCTTTATTCACAGAACCTGGAAACAACTATATGTCCCTCAACTGAAGAATGGATAAAGAAAATGTGTGTGTATCTACACAAGGGAATACTCTTCAGCTATTAAAAACAAAGGCATCATGAATTTTGCAGGCAAATGGATGGAACTTGAGAATATCATCCTGAGTGAAGTAGCCCGGTCCCAAAAGGTCATGCATGGAATGTACTCATTTATATGTGGATATTAGCCATAAGGTACCATTGTACACTCACAGACCTAAGGAAGCTAAACAAGAAGGAAAGTCCAAGTGAGGAGGCTTGAATTTCACTACAAAGGGGGAATAAAACAGTCATAAGAGGCAGACGGAGGGAGAGATCTGAGAGGGAGAGGGGATAGTGAGAGGAATAGGGAGGCAACTTGGAATCAGGTGTGGGTAAAGACAGGAGAGGTGGTCAGATGGTCATGGAAATAAATGGAAATCTATAACTGAAGGGGTGAGGAGGTGGGAGGAATCTCTAGGATGAGACAAAGACCTGGGATAAGGGAGGTGTCCAAGAATCAATGCGGGTGACCTTATCTGGCTCTTGTCTCCTTTTTAGCTTTTAAGGGCTTACCCTCATGTGCTTTGGTTCACGTACATACATAGTACATTATATGCTATGATCTGCATATGAGAGAGGGCATAGCATATGACTCATTTGTGCTTTCAAGGAAACTCCCAAAGGATCTGCATCCCACCACAGATTATTGCCTTTTTGTTCCCTATGTTTAGAGAATAGAGTCAGTCTAGAAGCACATCAAGTTGCTAATTCTGCCTACTCTCAAATTCACCTGAGGCAGTTTTTACAAATGCAGATTCATGCAACCTTCCACAGACCTAATTAGAATTCCCAGGAATGTAACAAGAGGATTGAAGTACTCATCAGTGTGTGAGAATGAGTGGACAAAGTGATAGATTGCTTGATTCTGTATTTTGCATCTTCTGTGGCAGAAACTCAGTTGCTCCAGATACAGATTTTCCCATTAGTTGGGACAGTTGTATTAGTTGGTATGTTGTCTTAGTCTTTCCTTTGTATCTGTATCACACAGGCTAAAGAAAGTTACAACTCCATTTCCAAGATTCATCACAATCAAGAACCCAGCTATGAGATAAATTCTACTAACATGATTTCTTGAACTCAGTTTTGAAAGACTACACAAGGAGACAGCCTGGTGTAATTGTTAGCCAGGTGGGATTTGATATTTCAGTTTTAGATTCAACTCCTCATTTTTAAGTGTCAACATTAATATGCCTGGACACCATAATGGCTCATTAACTCAACTCTAATCTTGGAATTACTGATTTGGATGTTTGCACTCCAGATCGATGGTGTTCACAGACTGTTGCACAGTGAATGGGTGGCTATGGCGCTGGGGTAATTTCATAGAGATGGGCTGTGGACTGTGCCTTCCTCAGTGGGATCTGTTCAGCATCATTCTGGAGACACCTAAGAAAGCAGCCTAGAGCCTTCTTCTCTCTCAGTCTTCCCACAACACTGTGATTGCAATACTTAATCCCTCTGCCAGTTCTCCTTTGATAATTCTGCTTTATCTAACAAAGAGGCTCAGATGACAGAAAAAAAATACCTTATACATAAGCACACAGTAACCTACAGCCATGTATGTCACTTGGAATTGACCTGATTTCATGAGAAACATACAACTCATATATATATATATATATATATATATATATATATATATGGCAGTGAGTTGTATGTATGTAAATATATATAATTTATTTACATTTGAAATGTTGCCCCCCTCTCCCAGTTCCCTCTCCACACACCCTTACCTAATTCTTCCTTCCCTTTACCTCTAAGAGGGTACTCCCCCCCAACTCCCACATCACCCTTCTAGCACCCCCTTCTCTGGGGCATCAAGCCTCCACAGGACTAAGCAAAACACCTCCTACTGAGGCCAAACAAGGCAGTCCTCTGCAACATATGCAGCTGGGACCTTGGACCAGCCCATGTATGTTCTTTGGTTGGTGGCTTAGTCCCTGGGAGCTCTCAGGCATCTGGTTAGTAGATACTGTTGTTCCTCCTATAGGGGTGCAATCCCCTTCAGCTCCTTCAGTCCTTTCCCTAACTCTTCCACTGTGGTCTCCAAACTCAATCCGATGGTTGACTGAGTATCTGTCTTAGTCAGCCGACGGTAGAGTCTCTCAGAGGACAGCCATGCCAGGCTCCTGTCTGCAAGTACATCTTGGCATCAGCAATTTTCATGAGTGTGTTGCTAGGAAAGATAGAACTCATTTAAGGCTTTCTGATTAACTTGTAAATGGTGTTTGTGTATGTGAGATTGTGCACAGGCTTGTTGCTAGACTATTCATGTGTACAAGAGACTAGGATAAAGTGTATTTGGTTTTATCAAGGCATGTTGCTGTCTAATACTTTGATATGTTGCATATTAACAGGCTTGATCCCTTCACCAACATTTACTGTTTCCCTTAATATAAAAATTACATGTGTTTGTGAAACTGTTATGTTTCTTAATAGTTTTTGTTGTTGTTGTTGTTCCACGAGGATGTCCCCTCTCTACCCACCCCACCAGACCTGTAAACTCCCTGGGGCCTCCAGTCTCTTGAGGGTTAGTTACATCTTCTCTGACTGAACCCAGACCCAGCAGTCCTCTGCTGTATATATGTTTGGGGCCTCATATAAGCTGGTGTATGCTGCTTGGTTGGTTATCCAGTATCTGAGAGATCTCAGTGTCTGAGAGATCTCGGGGTCCAAATTAATTAAGACTGCCTGTCCTCCTACAGGGTTGCCCTCTTCCTCAGCTTCTTCCAGCTTTTCCCTAATTCAACCACAGGGGTCAGCAGCTTCTGTTCATTGTTGGATGTAAATATCTGCATCTGACTCTTTCAGCTCTTTGCTGGGCTTTCAGAGGGCAGTTATGGTAGGTGCCTTTTTGTGAGCACTCCATAACCTCAGTGATGGTATCATGCCTCAGGGCCTCCCCTTGAGCTGGATCCCCCTTTGGGCCTGTCACTGGACCTCCTTTTCCTCAGGTTCTTCTCCATTTCCATTCCTGAAGTTCTTTCAGACAGGAACAATTATGGGTCAGAGTTTAGACTGTAGGATAGCAACCTCATCCCTCACTTGATGCCCTGTCTTTCTGCTGGAGGGGCTCTACAAGTTCTCTTTCCCCATTGTAGGGCCCCTCCCCTTGAGTCCTGAGAGTCTCTCACTTTCCAGGTCTCTGGTACATTCTGGAGGGTCCTCCCAACTTCCTACCTCCCTAAGTTACCTGTTTCCATTCTTTCTGCTGGCCCTCAGGGCTTCAGTCCTTTCCCCACCCAATACCAGATCATGTTTCCCTCCTCTGCTCAGTCTCCTTTCCTTCCCTGGTACCTCCCTCTCTCCCCACTTGTGGTTGCTTTCTTCTCCCTCCCAAGTGGGACTGAGGTATCCTTACTTGGGCCCTTCAACTTGTTGACCATTTTGAGTTCTGTGTGGACTGTATCTTGGGTATTCTGTACTATTTTGGCTAATATCCACTTATTAGTGAGAACATACCATGCATGTCTTTTGAGTCTTACCTAACTCAGGATGATATTTTCTAGTTCCATCCATTTGTCTGCAAAACTCAGGCTGTTTTCATTCTTAATAGCTGAATAGTATTCTATTGTGTAACTGAATCACATTTTATGTGTCCATTCCTCTGTTGTGGGATATCTGGATTGTTTCCAGCTTCTGGCTATCACAAATATGACTGCTGTGAACATAGTGGAACATGTGCCCCTTTGGCCCAGTTGGGCATCTTTTGGATATATTCCCAAGAGTATTATTTCTGGATATTTAGGTAGGACTGACTATTTCTGTTTTTCTGAGGGACCCCCAAATTGTTTTTCAGAATGGTTGTACCAGTTTGCAATCCTGCCAGCAATGGAAGAGTGTTCCTTTCTCCACATCCTCACCAGGTGTTGTCACCTGAGGTTTTGATCCTAGCCATTCTGATTGGTATAAGTTGGAATCTTAGGGTCATTTTGATTTGCACTAAGGACTTTGAACATTTTTCTTTAGGTGTTTCTCAGCAATTCGAGATTCCTCTCTTTTGAATTCTTGGTTTAGTTCTATATCCTATTTTTTGATTGAATTTTTTTTTTTTTGGTGGTTAGCTTCTTGAGTTCTTTATATATAGATATGGGGTTAGTGAAGATTTTTTTCCCAATCTGTAGGTTGCCAATTTGTCTTATTGACTATGTCCTTTGCCTTACAGAAGTTTTCCAGTTTCATGTGGTCCCATTTATCAATTCTTGATCTTAGAGCCTGAAGCATTGGAGTTCTGTTTAGGAAAATTTCCCAGGGACAATGATTTCTGGGCTCTTTCCCACTTTCTCTTCTATTTCATGCAGTGTATATGGTTTTATGTTTAGGTCCTTGGTCTGCTTAGACTTGAACTTTGTGCAAGGTGATAAATATGGGTCTATTTTCATTTTTCTACATACAGACAGCCAGTTAGACCAGCATTTATTTATTTATTCATTTATTGAAGATGCTTTCTTTTTGGCTTCTTTGCTAAAGATCAAGTGTGTGTAAGTGTGGTTTTATTTCTTGGTCCTCAAATCTATTTAATCAACCTGTCTGTCTTTGCACCAATACAAGGCAGTTTTTATCACTATAGCTCTGTAGTAGAGCTTGAGGTCAGGAATGGTGATTCCCCCAGACGTTCTTTTACTGTTAAGAATTGTTTTTGCTTTTCTGTTCTTTTTTTTTTTTTTTTGCCTTTCCAGATGAATTTGAGATTTGCTTTTTCCATGTCTTTGAAGAATTGTGTTGGGATTTTGTTGGGGATTGCATTGAATCTGTAGATCGCCTTTAGTACGATGGCCATTTTTATTATGTTAATTCTGCAAATCCATGAGCATGGGAGATCTCTCCATTTTCTGAGATCGTCTTTGATTTCTATCTTTAATCTTGAAGTTACTGTGTACAGATCTTTCACTTGTTTGGTTAGAGTTACCCCAAGATATTTTATATTATTTGTGACTATTGTGAAGGGAGTTGTTTCCCCAACTTCTTTCTCAGCCTGTTTATCATTTGTATAAAGGAAGGCTACTGTTTGAGTTAATTTTATATCCAGCCACTTTGCTTAAGTTGTTTATCAGCAGAAGTTCTCTGGTAGAATTTTTGGGGGTAGCTTTCATATCCTATCATCATTTTTGAATAATGATACCTTTATTTCTTCTTTGCCAATTTGTATTCTATTTTAAAAAGTTTTTAAAAGTAATTTTAGCATACAAGTGGTTGATTGTGGAAATTTTGCACATTATTATTATTTATTATTTCATATATATTAGGATGTTAATGTATCTTAATCATTTTTGTAACACTCCTGTTCCCTGATCTTAATCCAGGTATTCTTTCCTTTTATGTATGTGTGTATGTATGTACATATAACTCACATGAAATACACAACACATCTATTTACATTTACCTTTTATATCTGAGCAAAATTGTGTAGTATATTCTTTTTCTTTGCAATTACTCTCTCTTGCTTCTCTTTGCTCTCCTTCAAGGCCCACTACTCCTCCCTTTCAGAGTTTCCTTTTACTTTCTTGTCACACAAAAACACATATTCGTGTGCATTTAGATTTCCATATAGGTCAGCATAGTAGAGACAACATGGCATTTACCTTTACTGACTACTTTTACTAAACATGATAATCTCCACTTCTGTTAATTTTCCTACAAATGAGATAAATTCACTTTCTTGATGGGTGATTAAAATTCCATTCTTTATTTATTTTCCTTGACCTGCATCTAAAGATTGGCATCTAGGCTAGCTTTCTATCTTGGCTATTGCAAATAATTCAGCATTAAACACGAGTGTGCAAGTATCTGTGTTCTGCTCTAATAGGATATACCCAGTAGTGATACAGCTAGGTCAGATGGTATTCTATTTTTATATTTTTAAGGATACTCCTAACTGACTTCCAGAGAGGCTCTTCTAGCTTTTATTACCTCCAGTCTTCAGTATATAAGGTTCCTCTTTTCCCACATACTCACCAACGTTTCTTGTTTGCTTTCTTGTTGACAGTGTTCTGACCATGATGAAATGGAATCTCAAAGTATGTTTACTTTCTATTTTCTTATAGTCAAATATTTTGAACATTTTTTTCAAATGTTTTCGAACATTTGTATTTGTTTCTGGAAATTTGCCTATAATTCATTTGCCCATTTACATTTAATTTTTTATTGAACTTTTCACTACAGTATATTCTAAGGATTTTGCTTCACCTACTCTTCCCAGTTTTTCCCCACCTCCTCTCCCATCCAGATATACACACTATTTATGTCTCTCATTACAGTAGAGTCAGACACCTGTCCCTAGAGACATTGCAGATGTTTTGCTGTGTCACATGTACATCAGTAGGTGGCAGAGAGGAGAGATACTAGGTCTACAGTCTATTCTGATGTATGAACATTTGAATTAGTAGCCTAACATTCCCAGAAAGAAAGCAGACCTGGCCAGATTCCCAGGATGGGAAGCAAGCCAAGGACAAGAAGAACCCCAACTGGGACTTCAGGCCCAGGGCAGAAGTGAATCTGAGACAGACAGCCTTTGAAAAGGGCCACTTGGGCAGGCCAGGCAACCACTAGACAGTCCCCATGGAGCCCAGACAGGAAACTAGCCTTGAATTGGCCAACAATCTGGAACTGCTTAGGCCGTGGGGCACCAGACCATGACCACCGTGGCCCCTACCCAGTGCTATAATGTATGAATATGTCATAGCATTCCTGAGAACACTCATGAGTCACTTGAGGGCTCTGCAGAGCTGCCCCCAACCCTCACCTGGACATTGTGGGAGAGTTGGCCTTGGTGGCATGAGAGCAGGAGAACTGACCCTATCCATAGCCAGCTGCAGTACTCAGAAGAGTGGACTACCCATTCCAGGATTTGGGTGCAAACAAGCCCCTGAGATACAAGTATGGGACATCCGCTTGTATCTTGTGAGGTGGTATGAAGAAAGGAGAGATACCCTCATTCCCCCTTTCTGCTCAGCGCCTATGGCAGGTAGGAGACCTGGTCCTGGTTTCACGAGAGCAGAAGAGCTGTCCCTACTCCTCATCAGCTGCAGCACTCCAGAGAATGGGCAGCATAGTAGAGCTGGTCCTAGATGGGCAGGTTGGGGTGAGCTAGCCCTGCTTCTGGTTTGCTGTGTGGTGGCTCAGACAAGGGAGAGACGCCTTCCTCCTCTCCTTTGTTTCTTGCCATCTATAACAGGTGGGAGAATTGGCCTCAGGTTTATGAGCGTAGAAGTGGCCATGTCCCTCACTAGTTGCAAAAACTCAGGAGATTGGGCCTTGTACCTTGCCTGGGCAACAGGGTAGAGCTGTTCCTGCTTGTAGGTTTCCTGGTAAGCTGGCTCCAACGTGTTAGAGTGGGGAGCCTGTGGACTGACCAGCTCAAATACCTCTTAGTCCCAGATCCAAGGCCTTCAATTGGTCCAACTTAACATCTGCTCCATTGATGAACTGTTAGAATGCATACACGAAGGGACCGATCCTACAAATCCAAAACTATAGGATCTCCACAGCACAGATCAACAACAGGTTATCTAAGAGGAGCAACAGTGAGGTTCCAGTATTGATAGAGTAGCAGAAGCCAGAGTCCTCTTCACAGACCAAGTCATTGCAATGAACATTTGCAAGCAGGGAAGTGTTTGCACGGAACACACTGTGCCATACCACAGCTTCCACAATGAGATTTTTTTCCCTCTGGTGGTGATGGTGGTAGGGTTTGCAAGTGTAAAGAGAGGGTATGAGGGGCGAGGAAGATGAATGGGCTTGGAGTACATGATGGGAAATTCACAAAGAAACAATTAAAAGGGTTTTTCTTTTAAAGGAAACAAACAGGAATTGAAGGAATAAAATAAATATGAGAAATAAAAACAAAAATTCAGAATATGACCAAAGAACAAAAAAAAAAAAAAAAAAAAAGAAAAAAAAGAAAAAAAAAAGAGCCAAAGAAAAAGTACCAGAAATGTATATAAGTGCATGGACACAAACATTTCTGTATTCAAGTATCCAATTAAAAAAAATAATGGGAAGCCATTTTGTGATATCAATTTTTTCCTCAAATGTCTTAAAATTTTTACTATAGTAATCTTTCACTTGCTTGGTAAATGTTACCATAAAATTTTTTATTGAGGCTATTGTGAAAGGCATTGTTTCCACAATTTCTTGCTCAGTTCATTGGTCTATTATATATAGAAAGGCTACTGATTTTTGTGTGTTAATTTTGTATCCTGCTACTTTGAAGCTTTTTTTTTTGTTGTTGTTCTTTTTTTTTTTTTTTTTTTTTTCCCGGAGCTGGGGACCGAACTCAGGGCCTTGCGCTTCCTAGGCAAACCCTCTACCACTGTGTTAAATCCCCAACCTACTTTGAAGCTTTTGAAAGTGTTTATCAGGTGTAAGAGTTTCCTGGTGGACTTTTTAGGGTCCTTATTTATATTATCATATCGTCTGCAAATAATGATATTTTGACTTTTTACTTTTCCAATTTTTCTAAGTTTCCTTTTCTAAGGTCTGCTTCAGCTGTGTTACTGATTGAACTAAGACTTCAAGTACTATATTCAATTGGCATGGATAGAGTAAACACCTTGTATTGTTCATGATTTTAGTAGAATTGCTTTGAGTTCCTCTCCACTTAATTGGGTATTGGCTACAGGCTTGATGTAAACAGCCATTGTTATGGTTAGGGATGTCCCTTGTATCGCTAATCTCTTCAGGACTTTTACCATGAATGGGTGTTAGATTTTATGAAAGGTCTTTTCTCCATCTAATGAGATGGTTATGTGGATTGGGTCTTTTAGCCTATTTATACAGTGGCTTACATTTATGTGAGTTGAGCCATGCCTGCACCTCTGGGATCGCTCTTGATTATGTGGAAGATTTTGTTGATCTGTTTTTGGGTTCAGTTAGCAAGTATTTTATTGAGAATCTTTGTGTATATATTGGTTTGTAATTCTCCTTGGTGGATATTTAGTGTGGTTTAGGTATCAGAGTAACTGTGACTTGTTTCTTCTGTTTCCATTTTGTGGAATAATTTGATAAGTATTGGAGTTAACTCTGTTTTGAAAGTCTGGTAGAATTCTGCCCTAAACCATATAGCCTGGCATTTTGGGGGTGGGGTGGGGTGGGGTGGGAGACTTTTAATGATTTCTTCTATTTCACTAGTAGATATAAGTCTGTTTAAATTACTAATCTGACCTTAATTTAAGTTTGGTGATGAGTATCTATCAAGAAAAGTATCCATTTCTTTTAGATTTTTTTAAAAGTATGTTTTCATGATTCTCTGGATTTCCTCAGTGCCTGTTGCTATGTTCCCTTTTCTAAGTTTGTTAATTTGTGTATTCTCTCTCTGAAGTTCATTTAATTTGGCTAAGGAATTGTCAATATTATTGATTTTCTCGAAGAGCAAATTTTTTGTTTAATTGATTCTTCATATTGTTTTTTATTTGTTTGCTTGTTTCTGTTTTATTGACTCCAGCTCTAAGTTGGGTTAATTTTTGCCATCTTTTCATTTGGGGGTTTTACTTCTTCTTGTTCCACAGCTTTCTCATTGCCTCGTTTATTGATTTCATTCCTTGATATTTAACTTTTACATTTTATTTTTAGAATCTAGTTATTAACCTTTTGTCAGATGAACAGCTGCGATTTTTTTCTTCCATTCTCTAGGCTGTCCCTTAACTTTGCAGATATTTACTCTATTATGCAGAAGCTTTTTAACTTTATTTAATCTCTGAATCATCTTAATTATACTCTGTAGTATGGATGAGAGAGGGTCAGGGAGTCTTGACTTACAAACTACTGTATTTCCTGTGGTGTATACTAGTGCTTCCCTTGCACTAGATCTGTGTCTGATGCTTCCTTAGTGCTTTGGCAAGGAGTATGCAACTACTGGGATCTGTCCAGGTCATTCTGTCTCTAACTTACTATGCATTAAAACATCAAATAGATAGATATTGCTATGGATGTCAAATAGTCCAGTGCAGAATCATAGTTCTGTCTCTACAGCAGTAAACCTCATGGAAGACTTTTGCCTCCAGAGGTTAATCTACCCATAGCCCTTAGGTTCATCCTACCAAACTCCAAAGTTACTTCAGGTGATGAAGTCAGATCTTAGCTCCAGAGGAAGGACTACCTTTCTTTGGGTGTCACTGCTTGAGGTAAACTTCTCTTAGGCACTTTTCTGCTATTCAATTTTCAGTTCTCAAGCCCTCGCCAGCTGCCACCCATGGCTTCCTCTTTATACCGGACTTCAGAATGTTGTTTTCAGGTTCCCAGCCTAATGATTCTTTCCTGCTTGCAAGCTCTTGGTGTTAGGTACCTAGTTAGATACTGGCAAGCTTCATGGAGGCTATGATTGAACATCCTCCTTACAATCACCAGCATGCAAAAACAATCAGAAAATAGCACCTGAGTCTTATCTGTCCCTGGGGGGATGTATGATATCTTCAACTGCCTAGTAGTTGAAAACTAACTAAACCTGGTTCCTAAGCCTTATGAAATTATTATTTAGAAGAGACTTTTCTAACGCAGAACCTGCTACTACATTGCCCCTTCTGCAAAAGTTGATAGAAATGGGGCCATAATTTATTTGAACAAAACAAAACAACTCTAAACAACTCCCACAGAAAAACTCTTCCATAGGATTTAGAAATATGCAAATTTAATTGACTCAGTGGTCTCTCTGCCTTTTGTACACTTTCTCTTGTGAGCACATTCAGTTTTGCAATGATCTCTTTGACCATGGCCAACTTTTATCCCATAAGTACGCTCTGCTTCATTGTCTTTTACACTGCACTCTGTGTGTCATGTCTAAGATCTTTGGTGCATAATGGGAAGCCAGAGGAGGCCCTTGTGATGCCAAGGTGGCTAAATTTTAAACAATTGAGTCCTTTTTAGGATGGCACCTGGACACAGCTCCCTGAGCCATGGAGAAATACAATATAGAATTTCTCCACTGCTGACCACAAGGGGAGAGCTGCTAATTAGCCAAACCCTGCAGCTGGGTTTGGGACCTGTAATAGATGAGTCTTTTGTTCTGTGGATGCAAGTGCCAAGCACTTTTCACCAGGGCTGAACGACTCCCCTCTTCCTGTCTGGAGCTCTCCTACCTGCTTTATTACCACCCCTTGACCTGTCTAAGGTTCCAAGGCACAATTGACAATTCAAAGCTGTATGGATCAATACTCTGATTTGCAAGGTTTCTCATTACCTTAATTTGTAGTTAAGTAATTAATAAGTAAAACACACATTTACTGAGGATTCTGTGCTCCAGTGGGCTCTGAGGTGTTAGCGGTGAACAGACTATAATGCTTGTGTGCAAAGTTTGACCCTTTTGCTGACTAGTAATTAATTACAATGAATCATGACGTTACAAGGTAGCACAGGGCATTGTAGATTCCTGTGGCGGGTGGAAGAAGTCCTCCTAGAAGTGGTGACAGTGTCATTGTATAGGCCAACTCCCAGGAGGTGTGACTGGGAGTTTTGTCATGTTCTTCTCAATTATTTTAGACTTCAAAGTCCTCATTATATCCCAGTTCTGTTTTTGTGCTCAGACTGTGGTACCTCAAAGAAGCCAAGTAATTACCAAGTTTTACTTTCTCTCACCATCTAATTCTGCCTTGTCTTAGTAGTCTATGAAGCGTTCATCACTTTGCTCTGATATAGTTGAACTCTTCTTGTCCTTCCTATTTTGCTGCTTTAAGCAATTGGTTTTGATTCCTCCTCCTGGAAATAATTCCTCCCCCCATTCCTCATCTTCTTTTTGTGAAATACTTTATTTATTGCTATTTTTCCTTGTCTCTGTACTTTTTAATTTCTTTTTAATTTTTTTCTTTTCTTGGATATTTTATTTATTTATATTTCAAATGTTAGCCCCTTTCCCAGTTTCCTCTCTATTAATCTCCAATCCTACCCCCTTCTTTTATGAAAGTGCCCCCCCACCCCACTCTCACCTCCCTGCCCTGACATTCCTCTATACTGGGGCATCAAGACTTCATAGGACCCAAGGGCCTCTTCTCCCATTGATGCCAGACAAGGCCATCCTCTGCTACATATGCAGCTGGAGCCATGGGTCCCTCCACGTGTACTCTTTGGTTGGTGATTTAGCCCTGGGGGCTCTGGGGGTTCTGCTTGGTTGATATTGCTGTTCTTTCAATGGGGTTGCAAACCCCTTCAGCTCCTTCAGTCCGTTCTCTAATTCCTCCATGTCCTTCAACAGAGAAATGGATATAGAAAATGTACATTTGCACAACGGAGCACTACTCAGCTAAAAACAATGACTTTGTGAAATTCTTAGGCAAATGGATGCAACTAGAAAATAGTATCCTGAGTGAGGTAACCAAGTCACAAAAGAACAGTCACTGATGAGTGGATATTAGCCCCAAAGCATGTCATATTACATGGAAAAAATATGGAGACGAAGTGTGGAACAGAGACTGAAGGAAAGGCCATCCAGAGACTACCTCACCTGGGGATCCATCCCGTATACAGACACCAAACCCAGTCACTATTGCAGATGCCATGAAGTGCTTGCTGACAGGAGCCTGATATAGCTGTCTGCTGAGAGGCTCTAGAGCCTGACAAATGCAGAGACAGATGCTCTCAGTCAACCACTGGACTTTTTAATTTCTTATTCACAAACTAGAAAAAATTAAAAGGATTGCTTATTACAAAATGTTAGTGTAGAAAGCAATAGAAAACACATATTAAGAAAAAAATTGAAAATACCTGTGTGTGTGTGTGTGTGTGTGTGTGTGTGTGTGTGTGTGTGTGTGTGTGTGTGTGTGTATAGTCATAGGTACATTCACACACAAGGAATCGAGTGGATTCTTTGGTGTATGTATGGTGTTAACATTCAAACCCAGGGCTTTCATCCACTAAGCAAGTGGTCTACTATTGAGGTATACCACCAATCCAAGTATACTCCCTTGTCATCTGTAGTTTTCACTGACCTTATGTTATGGTCATCTGTAAGCTTAATTTGAATGATTAAATTAATCTTTCATTTTTGGACATTGAGATAGACATTTCCAATAATAGAGTTATTGGAAAATATGTTTCAGTAGATGATTGTATTCTTTAAGAGTGGTTCCCCTACCTGTTGTCGATTAATAAGCTCTAGAGGGGAACAATTCAGTTTTCTTCAAGGATTAAGGGTGTGAGAGGCTAACCCATGCTCCAGGAGATGGTCCTAAAGTTATGGTTGTACAGACACTAAATGGATTCTCTTTAAAAACAAACCCCTGATATTATGAGGAAAAATCAATAGGTTAGGGGTTTGAGGGTGGAGAAGGAATTGTAGAAGAGGTAATAGGATTGGGCCAATAGGGAGGCTGGAGGTTGAAGTGGAGTGTTTTCTTTGATAACGCACTTTCTACTGTCTTTTCTGAGACAGTCTCTCACTGAACCCAGAATGTACTGATTTGGCAAGACTAGCTGGCCAGCAAGCTCCAGAGTTCTTTGTGTCTCTGTTCTCCACTATTGTGACTCCAGGGATGTGTCTCAATGGTCAACCAATGATTCTTTTTAACCTGAGTCCTGGTAGTCTAAACTCTGGTCCTTAGTCTTGTTGCATAAGGATAGCAGATGACAGAGGGTGATAGTCTTTAACAATGGCTAGCTTAGAAAGTCTATGCTAATCAATTGATATATGTAATTAAGAATGCAAAGCAATTTTATCCCCGAAGAGTACCATTTAGAGCATAGAGATCCTGTCTCCTTTCTACTTTCTCTGTTGCCGTGAACACAATATGGTGGTGGGGGAACTCCTAGATGAAAGAAAGTTTGTTGTCATGGTCACCACTGATGAGTTTCTGCTTCTGAGGACCTCACAAAAGGATGCTAGCAAACTGAAATGATTCTTTAAACTAACCTTTTGAACCACGCTCGAATGGAAGGCCACACACATTAGAGCATTTGGGCAGTGTGAACTGGCCCCAGTGGGGGAAGAGAAAAAGAGAACACAAAGTTTGATGGGAAGGAAAAAGGGTTGGTCCTGGAAAAGGTGGGGAGGAAGGTTAAATATGATCACAATACATTTCACGAAAACTAATCAAAATTTAAAAATGATCTTTTGTAAGTGACTTTGAGATTAAAGATGGTTTTGGCTCTGTCTAGGGTTTATCTGTGAATTGCCTTTAATTTTTTAATCATGTTATTCCTGGTTTCTCTCTCTTCCTCCCTGCCTTCAATCTGTGTCAAGATTTTTGAGGCTAAACTGTTTTTGTTTGTTTGTTTTTGTTGTTATTGTTGCTTTCAAAATTGAAATGGGGATAGCAGGATTTACACGGATGCTATTAAAAGTGTACCGGCCATTGTCTAATTGGAAGAGATGGGCGGCCTCCTTATGGAGATGGCCCTCATGCTTATTTTGTTAAGGTAGAATGAGCTTCTATGTCACAGGCACCTGATTTCAAATCTTCTATATACTATAATTCTAAAAACAATACCTTGTACCCCCTGGGCTCTCCCCCCTTTTTTTAACATGTGGACAAGAGCAGTTTCCTCACAATACTGTTGGAAGAATGAAAGCAAATGCCAACACAATGTCTGTCTCAAATGTCTGCCTCTAAAGTGATCTTCCTGTTCTGACAAAACAAGTCAGAAGACAGAAACATAAGGGGATACTGGGAGATGTGCTTTAGCTTCAGAACTTTTTTCCTCTTTTCTTTCTGGAAACATTCTTGTCATTTAAGATCAACAATGACTCTGTGTTTTCCCCCTTTACAGTGGCATGTCAAAATGCTAAATTTTCTCCAGTGACATGGATTTGCCAGTCATCAAAAATGCTGAGAAAAATCAGTATTACTGAAACAATGATTTTGAGATTTTTAAAGTCCCAAATTGACACGAAAGATGCAGCGAGTGATGAAAAGCTGCTGCAGGTGCTGCAAATGTTACAAGTGCTGCAGGTGCTGCAGGTGCTCCAGGTGTTACAAGTGCTGCAGGTGCTGCAGGTGCTCCAGGTGTTACAGGTGCTGCAGGTGCTGTAGGTGCTGCAGGTGCTGCAGGGGCATTACTTTCATGCTCCCCATCCCAACTGAAAGATTGATTCCTACTGATGGATAGGTTTGGTTTTTAAGTCTAGATAAAATTACAGAGAGATAACAACCAAGCATTGGATACTGCATATCCTGGAGCTAATCTGAGTATAAGAATTCCAGAGATATGTTATGGAACGATTTGTTACTACTGGGTTTTGGGAGGGTACAAGCACGGGCAGCTCTTGTACTTGTGTGGGTGCTTCTACATAGAGTAGCAGTCCGGCTTGCAGGCCACATGACGGCTAAACTCAGCCTAACCATCTGCTCAGCATTCAGTCTCAATGAGGATATTTCAACTGTCTGCACTGTATTTCCCTTCCTTATAAAATTGGGTTGCTGATAAAATCTGGTTTTGGGAGGGCTTGGGAAATATATAGGACTCAATGCATGTAGCCTGGTTAGCACATAGCATGGTCTTGAAGTGTTGTTATTATGAAGGTGTAAGCCTAGGCAAATGCCAGAGACTTGGCTTCTAACTCCAGCACCAACAGACTGGCATTTGGATGCTTATGTAATGTGTTCTTCCTTTTGAACCATATTTCCTTGATAGAAAAATACAAGGATTAAGATAGCATCAAAAATATCTTCCAGTTTCATGCACAGTTCTATAAAGTATGACATGATCATGTTTTCACAGAATTATTTAGAAAGGTATAAACTTTATGTTATCAAACTTAGTCCTGTTAGAGTTAATTTTAGCCCTCCGCCTTATTTGTTTCTTCTTGTCCTTGTGTATACATATTGTGTATACATGTACATGTGTATATGTATTTATTTATATGTGTCTCTGTGTGTGTGTGAAGTTTGTCCATCACTCATTTTCCATCTTACTTTTGGAGTCAGGGTCTCTGAGCTTGCAGCTTACTTGTTCAATTAGTCTGGGTGGCCAGTAATTTCCCAAGTCAAGGATTCCAAACTCACTCCAGCTGACTTGCCATTTACATGAGTGCTAGAGACGACACTTGGAACGTCAGCCTTCTTTGACTAGCTTTTATTGACTGAACCATCTCTACAACTTTATAATTTTTAATAACTGCTCTTAAGAATATGGTTTTTTGAACCATGCAAGTGTGAATGGTATAAAAAGTAAAAAAAAAAAAACCAACAAAAAACAAACACAAGGCATTGTCCTAACTCTGAGCAACAGACTCATTAAATATTTAATTGTTTAAATTTAAAAATGTAGAGCCTTTGATCAATAAAAATATAGTGATTGTGTTTAATATATGATTATTTAGATTGTGATCCTGTGGTCTGTTTTCAGAAGGGGGTCCAAAGATACAGTTATGAGAGAAAGTGTGTGTGTGTGTGTGTGTGTGTGTGTGTGTGTGTGCATGTATGTGCATCTATCTGTTCATCTACAAAATTTCTCTTTAGGATCATTCTTTTTTCTGTGTGAAATTTTCAAGCTTAATGATATCATTATTCTGTCTATGCATGACCTGCTGCATCAATTCCAAATAGGAAAAGCTTAACGTTTGTTATAGGTTTTGTGGATTAATATATAGAAAATTAATATGTCTATAAACCCTTCTTATTCTGCATAGAGAAACTTCCAGAGGTATTCTTGCCCTGCATAACTTGTTATTTTCTTATTTGTTTTCACTTCAGCAGCATGTATACTAAATTTGGGGCAATTCAGGGATGATTAGCATGGCCCCTATGCAAGGATGCCATGCAAATGAGTAGGTTTTTCTTTCTAGCATCCTATCAACAATCAAAGGAGTACATCCACTAATATAAAACAACAGAGTTTGAGACTTCTAATCTCTAGATCCGTGCTGTAAAAAATATGTGTTGTTTTAAGACACAAAATTACTGGCTATTTGTTACATCAGCAAAAGGAAAGTAATATAGCATGGTAGCACTTTGCTTACCTGTTTAGAAAGGGACATTTTAGACATTCTATAAGTATCATGAAAAAAAGAATGTTATTACCAATAATTAAATTTTGTGGGCTATTTAGCGTCCCAGAAGATTTGTTCTTACAATTACAACCTCTTCATCTTCTCTAGGGCAGTTCTATGAAGCTATTTATTTGTTTGGATGACAGGGTATATTTATCTTGCTCCAGGAATAAGACAGTCTCAAATTCCCCCATTTTATGCAATTTTTATGTCCATAAAATGTTCCAGTTTCCCCATAATACTTTAAATCCCTTAGAAATAATATATTTTACTAGTCCCAGGAGATGAGTTCTTATCTAAAGAAAACCATACTGTTTAGAAGGAATAGCAGACCATGAATAAGTATAGGAATTGCTTACTAATGGATCTGCCTTTTGTGTGTTCTCCCAATGTGCATGCCTACCTCTGTGCCTAAGAATAAGGAAGTGTCCTCTATTGGATGTTGTATTAGTGAAGTTTTTCCCAATCTGCAGATTGCCAGTTTGTTCTATTGACTATGTCCTTTGTCTTACAGAAGCTTTTCAGTTTCATGAGGTCCCATTTATCAATTCTTGATCTTAGAGCCTGAGCAATTGGAGTTCTGTTTATTCCTAAACACCCTCCCCCAGTGCAAATAAGTTTGAGGCTCTTTCTTACTTTCTTTTCTATTAGATTCAGTGTATCCGGTTTTATGTTGTGGTCCTTGATTGGACTTGAGCTTTGTGTAAGGAGACAAATATGGATCTATTTTCATTTTTCTACATACTGACTGTAAGTTAGACCAGCACCATTTACTAAAAGTGATTTCTTTTTTCCATTATACATGTTTGGCTTCTTTGTCAAAACAAAGTGTCCATAAGTGTGTGGTTTTATTTCTGGGTCTTCAGTTCTGTTCCACTGATCAATGTGACTGTCTCTGTACCAATACCATGCAACATTTATCACTATTGCTCTGTAGTATAGTTTTAGGTCAGGGATGGTGATTACCCCAGAAGTTCTTTATTTTTTATAATTGTTTTTGCTATCCTGAGGTTTTTCTTTTCCATATGAAATTGAGAATTGCTCCTTTCATGTCTGTGAAGAATTGTATTGGAATTTTGATGGAGATTGTGTTGAATCTGTAGATTGATTTTGGTAGGATGGCCATTTTTTACTACTACTTACTATTGGTTAATCTTACCAATCCATGAACATGGGAGATCTCTCCATTTTCTGAGGTTTTTTTTTTTAAACTTGAAGTTCTTGTCATACAGATCTTTCACTTATTTGGTTAGAGTAACACCAAGATATTTTATGTAATTTGTGACTATTGTGAAGGGTATTATTTCCCTATTTTCTTTCTCAGCCCATTTATAATTTGTATAAAGATGGCTACTGATTTGTTTGAGTTAATTTTATATCAAGTCACTTTGCTGAAATTGTTTATCAGCTGTAGAAGCTCTCTGGTAGAATTTTTGGGGTTGCTTATGTATACTATCATATCATCTGCAAATAGTGATACCTTGACATCTTTGAGGGCTAATAACCAAAATATATTTAAAAAAAAACTCAAGAAAGTAACCGCCAGAGAAAAACCAAACAACCCAATCAAAAAGTAGGGTATAGAGTTAAACAGAGAATTCACAGCAGAGGAATTTTGAATGGCCGAGAAGTATTTAAAGACATGTTCCAAGTCATTAGTGATCAGGGAAATACAAATCAAAACGACTCTGAGATTCTACCTTACAGCAATAAGAATGGTTATGATCAAAAAACTCAGGTGACAGCACATGTTAGCAACGATTTAGAGACAGAGGAACAGCCCTCCATATTTGGTGGGATTGCAAACTGGTACAATCACTCTGGAGGTTCATCAGAAAATTGGAAATAGGTCTACCTGGAGATCCAACTACCATTCTTGGGCATATGCCCAAAAGATGACCCACCATGTCACAGGGGCAAGTGTTCCACGATGTTCATAGCAGGCTTATCTGTGATAGCCAAAAGCTAAAAACAACCCAGATGTCCCATGACAGAAGAATGGATATAGAAAATGTGGTTCATTTACACAATGGAATACTCTTCAGCTACCAAGAATGAGAACATCATAAGTTTTGCAGGAAAATGGATTGAGTTAGAAAATATCATCCTGAGTGAGGTAACTCAGACCCCAAAGGACATACATGTTATGTACTCACTAATAAGTAGGTATTAGTCAAATAATCACAGAATACCCAGGATACAATCCACAGAACTCAAGAAAGTTAACAAGCTGAAGGGCCCAAGTAAGGAGGCCTCAATTCCACTTGGAAGGCAGGAGAAAGCAATTGCAGGGAGCAGATGAAGGGAGGGACTTGGGTAGGAGAAGTGGGGGAAGGAAAAAGGGAAATATGATCAGGTATTGGGGTTAACAGGATGAGAGAAACCCTGTGGACCATCAGAATGAATGACAATATGTAACCTCAGGGGCGGGAGATGGGGGGACCCTCTAGAATGTACCAGATACCTGGGAGGTGAAAGACTCTCAGAACCCAAAAGGAGAAAGCTTAGATGAAATGCTGTATCATGGGAGAAGGAACTTGTAGAGTCTACCTCCAGTAGAAAAGACACAGCATCAAGTGGAGGGATGGGGTTTCGATTCCACAGTCAAAAAGTCTGGCCTAGAATTGTTCCTGTCTAAAAGAACTGCAGGGACAAAAATGAAGAAGAGACTGAGGGAAAGGAGGTCCAGTGACAGCCCAACTTAGGATCTATCTCAAGGGGAGGTTCTAAGGCCTGACCCTGTTACTGGTGCTATCTGTGGTGTGCTTACAGACAGGAGCCTAGCACTGATGTCCTCTGAGAGTCCCAATAGGCAGCTCACTGAGACAGAGGCAGATACTTACATCCAACCAATGTTCTGAATCAGGGACCCCTGTGGTTGAATTAGGAAAAAGCTGGAAGAAGCTGAGGAGGAGGGTGACCCCATAGGAAGACCAGCAGTCTCAAGTAAACTGGACCCCTGAGATCACTCAGATATTGGGCCACAGGCAGCATCCAAGGTCTGGTTTGAGGTCCCTGGCACATATACAGCAGAGGACTGCCTGGCCTGGCCTCTGTGCGAGAAGATGTGCCGAACCCTAGAGACCTTGGAGGCTCCAGGAAGTAATGGGGCCTGGCAGAATGTGAGGTGTGTTGAGGACATCCTTTTGGAGACAAGGGGGAGGAGGAATGGGATGAGGAACTGTAGGAGGGTGAACAGGAGGGGGGCAATGACTGGTCTGTAAAAAAGTAAAACTAATAAGAGAAAGAATAAGAAAGTGTCATCCATTATTAGTACAGCATAGGCCTTCTAGCTGTGCCAGCCAAAGCGCAACCTTTACTTTTGTGCTGGACATTTAGTTCACTGACATTGAAGCCCTGTTACCATCTGTATCCAGGAGCAGGCTTCCTGGAAGCACAGTGAGTTTTAAATTAGTGCATGGAAGTGGCAGGTTGTGATTAAAGCTGTAGAAATGCTTTCTTTTTTTCCTACTGATGGTGACTGTTAGTGCCAGGTGATCTCAGACACCAGAAAATGACCTCACTGTCTCCATCAGACTTAGTCAAAGTAAAACAGGAATTCCACGTGACCCATCATTTAAATCTCTCACCTAAATCTGAAATAAATACCGTGTGACCCACTAAAACCTCAGTATTTAATTTCTAGCATTGGCTTAATTAATTAATAAGTCTCTTTAATCTTCAAGTACAATAAAATTCCATGTAATTTTATCAATATCCAGCTTTCATTTTCTCTCAAAAATATATTCAAGAGATAGATCTGGAGAAAAATGAATATGTTGCACAAATAAGGTATTGAATTGTTTTTTCTAAAAAGAGAAAAAGAAAATTCTGTATAAGGTTTGCAGTCATGACAAAGGTATTGAAATAGAAATACATGCTTGTGTGCACATATCAAGATTCCACATTTTCTTCTATGTTTAAAATCTCCCAGAGACTAAACCACCAACCAAAGAGTACACATGGAGGGACCCATGGCTCCAGCTGCATATGTAGCAGAGGATGGCATTGTCAGGCATCAGTGGGAGGAGAGGCTTTAGTCCTGTGAAGGCTCGGTGCTTCAGTGTAGGGGAATGCCAGGGTAAAGAGGCAGGAGTGGGTGGGTGGGTGGGTGGGGCAGCACTTTTATAAAAGCATGGGGAAAGGAGATGCGATAAGGGGTTTCTGGAGGGGAAATCAGGAAAGGGGATAACATTTGAAATATAAATAAATAAAATATCCAATTAAAAAAATAAAATCTCCCAAGGCCTTTATATTTGTTTTGTCACTGACCTTATTGTATGCATGTAAACAAGGAGATGTCTTTGCAAGCCCAGCTTGGCCCTGATCAGGGTTGGAAGCTCAAGACTCCACATGCTAAGTCCTCACATCAGTTACAGAAGACCCAGGAATAAATTCTTGAAAAAGCATGTGGTTCATCTTACTTCTAAAGGGATAGCTAAAAACTTAAAGAGTACAGTGAAGGAAGTTGTGTATAGATGTACGTGCAAGATAGTTTTAGGAGAGATGGTGGGAATCAAGGTCCATAAATAAATGGTGGAGTCAACTCAAGAAAAACCAAAGCTGTTCACCAGTCTGAACTTAAGACTACCAATCGGTCAAGTGTTGGTTGTGCATAGGCTCATGTTGAACTGACAAGAATGTCCTGCACTGTGATAGAGTAGAAATAGAGTTGAGTTTTCGCTGAGACAGTAAGAGCTCAGTCCAATTCTTTCTGTTCTCCGGCTCGTTATTCTGTAGTCCCAGGATGCATCCTCTAATGTGTTTGGTTTGCTAGAAGCTGCTGATGAATTTACACAAAAATATAATCCTCGTGTAATTGTGAGCTAGGAGACATGGGATGGTGGGATGAGAGACAATCATATAAAACCTGTAATTGGGGTCCCTGGAGGGGAAGACTCAGTAATTGGATTGGGTAAAACTCAAAGCCTGGATGCCCTTTGCATTAAACATAGGATTGTGCTTCCATGAGGGAAGAACCACCTTGGGTATATTAGTTTTCATGCTATTCCCAGAGGCCAGTAGCAAGTGGGCACCAAGAATGAAAACTCATGATGGTATCCATAGTTTTGACTTCTGTTCAAGTTCTTTTCACAGAAAGACTCATGTCCATGACCCATATTAAACGTAGCATGAAGGGAAGGCTGACAATATTGAAATAGGTTTATTCCATTTCTTAAGAATGTTCTCTCAAAAGACCAGATGTCTGGGATTTGGGTGTGTTAAGACAATCCTACAGTAAACCACAGCAAATGACAGTTTGGTCACACAGAGGTCAGGGCTCTACTCAGAAAATCAGTCACATTTGTTATTTTGCCAATTCAACATGCACTCCAGTGGCTCTCATCTGGGTAGCATTCTGCATTACTTTCCTAGCCCAAACTTATTAGGAAAAGATGAGATCAAGTGGGATTGTCCCTGTATCATCCAAAAAGCTGGATAGCTGCTCTCTCTCTCTCTTTTTTAAATAATTGGGAAATGCTGGATGCAAATCCATTTGAAATTAGCATAATTTGATATGTTTTTATTTTAATATGCAGGAAATAGTATACCAGGCTCCATTATGAGTTACAGAATGATTTCATTAGCATAATTGAAACAGATGCTATTTCTTAGGATAATAGGTAAATGTGCAAAAAGATATTAAGCTACTGTCTTCAGACTGTTTTTATGCTGCAATGTGTTTTCAGGCAAACAACTTTAACAATGATGTCCAGGAGCATACAGTCAAAAGGATAATAAAACAAATTAAAAAATTTCAGCCAAGTTAGACCTCCCTTGGGAAGCAGGAGCTTAGGAAATTAGTCATTTTTTGTTGGCAAATTAACAAGATATAATTGGAATAAATTGTTTCCTTTAATATCTTAGCACAATGGCTATAGTCCTATGAATAACTAGGCATCGTTTCAATGCTATAAAATAGTCCAAAATGCTAGGGAATCTAAAATGGGTTTGATTTCAAAACTGGGAGTACAAGTATGTGTATAAGGAAATATCTTGGTGATGGTACCCAAGTATGCACATGGTATTAATTTATGTTCTGTAGATGTTTCATATATACACGTGAAAGCAGTTTAAATAATATTTTTAATATACCAGAATTGTCACTGCTACGTGCCACGTGAGAGCACTATATATTACTCATGGCTTAGTAATTAGCTATCTTGGTTAGGGTTACTATTACTCTGATGAAACACCATGACCAAAGCAACTTGGAAAGGGTAGGGTTTATTTCACTCACAGCTCCATGTTACTGTTCATCATCAAAAGTACTGAGGGCAGGAACTCATACAGAGCAGAAACCTGGAGGCAGGAGCTGATGAAGAGACCATAGAGGGGTGCCACTTAGTGGCTTGCTCTCCATGGCTTACTCAGTATGCTTTGTAATAGAACTCAGGACCCTCAGCCTAGGGATGGCACCACCCACAATGGCCTGAGTGCTCCCATATTCATTAATTAAGAACATGACAAGGACATCTGGAGAGCATGGCCTGCGGAATAAATTAAGCAGGGATCATAGGGGATCACTGAAGCAGCAGTCAAGCAGCCTTCATGGGTCTGTGTTAGGTTCTCTGCATATATGCTATGGTTATTGGCTTGGTATTTTTCTGGGACTCTTGAGAGTAGGAGGAGGGGATGTCTATGACTCTTTTGCCTGCTTGTTGGACCCCTTTCTTCCTACTGGGTTGCCTTACCAGTCTTGATGTGAGGTTGTATGCTTTAGCCTACTGTATCTTATTGTACCATGTTCAACGGATGCTCTTGGGAGGCCTGCTCTTTTGGGGAGTTGGAAGGAGTGAATATGGGGGAGAACGGAGGATTGGAACGTGTAGAGAGAGGGGAAGCTGCAGTGCATGAGAAAAGAATAAATTTTAAAAAGTCGCAGCCGGTTCTTATGGGAGCATTTTTATTTTATTTTATTTTATTTTTTTACTTGAGACTCCCCTTTCTGATGACTCCAGCTTGGTTAAGTTGACATAAATTTAAAAATCTAGCCAGGACAGTAGCAACACGTACAAAGTTTCCGATCTTAGAGTAGTTCAGATTTTTTTCTATTAGGAATGCTCAGCCTATTCTATGAAATGTCATATATTTCTCTGACTTAAATGATGAGCTTCTGTTGTAGATAATATTTAAATATTCAAATTTATCGTTAGGTATTTATGAATCTAAATCTAATCACACACACACACACACACACATACACACACAATTGGTTTATATCTCACTCGTTTTCTGCAAAGTAATTTTGAAAAGGGCAAGTTAGTGAACTCAAAAAATACATCAACGCTTTACTTACCTTCACTTAGTTTTACACACACACACACACACACACACACACACACACACACACAATCAAAACAATGCTAAAAGGTTATTGCTTCACATTTTGTGAATAGCTGAAGGAAGAATTAGAGAAGTTTTGTGTTAGTAGGAATGGGCTGCACGGGCTCTTACATTTGAACGCTTAGTTACCAGAGAGCGGCATTATTTGAGAAGGATTAGGAGCTATGGCCTTGTTGGAGAAGAGTTTGACTGGGTGTGGAGTCTCTAGGCCTAGAGTTTCTTATTCTCTGTGTCTGTGTCTGTCTATTTGTCTGTCTCTCTTTCCTTCTGTGTATTGCTCTCTGTCTTTCCCACTCCTTTCTCCTCTGCCTATGGATCAGAGTGTTCTCTCATGCACTTTTTGATTTGTTTGATATTTTGTCTTGTTTTCTCTTTTTTTCTACTTTTAAAAATATTGTTGATCTGTTCTGATTTTTCATTTTGGGGAGTTTTCCTTGTTGTTTTCCTAGTTATTTTAATTTTTGAGAGAGAAAGAGAACAGAAATCTGAGTGGGTAAGCAGGTAGTAGGACATCAGTGAAGAGTTGGGGGATGAAAAGAATATAATCAAAATAGATTGTATATAAAGTTAAAAAGTAGGTATCTCAAAAAAGAAAAAGCAACTTTTAAAAGAAGTTGAAAAGTAAAACAACAGTTTATTGAAAGAATACTTACTTATAGTATGTATAGTTGACTGTTTTATTTCAGTGATCCAAGAACAAACAACAAAAGGACAAAAAAGGACAAAGCAACACCAGAATGTTCACAAGTAAACGTAGGCAAATTTTCTCTGAACTCATCAATAAAGTGTTCAATGCCCTTAGCTCCTGGGATTGCACAAGGAACCAATTTAAATCCCACTTTCAGTGTCATGGAGGAGGGCAAGAGCATGGTGTTCACTGATTTTAGAGAGCAAAGTATCTTGAAAGAATCAGAATTTGAGTTGATCTTTAAGACGTTATTCTGACAAATGACAAAAGACAGTAATTCCTGCAGGTGCTAGAACACTGAGGTGAAGCAGAGTGACATACATTGAAGGTTAGCAATGGTCAATCTGGCATTGCTACTCACTAGCCTTAGGGTCACAATTATTCTATAAAACCGTTCTTATTCTTTGTCTACAGAATTTGAAGCAATATCTATTTTTAGCATTGTTTTCATATATATCATATATTTATATATAGTATATGAGTAATATGTAATAGATATGGCTGAAACATTTTGTCCAGAAAAGTAATCAAAGTTTTAATCAAACTGAAAATATAAATAAGTGAAGATAAATTAGATTGAGATATAAGGCCATATATATCTATGTCTATAGATAGATAGATATGAGAAAGACAATGAAATGATTTCTTTATTAATGTAATTGAAAGCTGAATAATCAGATTTGAACTCATAAATGCCTGAAGATAAATTTGAATGTTTGACTATTATCCATGACAGAAGACCTTATTTAGGTCAGTCATAGAAATATATGCTTTTTCATAGAATGGGATGAACACTCCTAACCCCAAAATCTTAAATACTTTAAGATCTGAAACTCTGGGTTACTACTAGCTAGATTCATGTCAACTTGACACAAGCTAAAGTCATCAGAGGAGGGAGCCTCAGTTGAGAAAATGCCTCCCTAAGATCCAGCTGTAAGTCATTTTTAAATTAGTGATTAATGGAGAAGGCCCAGCCCATTGTGGGTGGTTCCATCCTTAGGCTGGTGGTCCTGGGTTCCTTCCTTTGCCAATGAGTTAATGTTGTCTTTCGAGGAGCAAACAGTCTATATTTTGAAGGGTTGAATGTGTCATTTCTTTTTATAGAAAACTGCATTGTTTAAAGAAATGTTTGTCTAATAGCATGTCTACTTTTGTAAGCCTTTCATCTTTCTCATACCTCAGTTTTTGATTCATCTTACAATATACCTGTTTTTACATGTGTAGTGGGCTTATGGCCTCATAAACCCATTATAAGTTCAAAACATTGAAAATCAAAATGCACTGAATGCCCCTCACTTGCTGAGGATCATAGCTTAGCTTTGTTGACCTTAAAGAGTGCATTCCTATAGTGGACTACAACAACCAAATGCAAAGTCCATTTTACAAAAAGTTTCATATTATTTATTGAATAGTGTATCCAAAAATGTTGGCGACCTTTGTATAACAGGGTCATTTAGAGTGCTGCTTGTGTAGCTAACCGGAAGCTGTGGCTTATTGCTGCTACCAAGAATCATGACTGAATAACATACTTCATCCCTCACTCAGAGAAAGATAAAAGTTCAGTGTTCAAAGTACGATTTCTATTGAGTTATAATAGTTTTTGTACTTTTGTAAAACTGAAAGGTTTAATTAGTTTAAATCTTAAATCTTTAGCAGTAAATATACAAGCACTGTCTGTAATTTTTTATTTGTAATGGAGAATATACATATTTTTCACTAATGTGGTATTTCATTTTTCTGTTAATATAGCAACATTTTTAAAGAAAGGCTTTTTTCCCACAGTCTGATTAATATTGTAATGAGAATTGAATCTCACATAATCTGTCAATTCTGTTCTGTTGACCTATTTGTCTGTTATTGGTCAATGCCACACAAACTCATGTAAGATATTCTATATCTCTATTCTAAAGTAATGAGTATATGAGGTTATGAAGTTCAAGAAAATACATCCTTTTGATTATACATTTAGATTTCAATGAATTTTTTAAACTCTAAGGAAACAGTGTTTTAGAAATTCCAAGTTTTCTGATTCACAAGCACACTACACCTCTATTTTGAGTTTTAAAGTGTTTTCTTCAGCAATGCTGAAAATGATACTGTTTTGAAGATTAAACATGTAATAGTTCTAACTTTTTCTTTTTGGTTTTCTCTTCATCTTAACCATGATATTATAAGTAATCTAAAGGAATTAAGTGAAGATATGGGTAATATTTTTATCTATTTATTTATATTAATTTCTGATGATCTTAGTTATTTGCATTCACTTCTGATGATCTTTATTCATTCTGGAAAATATGAAGACATTTACTAATTATAATTTCTGTCAATTAAATAGCTTCTTATACTATTCGTTTGTGTTAGAAATCTATAGATTTATCTTCTCTTAAGAAGTCTAGGGGTGGGGATGTCCTCTTGGAGACAGGGGGAGGAAGTATGAGATGGGGAGCGGTTGGAGGGCAGACCAGGAGGGGATGAAGACTGGAGTACAAAACAGGACTAAAGAATAAAAAAAGATTAATTCAATTTCAAACCTGAACTCTACATATAAGCAGCCTTATAAGCAACTTAAGTGTGTCAAACATTATTAGACAAAACAATAAAAACCTATTACTACTGGCATCCCTGGCAAACCCCTCTTCAATGATTCTTTTCTATTTCTTAGTATTTGGAAGGCCATAGAAGGATAATTGTAAAACTTAATGAAAACAAATGCTAATTGAAAATTAAAAAAAGAGAAGTCTATACATTGTTGTGCTGCCAGTATTTTAGAGTTGGGGGAATATACACTGTGTATTCAGATGCTGATCTCTATGCCCAGACATCTGTTTATAGCCCAGAAGTCGGAGTGGTCAAGCATCCTTAGACTCAATATTATGTAAACAATTGTTTTCCATCATCTTTGATTGATTCAAAAGAGTTGATCAGCCCATGGCTATGCAGGAGAGGACAGAGGAGATGGGGCATCTGAGCACAGGGAGGGACTAACAGAGATAAGAGAGTCAAGAGAGAAGGAGGAGAGGAAGAGAAGAAGAAGGTGTAGAGAGACCAGTAGGAGTTGCCATGAGGACACACATGGAGCTCAGTAAGCCAGGGCAAGACTCAGATTAAAGGTAAAGGACCACATGGCTGGGAAATAGGCAGCCTTAGAGGGTTAGGATAGATCAGAACCTGCCTAGCACTGTGCCACCAGCTTGTAAATAAAATTACAAGGTCTCTGTGTCATTTATTAGGGAGCTAGAACAGGCTAGAGTGAGTATAGAAACCCAAAGAGTACACATGGACAGACCCATGGCTCCAGGTGCATATGTAGCAGAGGATGGCCTTGTTGGGCACTAATGGGAGGGGAAGCCCTTGGTCCTGTCAAGGCTGGACCCCCTCAGTGCAGGGGAATATTGGGGGGGGCAGGACGAGGAGGTGTGGGAAGGGGGAACACCCTTATAGAAGGAAAGGGGGATGGGATAGGGGACTTATGTCTGGAAACTGGGAAAGGGAATAACATTTGAAATGTAAATAAAAAATATCCCCCCCCCAAATGAAACACTCCAAAGTTATTGAGGAGTAAAGGGGGTAAAACAATGCCCCTAAATAACTATTACAGTTTTCTTCCCATGACTTCTGGATTACATTTTCTAACAGGAGATTAGTCTTCCTTCCTTCCTCCCTCCTCCTCCCTCCTCCCTCCCTCCCTTTCTTCCTTCCTCCCTTCTTTCCCTCCTTCTTCTCTCTTCCTTCCTTCCTTCCTTCCTTCCTTCCTTTCTTTCTTTCTTTCTTTCTTTCTTTCTTTCTTTCTTTTTTTCTTTCTTTCAGAGTTTCTCTGTCTTCTCAGGAAAGATTCCTTTTAAGATCTATGTTGAAGTGCTCAATTGTGACTTTTTTAAAAATTTTTTCCATTTTGTTCCCCAGAACTTGGAAAACTGTTGACTATGATATAAAATATTAAACTCATCCAGAATTTTTTCTCATTTTAGGCATTGGATTTTTGTTCTCAAACTTTGATATAATTATTTGTCACTGTAGTTTTTGTTACTTTCCACACCTCTTCATTCTTCACGGTTCTAACTTGCCTAAACATTTTTAAATTTTTTTGCCTGGTTTTCTTTTAATTGTTAGTCAAATTATCCTGCTCACATGTAAGTTCAATTGTCTTGACAGGGCATTTTGAACAGTTTAGTGCTCAGACTGCATCCATTAACATCTTATGAAGAGAGTTGGTTTTGTTTCCATTAGGTTCTATTCTTGATTAAACTCAAATCACAAGCTCCTCATTTTCCACGGCAAAACGGATCTGAAACCTCTCCTCAGAATCTACTCCATGTCTCTGTCCAGCAAACAGTCTGGGAACTGATGGCCAAAGTAAAGATGGTGGGCACAGGAATGAACTACCAATGTGACTTTATCATGAACTCACTCCACATTCAGGGAAATTTTGAGCCTGTAAATATTTATTCCTTGACTCATTAATCAGGTAGGCCTGAAATTTTTATTCTTGACTTCTAGATACCCAACTAATTTGGGGATGAATATAGTTTAAAACAAACAAACAAAAAAACAAACCAAAAAAAACCCCACCCCCCCAAAACAAAAAACTCACAAACAAACAAACAAATCCTCCCCAGATCATAAAAATCTCACCTATAGTAGTTTTCATATATTGCGTAGTGATTTTATTTTTGCCTGATTTATCGTGCTGTCATATAATTTTAAATAATTACATTCTATTTTAATATTTTGTCACAATTTTCAATTATAATCCATGTTAAACTTAATATAATGAAACAACTAACTCCAACTTTGCTAAAATGAGAACCTTTGTGTGTTCTGATGTTAAAATTCTATAACATCTTGAGCACAATATTAAGGCATTTTCTTTTCAAACTAACTAAATAAATCTACTAATTATCTACACAATATGATCTATGGTAATAAGTCAAGTCAATGGGCCCGACTATACTGAATTGTTCATACTTGGCATGTCTCCACAATGTTATTACATTATTTTTAAAGTATACCCACAATGTGAATAATGACATTTGTAGATAGGTATATTTCAGCTACCACATTTATTTATTACCATAAATTAATTTTTCATTATTTGTAGACCTTGGTCTACTGAATGAGATATTATTTCTCTTGGAGATAGTCTTGAAAGTTAGGTTCTTCCACTATCTAAAATGTGGATTTCTGGTTGAAGACATATAAGTCAGCCAACCTAAGTCAAAGGAACTGTTTTAGTCACAGGTCTTTTGCTGTGAGGAGACACCAACTAAATCAATTCTTAAGAAAATGCATTTAACTGGGGTTTTGCTTACACTTTCAGAGGTTTAGTCTATCATCAACATTGTGGGGATCGTGGCAGCATGCAGGTTGGCACTGGAGCAGAATCTGAGAGCTACATCTTAATTCATAGGCAGTGTGTGTGTGTGTGTGTGTGTGTGTGTGTGTGTAAATTTTTCTTTTTTTATGTGAAAGATTAATTTCTATTTTATTTTTATTTATATTTTATTAATCATTTTGTTTACATTTCAAATGATATTCCCCTTACTGAACACCCCTCCACAACTTCCTCCCCATCCTATCCTCCCTTTCCCCCTCCTCTTTGTCTCTATGAGGGTGCTACTCCACCTACTCACCCACCTTTAATATTTTCAAAACTCTACTTTAAATGATGGTTCATAAATGATTTTAGTCCACCACCCACCAGAAGTAGTGAAAAAGAAAGGATACAGGGGCTGGGGGAGTAGACCTGTTTAGAAAGGGTCTTTGAAGCAACTCTTGTCCGTGTTGTCTAGAAATCAGCAGTTCAGTTCACAGGTTAGCCGTGGCAGCTCGATCCACTTGCAAACACTTTACGGATACAGCAGTCCAGTTCAGTAGAGTCGGGATAGAAAATAGGAATCTGCAGCGTTGGCACTACCTAGCAGGTATAACCAAGCCTCAGCCTCTGTACAAGTCGGCAGGAGGGACCTGGAGAGACCCCAGGAGAAGTTCTTAGCTATGACTCTTTCAGCAAAGCAAGATCAGTGAAGACAAAAGACCAACAAGCATCGCACAGCTAGTTCTATGAGCAAGCCAAGTTCAGCCTCCCCCAACCCCCATGGCTGTTCATAGAGTCTTATTTCTACCTTCCAAATATCACGTCCTTCACAAGTATTGCCTCAGCGAGTGTCTTAGCTCAGCACGTGCTCTGTCTCACCTGACATCATTCTGCCAATCGGTCCGAAGCTGCAAGAAACTGTAGCACACCACCAGAAGAATTGGTTTTTTGGTGTGTTTCTCTCTATAGAGTCCCAACAAATGGAGTTCAACTACACAATGTAAGGTGGGCCAATACATGCATCATTAGCAAATAATCTTTCCTCATTCAACCTTTCCTTTCAGGTGCTTGCTTTCGTAGAGCATCCCTTCTCTTGTGTCTGCTTCAGCTAAATGTTCCTTCACGAGTCTGCCTTATTTTATCACCTCTGTCCACTTCAGGAAAATACTCCTTCACATGTGTGCCCCTGCAAAAACACCATCCAACATAACTGGTTTTCGAAAGAACCCTGAAGTTTCTATGTCAGAGAGAGAGAGAGAGAGAGAGAGAGAGAGAGAGAGAGAGAGAGAAGAGACAGAGATATACACAGAGAGACAGACAGATAGAGAGACATAGACAGAGACAGACAGGAGACAGACTTTGGACTTGGCATGGGCTTTACTTCAAAGCCCATTCCCAGGGACACACTTCTTCCAATAATGCCACACCTCTTAATCTTTTCCAATAGTGCCACTCACCTGTGACCAAGCATTCAAATCTATGAGCAGATGGTGGGCATTCTTATTTAAACCACAACAGGAACTAAACTTAATACCACTGTGGTAGCACAATTAGGAACAATTCAAAATGATTATTCATAGACACTTGGAATTCAAAATATAGGATAATGCCAAGGTTGGATATAGATCAATTTAGGATGATGACATGAGTAAATAATTTTGTTTTTGATAGTTCATGAAATGAATAGTGTTATCATGTATATCTGTAACATAATTTGGGGGGCTTCTCTTGGCCCTTTTGTCTACCAAATAAATGACACAGAGACCTGGTATATTTATTATAATCTCTGACACTAAGCTGAACAGGTTCTGGGCTATTCTAAGCCAACTATGCTGGCCTGTCCTACTTCCAAGCCTACTTTCCCTCCATCTTGGTCACACTGTGGCCTCCTTCACCTGAATACCTGCTCATGATGAATCTTCTCATGGTGACTCCTCAGCTCACCTGAGAACCTCTCTTTCTATCTCAAGGCACAGACATTCTGCCTTCTCTCCTGCCCAGAAAATAGGTTGGTCAGGGTCAGTTCTTTATTGACCATAGAAGATGACGGAGAGCAATGTTTTACACAATACTGTGTCAGGAGGTGCTTAACAATAATAAGAACAATAATAAGATCCAGACTGCAGCCAGATCTCCGGGTACAGAAATCAGCCTTGAAATAGACACTGCACAAAAACATTCCCCAACATAGATCAGTTTCTTCTCACTTTGGACTAGGCTTTCTGCCACATCAACTATACGGACAGTACAGCCCATGTTTCACAGGCCAGCTTCTTCACTCCTTCTTGACTACAGTAAGGAGCCACTGTCAATATTGCACCTAAGCAGTATATAACTGTTACTTGCTTATGTGGCTAGCTAGCTGCAGTTTAAAACAAAAGATTGTATTAAATACAAAAAAATCTATTTTTAATCCTTTTGTTCCCCAACAGGGCATCTAGAGGCACATTATGATAAAAAATGAGACCTTGTGTATCGAGGACTTTACTTCTTTGCTGATGCCTTAATTTTACTCAAGAAGGAAATTATTGAAAATTCGATAGCACAGGCAGAACAAATTCTCAATAATATCTAAGAGCATACACAGTCAACCCTGGAGCTTTGCCAGCACTTTTGTAGCATAATGTTGCATTTAAATATGCTTTTTAATTTTCCAATTATGCATACCCATGGGAAATGCTCATAGCCAACAGTGCCTCCAGAGGGATGTGATAAGATTTTCCTATACTGAAGTAAACAGAAGAGTTTCAGCAAACTCAAGGTTATTTGCTTTGTTTTAAGAGTTTGGGTATAAATTCACTTCCAAAAACCTGCGAGAGAAAATAGGGTACCCAACATGGGAGTCACTCTCTGATAATATATACGTATAAATAGAATCTTTACAAAACTTCAAAAATCAAAAGCACACCCCGTTGCTATCTAAATAGCCTTTGAAATGGGTACTGAAAATAAGAATATGATGACTTAAATTTACGTAGAATAAATAACATATCTGGAAATGATATTTCACTCTGCTGCAGTTCTTTGACTAATGCTTTGAGGACCTGGTATTAAAAGCACACATATAAACACATGATCTTAATGTAACTTGTTGTCTATGATCCCAGAGTCTGTGAAGACTGTTTGGGAGTCCTTTTGAGAGGGAACACACATGCTGGAATGTTTAATATTGGATGTGGAGGCAGATTGTGACTTCAAGAAATCCTTTTCTAAAGCACATAGAATTACAACTTGTTTTCTTTAACTTGACCTTGCTTTCTGTCCAATGGGTTAATTCTAAAGAATGTTTTAATGCCAACTGTTTGAGTTGTGTGCTTGTATTTACAACCAAATAGAAGGGATATCCTTTGTTCCCAGTAGCGGAAAAAATAAAAATTGAGTGTCTAGATCCTTACTGATCCGGCTTGTATTATGTGATCACAATTGTGTCAATCACCATGGACAGGGAAACTTCTGGAAGTGAAGCAGTGGGTGGGTCAAGAGTGGCTGTAGGTAGGCGTTACTTGTTTTGTGTAGTTGGACATTGTATTACGCTTTTAAGAAAGAAATGAAGAGCTGGGCTGAGGTTATAGCTCAGCTGGCAGACTGCTTGCACAGCAGGTGTGAAGCCCTGGGCTCAATTGTTAGCTCTCCATACACGAGCATGTTGAGGCTAGCCTTGAGTTCTGTACATGAGACATGTAGCAAGAAGGAGGATCAAAACTTCAAGACACCCTCTGTTGCATATCCAGTGTAGGGTTAGCTCGAGCATCCATATCCCATCCCCCATCTATGTAAGGAAAACTTAGTACATACTTGTTGAGAGGAACCCATGGATGTCACTAAAGTGTCTTCCATCTTGAGTAAACAAAAGTATTATGGCCATTCCTTCCATTGTGAATTAACTTTACTGAAGGAGTCCAGATACCATAGAATTCTTCTAAGACCCTTGGCAAGCTGGGACACTGACCTTCATATATTTTTTGAATCCCTTGGCTGGTACTGGTCAAACTGATGCAAATCTTTGGCTCCACTGGGAGACAACCTAACCAGCACATGAACAAATGGCTAGCTGTGTTCTTTCATCTACTCAGCTCATTTTATTTTCCTGCACAAGAAAAAGTCAGCACAGTAGTGCTATTTGATGGTTTTTAGGGGGACATAATCTCTGTACACAGAGTAAATATTCTAGTGGGATTGCAAGAAGATAAATGAAACATAGGCATGTATTGTTGTATTCTAAGAAGCCTTTGACCTTGTTTGGAGCATGATCCATGAAGGCTAAGCAGGTGATAAAGAGGTAAAATGACACCCAAGTCTATTCAGGTAGATTTTGGACAATGAGAGCCTTGGGATTCTCACTAAATACCTTAGCAAAGAGATGACTAGTTAATTATTCACCTCCTATTGTCTCCTTTATCCTTTGAAATCCAAATTTGTTGCAAATTACAATGTGCCCATTTGAAGATGCTTATCTACTGTTAAGTTTCTCTTGAAACAAACAAGCAATCAAATCCAAATAAAAGCAAAACATAAAAAGGAAAAGCAGAACAAAACAGGACACAGTATTTCTAAATGGCAGTAAAAAAATAATTTTCTGGATATAGAGATTTTTTTCAACGTGTCCAAACAATTAAAATCCTATTTTAAAAAATTGTTACAAAACTGATCAGGTAAACCAAAATTTATGCTACTGAATTACTTTTGCTATATTTATCATTTTTAAAATTCTTTGACTTTAGTGTTTTCTAAAATTTAGATTTCTCTGGAGAATTTTGTTTTAGCTTGACAACTGAAATCCGTTAAAAATGCTCAATTTATGCTCTTAAGGATTCAAATACAAAGAATTTGGGTTTCAGCCCTTTGAGCCATAAATGTTGATGATCTCTAAAGTCCATTAAATTCTTACAGTTATGCTTACCAGGCAGGCCTCCTTTCTACTAATGGCATTTCAGTATGAAGGCATAAAAGGTTAAGTGGTGAGTGAAGGGGAGTCTAGGACAATGGTGGGAAACGCTGTTGTTCTTTTTATTATAAGTTGGCATTTGCTTTAAGTCTATGTTTCTTTGCATAATGAATAGCATGTCTCTGGCTTTATTAAGATATTTTAGGGGTTCTTTCAGCCAGAAGTCTGCTTCTGGTAATTAGTGCAGCAGAATCTGGTCCCTTGTTACTTAATTATTCTTGAAATCATATAATTCCATTTTAAAAATCTTGTATATAACCATAATGGTACTATATACATAAGAGAAATGGCTCTGAAGGTCCTGGTTGTATTGAAAGAAGTGTGGATGCTGTTACATGAAAGATTCCTTGTTGTCCTTGGTGCCACGATCCTGTTGGGTGTTGAGACAGAAATGACTCTGCATAGAGGTGTGTGTGTGTGTGTGTGTGTGCGCGCGCGCGCACGCGTGTGTGCGTGTTACCTATTTGTATTTTTTTCCTTTGAGACAGGAAAGGAGGTAAGTCTCAAGTAGATGGCAGATCACACATTCTACTTGACAAGATGACTTCAAATAAAGTTACAGAACCATGATGTAGGCAGTGCTTCTTGGAATAACATTCAGAAAATAGAGAACTGATCCAGCAGATGGCATTACCACTGAGGCTACCACTCTGAGTATTGTATGGAAAGAACCCATTGAAAAGGAAGAAGTGGCTGAAATTTCAGGTGAGTATCAGATGGCTTTTCTCATCCTCTGTTATGAGAATGTTGAGAGACTTGATCTTGAAGGTCTCTTGCAAGTTAATCACAGCTGCTTTGAATACATGTGATTCCTGTAATGCTCAGAGGGCAGCAATAGAACTTCTCTCTTGGCTTGTTGCTTTAATCTGTTCTCTGTCTATAGCCAAGTTGATCCCCCAAACTACTGTTTCATGTCACCCCAAGGCTTGTAGATGAGATCCTGCATTAAGGCTCTTCAGAGTAAAGCACTTACCTTTACTCAATTATGAACAGACAGGTTTGTCATTTAACTTTTTGATAAATAAATTCGTTTTGAATGAGTTTTACGCATATATATAATGGTTACTGATCAGTCACTCCTCCCCACTCCTCTGTCACTGTGTCAACACCTCTCCTTTCCACAATTTTTGTTTTCTCTCATATTCATGACTTTTCATCTTGTTTTGTGATAGACTGATGTTGAGGTAAATATTAAAAAAGGGGCAGAGCTTTTTATCCCTTGCTAGTGCTGGCACCTGTGGGCCCACATGGCACTGCGGGGTCCTTTTATCTCAGCGGCTCCACGCTGCCCCCAAGTACTCTCTGACCAAGCAATGTGCCACGCTGATCTCTAGAGTTAGTTCCGGCACCAGAGGGCCATGTAGAACTAACCATAACTTATCTCTGGTTAATATCTCTCCTACTGGCCGTGAACTCTCTGGTTCCAGCTACCCGGTAAAATCAGGGCTCTAGAAGTCCAGCATGGGCTGGCCTATTGTAGATCCCTGCCGTGGACTCGGCTCACACTCTCAACAACCACCTTCTGGTAGTTAAGGTATAAATTCCCAACTGTCTGGTGAAATCATGACTCAATAAATTTTAATTTATCAATCAGATTTCTATGTTAAATTCTCAATCCACGATACATCCACCCACTAAATTTATAATCAATTGATAAAGATAAAACTGCCCACCTAGATAATATAAATTGACCTATAGAAATCCATCCCTTAAGAAATATTCATAACAATCTGTATCTATGTAGTGTTTCATGGTGAGGATAGTTTGTGTCTGCCTCCATCAACATGCTCTGCTCCTTTCTGCCTCTCCCTTTCCTTCTAAAACTTTGTTCCCCCCTCTCTTCCTTCTCATCCAATGACAGGCCTCATTTTATCTTAGTCTGCTTTCACCTGCATAATGACATCAACCTACACTTCACCCTTTCCATCTAATTAAAAAAAAAATCTTTTCTCTCAAATGTAAGCTGAGCACAACTATTATCATTTTGTTATTTATAAAGTATAAAATATATCTAACACCCAATCCAACATTCTATCAGTTAAACAGAACATTTAGTTATCTATTTCAGCTTTGATAAAAGGCTTAAAATCCATGTTATGTCTTGGCTACCTTGTATGATATCTGATAACTATTCAATTAAATATGTATTCTCAAAGTTAAACAGCCTGGGTAGGCTATGAGACTATAACTAATCTCAGTCCCATCAGATATCTAAGAACACCCAGTATTATCTGCAAATATAGGAACCTTAACATGGCTTCCTGAACTGAGACAGGTGGAAGAGACAATTGTCTACTTGGACAATTCTCTGTTAGCAACATGTGAGAGCAAGTCTTCAACCTTCAACCTAAGATCATCTGACAGACTTGTGAGATGCAGAATTATGAAGGGCTGATCATTCTGGCTTGGCAGAAATTATCAGTCAACTATTCTGCAATGTGGCCCTTTCTGGACAGTATTTTGTTGGTGGATGACCTCAAGGTAGAGATGCTCATTTTCTTCTTTGACTCCACTGAAGGGGAGCCGTTAGGAGCAGAAATGTCTCAACAAATGATAAATAACAGTCAATGTCACATTTTGTGGATTTCTGATGTTTTTGAAAACCATCCAACTATTTAAGTAATCTGGACTGTTTTCCGTTAACTATCTTAATAAATTGTCTTGAAAGCACTCTAACAATAAACTTAGAACCATGAATTTGCTATCTGGCCCTTAACTCAGATGTTTAATCATCTCAGATTAGTTTTTAATAGCAGTAAATTTAGAACTGGGTATAACTAAAGACAGTGGCTCTCTAAAATAAAGTTGTTTTTGGGTGAGTGGCCAAGCAGCTTGGAAATTCCATGACAAATATTTGCTAAAACTAACACTGCAGTCCATTGAAAACAGATAATGGTGACTACGGAGTTGGAAGTGCTAGGGAATGAGTTAGATGACTAATATTTGTTCATATTAAGTGAGGATCAGAGAGGGTGAGCTAAAGAAAAATGAGTTGTGTTGGATTTAGAGTTGAGAAGAACATAAGTCTGTGAAGGGTGATTTCCCCAGCCATGGTGTGCACTGAATATTTACTGACAGCCAACTGGAAGGCCAATTGTTTCTGGATCTAAACTACAATCTCAGCCTCCTTAAAACTATTCTGAAATCAGACAATAAAATCAAGATTAAAGACATTGCACAGAGGTGTTCTAGATGTCCTTGCCAGGCTCAGGGACAATTAGGTGACATATAGAAATGCAATTTTTGTTTTGAGCTAGAGAACAGAGCGATGACTTTTCTTCTGAGAAACAGTTTCAACTATTGATCATTTCTAATTTACCTACATTATTTTAGGATGTATAGGTGGCAGAGAAGATCAGTTATGATTTAATAGAGAGAAATAAATAGAAAATGCGTCTCCTTCCTTTATTGGATGTAAGATTGGTAAAGAACTTTTCCCATCTGTTGGTTGCCATTTTGTCCTAATGACAGTGTCCTTTGCCTTATACAAGCTTTGCAATTTTATGAGGTCTCATTTGTCTATTTTTGATCTTAGAGCATAAGCCATTTGGTGTTCTGTTCAGGAGATTTTCCCTTGTGCCCATGTATTCAAGACACCCTCATGGAGGTAGGAAGTGGGGGATGGGATGCGAGTTTCTGGATGGGATAATATTTGAAATGTAAATAAAGAAAATATCCAATAAAAAAGCAGAAAATGCGTCTCCTAATGTATTAGGAACTTCAAAACTGCCTGGTACTTCAAAAACTTCAACATTTTCCTATTTTCTTGATGTAACAAACTAAATTTTGAGAAAGGATACACCTAATTTCTTCAGAGTGTCCATCTGTACAGTACTGATGTGAAATGTTAATAAAAGAGGAAATGAGACATGGTGTATGTGAGAATTCTCTATCTTTGTATTTAAAACCAAACAAACTAAAGTAAAGCTTTTCTTTGTTTTAATGCATCCTAGTGTATGCACCCTTCCCAACACATGTATGTATAAACATGTCAGCCTTCATGCCAACCTCCTGGTAAGACTTCTAAAATAACCTACTTGGTTTTAGGACAGGAAGACTATTGTCTTTGGTAAATGTTAGATTAATCTTTAAGTCAAATTGGGCAAATTTAGTTTCCTTGTGCTATACTTTTATGCAAATAAAATATAAAGAAGATAATGTATTTTTTCTCTTCACTCCATCGTAGGACTGCATTTTCAGAGTAAAAGGCCAACTGTTGCATAGGCAGTGCCCTGTGCTTTAAAATGGTAATAGCTTCGATTATTACTGAGGAAATGTCCCAAACATCTCACTAAATACACTCAGTTTGTGTTCCCTTATAAATGGCACATGCATCTCAGGGCAAAAGCACAATTATCAAGCAGAATAAAACACTTTGATGGCACATGCCTTATGTTTCTATTAGAGCTTATTGGCTTGTACTTTATATAACTATAATAATGGTAAACTTGCATGCAAATACCTGGAGATGTGCAAAGCTTTCGCTGTGCTTTATCTTCTTTAATATTCACATTCCCTGAGGAGGGAAGTATCCTCACATCTAAATGAGAAAACTAAATCTCAGGAGAGTGTAAATACGTTGATTATGGCCTCCTATCTAATAAGTGGAAAGCTGGATATAATTTCAGATCTGCATGGCTGCTGACTCTGAGCTTCTCCATTAGGTTATAATGCTTGTATTTACATACCAGTGTTCCTCCATTAAATTTTAATTCGTTGCTAATAGGAAGTGAGTTTTAACCATTTGTTATATGAATATAGCTTAGAATAATCCTGGAAGAGGGGTACAATACATTCTTCCTTACTTTTTTTTTTTTTGTAACACGAAAATATGGTTGGTTCATTTAACTGTATTTAAGAATGCTACCCCAAAATACTGTCTTCTTTAATTAAAAAATTTTTTGCTATGTGTGTTTGTGTGTGTGGGTATGTGCTCATGAGTACAAATGCCTGTGGAGAGCAGAAGAGGTCCATGGATATCCTGGAGACACCAAATGTGAGCTGTCCAGAGTAGATGCTGAGGACTTGGCTTCTCTGTAACAATATGTTCTTCTAACCACAAAGCTGTCTCTGTATCTCTGAACCCCTTTTTATTAATATTGGCGTGTGTGTGTGTGTGTGTGTGTATGTGTGTGTGTGTGTGTGTGTATGCATAATTTGAATTTGGGGCATGAATGCCACTGTGGATGTGTAGAGGTCAGAAGACCTCCTTGGAGGGTTGGTTCTCTCCTTTTACCTTTATGTGGGTTCCAATGACTAAGTCCCGGTTGCCAGACATGTGCAGTAAGTGCCTTTGTATACTGAACCATATCTCTAGCCCAAATATTTTAACTGCTTTTCATCATAATGATCATGAGGATTATACTGCTGCAAATCCGCACTATATAATGTGCTTATGGAATTATATAGAAGAAAAATTAATTCCCACTTCAAGCCAGATAGTACTTTATATACTAGTGAAATTCACTTGTGATGTGGTCCTTTATTACTGTGTGATATTCCCTGGGCAATAAAGGGCATTCTTGACCTCTTAAAACTCAAGCAGAAGAAAGGATGCTTCTAAGAGCCCTTCTGGGAAGGCATATGAAATTATTTTTGTCTACGGAGCCTGGATGGTGATCCTGCTGCATAAAGTCCCAAGGCCCATTTAAATTGTTATGAGCTATCAGACAGTTCCCTGTTATGAGGTAGCAATGTGGTACATAATAACGATCTCATAACTGAGTATTTATTTATCAAGATCTACCGGGTTTGTTTAATGAAAATTATATGTCAGGAGCCTGCAAATTTATTAGTATGCTACCCTCATAAAATGCTTCTTGCCTGAAGTTCCATTTTCTTACCCTCTGAATAGATGTTTCTTGATCACAGCTGGGATGTGCGTTGCATCCAGAAAGTCAAGAGAAGACATTTCATTTGATACAGTGTGTGATGTTCTAAGTGACGCACCTCTTCCTATTTGGAAAAACTCCCAGCCAAAGCCAAAGCCTGATCTGCTTTCCAGAGTTTCCTGTTCTCTGTCCTGGCATAGACTAGCAATTCACTGCAGTTGTCTGAACAAGTTGAATGTGCTTGCTTAGGTCTTTGTGACTTACATGAACTCTAACACCTTCTGTAATTACCCGCAATTAGACGGCTCTGCATTTAGGATTCCTAGTGAAGTTGGTACCTAAGGTTTCCAAAGGTTCTGGATAGTAAGTAAGAGGTGTGACCTTGAAGGCAACTGCCCTCATTCCTAATTTCCGTTTTGCTCCTAGCTTGTTCTGGAGCACTGAGAAATATCCTTTGCTTTTCGGCATCTTGGATTCTGCTCATGTGGAATGAAGGTACTGTGTTTCAATATCCCTTATCCTACTCAACACCTCAGAGCTCAAGGGTTGTAAGTCTACAATTTAAAGATGATGATAACAGAAAGGGGTAGCAACTTTTCTTTCGATGAAAATTAACTTAATGATGAGAGAAAGCAATTATATGTTGAATTGTGAAGACTGAAAGTGGGGGTTAATTTTCTTTTTTTTTAATTTAAGGGATTTTATTTATTTACATTCTAGTCATTGCCCCCAGTCCCCCTCAGTTACTCATCCTATTCCTCCTCCTCCTTGCATCCAAGAGGGTGCTTTCCTCCCCCCACCACATTCATTGCCCCCCAGTCCCCCTCCCACAGTTACTCATCCTATTCCTCCTCCCCTTGCATCCAAGAGGGTGTTCTCCTCCCCTTACCACATCTCCCCCCTTCCCTGGGGCCTCAAAGCTCTGGAGGATTAAGCACATCTTTTCCCACTGAGGCCAGACCAGGCAGCCCTCTGCTACATATGTGCCAGGGGCCTCAGACCAGCCCATGTATGCTCCTGGTTGGTGGCTCAGTCTCTGGGAGCTCCCTAGGGTCTGGGTTAGTTGAGACTGATGGTCTTCCTATGGAGTTACTCTCCCTTTCAGCTTCTTCAATCCTTCCCCTAAATCATCCATAAGGGTCCCCAACTTCAGGCCAATTGTTCTGCTTCTGTCTCAGTCAGCTGCTGATAAGGTCTCTCAGAGGACAGTCATGCCAGGCTCCCATTTGTAAGCACATCATAGCATAGCAGTATCAGGCCTTGGATCCCAAGTTGGACTGGTCACCGGACCACCTTTCCTTCAGTCTCTTCTCCTCTATTGTCCCTGCAGTTCTTTTAGACAGGAACAATCCTGGGTCAGGAATTTTGACTGTGGGTTGGTAACCCTGTACCTCCACTTGAGACCCTGTCTATGTACTGGAGGTGTATGCTTCGAGATCCCTTTCCCCAATGTTGGCCATTTTGCCTAAGGCCACCCCCAATGAGACCTGAGAGTGCCTCACCTTCTGAGTTTCTGGTATTCTCTAGAGGGTCCTTCCATCTCCCACTCCCCAGAGTTGCTTATTTCCATTTATTCTCTTGACCCTCTGGACTTCTCTCCTGTCCCCTCCCCCATATCTGATCCTATTCCTCTTTTCCCTTCCCCTCTTAGACCTGGGTCCCTCCTCCTCTCCACCTCCCGTGATTATTTTCTTCCCTCTGGGAAAAAGCCTTGAACTCATTGGCACAGGGGAAAATTTTCTGAACAGAACACCAATGGCTCAGGCTCTAAGATCAACAATTGATAAATGGAACCTCGTGAAACTATAAAAAGCTTCTTTAAGGCAAAAGAGACTGTCAATAAGACAAATCAGCAATCTACAGATTGGGAAAAAAACTTCACTAACCACACATCCGACAGAGCATCAATATTCAAAATATATAAAGAACTCAAGAAGTCACTATCCAAAAACCCAAATAACCCAATTAAAAATGGGGTTCAGAGCTAAACGGAATTCATGACAGAAAAATCTTGAATGGGTGAAAAGCAGTTAAAGAAATATTCAAAGTCTTTACTCATCAGAAAAATTTAAATCAAAACAACCCTGAGATTCTACCTTACACCAATCAGAATGACTAATATCAAAAACTCAGGTAAGTAACAGTACATATTGGCAAGGATGCGGAGAAAAAGGAATACTCCTCCACTGTTGAGTGGATTGTAAAATGGTACAACCATAATCCATCTGGCAATTATTCAGAAAATTAGAAATAGTTCTACCTGAAGACCAAGGTATGCCACTCTTGGGCATATACCAAAAAGATGCTCCAACATACCACAATAACAAATGCTCCATCATGTTCATGGTAGCCTTATTTGTAATATTCAGAAACTGGAAACAACCCGATGCCCCTCAACTGAAGAATGGATACAGAAAATGTGGTTCATTTGCCCGATAGAATACTATTCAGCTATTAAATAAATATAAGGACACCATGAATTTTGCAGGCAAATAGATGGAACTAGAAAATATCATCCTGAGTGAGGTAAATCAGACCCAGACCCAAAAGGACATGCATGGTATATACTCACTAATAAGTGGATATTAGTCAAAAATGTTCAGAACACCTAGGATACAACCTACAGACCATAAGAAGTAAAGAAGCAGAAGTGCCCAAGTGAGGTTTCAACCCCACTTCGAAGAGGGAAGGAAATAATCATGCGTTAAAAGTGTGGAGAGGAAGAGTGATTATTTCACTATTATAGCTCCTGACTCAGTACTACAGCCAGAGTGTGATAAGCACTTAGTTAACATGGGAAATGAAATAAAATTGTGGGTGTAAGACATGAGTAGACAATGTGTTCTGACTGACGGTAGCACGTCACATCCGAAAGCAGGTTGCCTCTACGAAGGTTGTAACGAAAGTTCCACTGAGTAGAGTGAGAATGAGCTATTTACTTAAATGAGGGATGATTTCATGGATTCAGTAATATATGTGAACTCAAAAACACAAAATATACTCATCTTCCAATTTGGGAGAGACATGCTCATATTTCAAGCATAGTTGAAACTGATTAAGAAAGAATATCTTCTAAAGTAAGTGTTCAATTGTGATGGGGCCAGACTTTTCTGGTACAATGTATACTTATCAACATGCAAAGGAGGGAACAGGGCATAAAACATAGAAGGACAGGTTCACTATGTACACATGATGAATATAAAAAGCACAGTGCACAGAAAAACAATCCACATGACCTCAAAAGAGAAGCAAAAGTTAAATTTTGGGAGTAGGAAAACATTTCACATAACTTGGTTACATACATCTTTGTAGTTATTTGATTTTTATTATTAGTTATTGCTGATTTTCTATTTTCTAATTTATGAATTAAATTTTATACATGGGGAATTCTAGGAAGACAATAGTATATGTAGGGGTCTGATACCATCTGTAGCACCAGGCATTGAGTATCTTAGAACATATATCCAAAGAATAGGAGTAGAGTATTCTCCTTCAAATGAGTGTGCTTTAAACTTAAAACATGTTTATAATACATTCAGTTTGCGATTGTAGGAGGATGTCATATAAACAAATGCTTTAATCTTTTTTATAACTTTGAAAAGTAGGTCTTATTATTATGGTCATATGAAAGATATATAGTTATTATTCATTTATATTATTATTCCATTCTTATTATATATAGAAGCAGAGGAAATAATTGAATCTAAGGAACCTGTGTCCAGAACCAAAAATCCCATGTGCATGGCCATGATCAATACTATATTGACTTTTCATGAGAAAACATAAAATAATTGTGATCATAAGAAAAAGAAATGAACATGGGTAGAGATTTCCCAGGGACTGTCACTATCAATAATTAGTCACATAGTAAAATCATTTATGTGATATTTTAAATCTAATGATATATTTCATATGTTATCAGTTGATAAAGAAGTATGCAGTTCATGTATTATGGATAGAATATCATTCATTCAAATAACATATTTTTTAACCATTCAATTAACATTTATTGATTTCCTAGTATGTACTAGGCATTGAAATATGAATAAGGCTAAATCTTTTTTCCTTCAATGAACTTGCAGTTTAATGAAACAAAAAGTATGTATGATATATGCAAATTTCCACATGCTAAGTTATATAGTGAAAACATTGAAAGATCTATACTTTCTTTTTTTCCTTTTTTAAATTAGATATATTTCTTTACTTACATTTCAAAGATTATTCCCCTTCCCAGTTTCCTGTTCATAAGCCTCCATACCCTCCCCCTACCCTATACGGGTATTCCCCCCATCCATCCCCTTTACTGCCCCCCCATATTCCCCTGCACTGGGGTCCAACCTTAGCAGGACCAAGGGCTTCCCCTTCCACTGGTATCCAAATAAGTCTATTCTCTGCTATATATGCAGTTGGAGCCCTGGGTCAGTCCATGTATAGTCTTTCAATAGTGGTTTAGTCCCTGGGAGCTCTGGTTGGTTGGCATTGTTGTTCTTATGGGGTTGCAAGCTCCTTCGACTCTTTCAGTCCTTCCTCTCATTCCCCCCAAGGGGGTCCTGTTCTCAGTTCAGTGGTTTGCTTCTAGGGTTGACCTCTGTATTGGACATGCTCTGAATGTGTCTCTCAGGGGAGATCTATACTGGTCCTTCTCAGCATGCATTTTTTAGCTTCATCAATCTTATCTAGTTTTGGTGGTTGTATATGGGCCACATGTGGGGCAGGCTCTGAAAGGCAGTTCCTTTAGTCACTGCTCTAAACTTTGCTTCCATATCCCCTCCTATGGATACTTTTTCCCCTTTTAAGAAGGAGTGGGAGCATCCACATTTTGGTCATCCTTCTTGAGCTTTCTGTGGTCTGTGGATTGCATCTTGGTAATTCAACCTTTTGGGCTAATATCCACTTATCAATGAGTGCATACCATGTTTGTTTTTCTGTGATTGGGTTACCTCACTCAGGATGATATTTTCTAGTTCACTCCATTTGCCTATGATTTTCATGAAGTCATTGTTTTGATAGCTGAGTAGTACTAGTGGTCGTACCAGTTTGCAACCCCACCAACAGTGGAGGAGTGTTCCTCTTTCTCCACAGACTCGCCAGCATCTGCTGTCACCTGAGCTTTTTATTTTAGCCATTCTGACTGGTGTGAGGTAGGATCTCAGCATTGTTTTGATTTGCATTTCCCTGATGACTAAGGATGTTGAACATTTCTTTATGTGCTTTTTGTCCATTCGATAAATCTCAGCTGAGAAAGTTTGTTTAGCTCTGAACCCCATTTTTTAATAGGGTTATTTGACTCTCTGGAGTCTAACTTCTTGAGTTCTCTGTATATTTTGGATATTAGCCCTCTATCAGATGTAGGATTTGTAAAGCTCTTTTCCCAATCTGTTGGTTGCCTAATGACAGTGTTTTTTGCCTTACAGAAGCTTTGCAGTTTTATGAGGTCCCATTTGTCGATTCTTGATCTTAGAGCATAAGCCATTGGTGTTTTGTTAAGGAAATTTTCCCCAGTGCCCATGTGTTCGAGACTCTTCCCCACTTTATCTTCTATTAGTGTGAGTGTATCTGGTTTGATGTGGAGGTCCTTGATCCACTTGGACTTAAGCTTTGTACAGGGTGGTAAGAATGGATCAATTTGCATTCTTCCTCACGCTGACCTCCAGTTGAACCAGCACCATTTGTTGAAAATGCTATCTTTCTTCCATTGGATGGTTTTAGCTTCTTTGTCAAAGATCAAGTGAACATAGGTGTGTGGGTTCATTTCTGGGTCTTCAATTCTCTTCCACTGTCTCTGTACCAATACCATACAGTTTTGTTTTGTTTTTTATCACTACTGCTCTGTAATACTGCTTCAAGTCAGGGATGGTGATTCTCACAGAAATTCTTTTATTGTTGAGTATAGTTTTCACTATCCTGGGTTTTTTGTTATTCCAAATGAATTTTCAAATTCTCTTTCTATCTCTATAAAGAGTTGAGTAGGAATTTTGATGGGGATTTCATTGAATCTGTAGATTTCTTTTGGCAAAATGGCCATCTTTACTATATTAATCCTGCCAATCCACGAGTATGGAAGATCTTTCCATCTTTTGAGATCTTCCTCAATTTCTTTCTTCAGAGACTTGAATTTCTTGCCTTCAGATCTGTCACTTGCTTGGATAAAGTCACACCAAGATAGTTTATATTATTTGGGACTATTTTGAATGGTATCATTCCCCTAATTTCTTTCTCAAACTGTTTATCCTTTGAGTGGAGGAAGGCTACTGATTTGTTTGAGTTAATTTTTTACCCTGACACTTTGCTGAAGTTGTTTATCAGGTTAAGTAGTTCTCTGGTAGAACTTTTGGTGTCACTTAAGTACACTATCATATCATCTGCAAATAGAAGATCTATAGTTCCTTAAATGTACCTAATATATCCTTCTTCTGATATGATGGAATTAATTCTTAGTTTTTACTATGAGCCATTCTTCTTTACCAGAAGTCCAGCTATGGTCAACTTGAGTCTCATGTCTATGGCCTTTAGGAAAAAAATGGGCTGTTATATTGAAACTATGTCAGTTTTTGATTCTGATTTAAACCATGCATTTTCCTAAGCATTTTATACCAAGTTTTTTTCACTTTCTACTTCTTTAAAGTATTGTCAACTGAATTTCATTAACTAATGTTCTCATGAAATGATGAGATATTGTACCAATACCAAAAGACTGGTGAGAAGTTATGGCTTGTTACATAATAAGAATTTAAACAGTAAAATAATGATGTGGATAATTCTTCAGATTTATTAAAGAATAAACCATTCCCCATAACTTGTTACTGAGCTTCTCAAAATTCTGTCAAAAATTTCAGTCTTGAGTGGTTAGCAGTATCAATTTAGGAAGATTTTTTTAAACAGTTGGGCACTTGGGTACCACTACAGAATTAAGAAATCAGAATATTTTTCATAATATATCTTTAAAAGGATAATTAATAAAGGATCATTTAAAAGGATAATTTTCTCTGTTTATGCAATTTGTCTAAGCTTCACAATCTGTAGACCAGGTCATACCATTTTTGTAGTATACCCAAGGAAACAGAAAAATATCTCCCAAATGATTACATTACCAAATCACTGATTCTTTATCGTCTCCTTATTGACTCTATTTTAAGATCAATATTTTTCTATTCTTTTTCTTTACTATTCTGAAACTCATGCAGCATAACACACACACACACACACACACACACACACACACACACACACACCACACAATCTGTTTGGAATTTCTACTTCTAGTTCAGATGTAGAATGATGCAAAAGCCTTTATTATTGCCAGTAAGAAAAGCCATCATGAAATAAATTTTAAAATAATAAAAATATATTAATATGAGCAAGTGTCAAACTATCCAAATTTGAGAGATAGAGTGTGTCCATTCCTGAGTAAGGAAGGGGCAAGAGAACATTCTCACATCTGAGGAATACATTCGTCAGGGAAGAACAATATTTTTTGAAATGAAAAGAAACCAACAAGGCTCTCCATTCTGTCTGTAACTATTCATTATAGCACTTTAAGCCTTAGGTAGGGCAATGGGTCAGCTGAAGGACATTTGGGATACAGCTCAGAAATGAAGAAGTCAAAGAATCTTTATTTGCAGATTCTACGATAGTATAATTAAGTGACCCTAAAAATTCCACAAGAGAACTCCTACACTTGATAAACACTTTCAGCACAGTTTCAGGATATAAAATTAACTCACAGTATTCAGTAGCTTTCCTTTATACAAATGACTAACAGAGGAAAAAAATTGGAAATACACTACTTTCAACAATAGTATTAATAAATAAAATAAAATATAATGTGGTAACAAGTGAAAGACTTGTACATTTAAAAGCTTTAAGTAAGATATTGAAGAAAGGAACTGAAGAAGATACCAGATGAGGGGAAGGACTAGAAGATTCTTCCTTGGTTGCATAAACTCAAAAATAACTTTTTTCAACTTTGCAATAATTGAGAGAGATGTCATATTAAAATCTGGGACCAGCAAATGGTTTGACATGGATAAAGAGACTCTATAGGTCATATATGAGTTGTACTGGGTTTCCAGTAAAGCCTGGAGTTATCCCTGCTCCACTTACTGGCTAGAAAACAGTTCCTCTATCCTTGGTATTGAGCTTTTGTCCTCATAGTTGCTGTTCTGGAATGGAAACCAAAAGCAACACTTCTATACTACTTCTGTGATTTTGTCAGTAATATAAATTTAGCATTTATCTTCTCATTTTTTCAATCTGAATAAATATGAGGAGAAAACAGCTTACTTCCCCCTTTGCACACAGTATCCCCTGCTTTTGATGCACAAGGCACTAAAGGTCAATTATGAAGTGAAAATAGACAGACTCTCAGATGGTGTTGAAGGAAAGAAAAAAGTGGAAAGATACTTTCAGAAATTAAACATGCAGTGATCCAGCTAAAGATCCTACTTTGAAAATCTCTTTTCTGCATGGGACTTTCAGTATCTATGTCTGTCATTACAAAGGTGAATCATTCTGAGATTGTGTTATTAGGGTCTGAAGAGCTTGGCAATGCGTCCCACAGAGTTGAACGAGCAGTAAAGTGACCCATGATGATGGTGAAACCTTTTCATGCCAGTCCATCTAAAACAAGGAAGAGCTACAGGAAATCCCAATGCATATGCCTTTTACAATAAGGAACATCTTCATTTCTCTTTGAACATTAAAAACATTTCTACAAAAACTGTGAACATCAGGGCTGGTTGAGAAGAGTCTGTCAGTGTCAGTACCACATCTAATCTGATACTCATTTCTTCCTAGCACCTTACAATGAAGGCCTAAGCAGACCCCTTTCTATTTAAAATTTGTGCAATCTGAAATCAGGACAGATCCTTGGAGGGCGTCAGAAGAGGAGAAGGCAGGCATCTGCTTGTCAAATGTTGATCCACCAACATTAGACCTCTTCTCTGGTACCAACACAGTCCTGATTGGCCGTGATACACAGGCTCCACATACACTCATCTAGGTAGGTTTTCTTAACAAATAGAATTCTAGAGTTAATCTCTTGTGTGTCTTGATGACTTGCCAATGATAGAGTAAGGCATCTATTATTCTTTTCTCTTGGATGGCCGACATTATTCCTTTTAGTCTGAGTGGTGATTGACTATTGAAGAAGTCCATTACATCAACACAAACCACTAAAGGAGATCCAACTTTAAAAAAGGTTGGTTTAGTCACAATTTTTGTTTTCTCTGCCAAGTGTAGCAGAGGGAGAAAGGGAAGATGATAGAGGGGAATGTTTCTTCTTTTCTTTTTTTAGATTTTTTTCTTTAATCATTTTTATATAGTCCATACTTTATCCCTATCCTGGTCCACCATCTGACTGTCCCACATCCCACACTTCCTCCCACCTCCAAGTCTTCAAGAGGATGCCCACCCCCAGACCTATACACCCCCCAGGGCCTCAAGTCTCTCAAGGGTTAGAGTATCTTCTCTGACTGAGTCCAGACCTGGCAGTCCTCTGCTGTATTTGTGTTGGGGGCCTCATATCAGTTGATGTATGCTGCCTGGTTCGTGGCTCAGTGTCTGAGAGATCCTGGGGGTCCACTTAAGTTGAGACTGCTGGTCTTTCTATATGGTCTCCCCTTCCTCACCTTCTTCCAGCTTTTCGCTAATTCAGCCACAGGGGTCAGCAGCCTCTGCCCATTGGTTGGATGTAAATATCTATAGCTGATTCTTTTAGCTTTTCTTAATGAATTCAATTCAGAATTCAGATGTTTGCCAGTTACCGTGTCAGATAATGGATTGATAGACCATGGAATATTAAAAATACTGTCAGGGTATAACCAAACATCAGAATAAAAAAGGCATCTACCAGTGATGGTATCTTGTCAAGTGATCTCATCTAAATGAATCTGAAAATGTATTTTATACCCTATGGGAGTACTTTTCTAAGCTCTTCCCTGATGAAGTGTTCTTAGCAAGTTCATAAGAGTGTCTGTCAGTGTGACTGCATTAAAACTAGCTAGAACCTAAAATGAGATAATTAATTCTCTAAAATCTTGGTCTGTTAAAGCTACATCATCAAAGACATAGAAAGACTATTAACTTAAATTGATGTCCTATGTTCTAGTTTCTATTATCACAATAGAAGAGTTTTATCAATATAAGGTTTTATAGTTTTGTCATTGTGAACCCTTGAAGTTACAGAATATGTATACACTTCATATTTTTATTTGTTTTTAACTATTAGATATCAGACAGATTAGAGATGGCTATCTTAGCACATATTATTATGATTTAATCATTATTATGATTTAATCATGTAAGTCATGAGGTAGCAAGCTTTCATTTAACAGATTTATTCACGTATCTGTTCTTAAATATAGCCTTACACTTTATAATAGTATTTGATTATGAATGGAATATAAAAAGATTAGTCTCAGAATATTTAAATAAAACTTAAGAATTCCCCTTGATGTCATAGCTGTTGCAAAACCCTTGTACAATGTTTCCAAGATTGTGTGGACACTGGTAGAAGCAGATCTACTGTGCAGCCTACATACCACATGAAGCTATGAATGTTACATTAAGAGAAATGGTAAGTGGCATTCATAGGTATGTTTCTATCATCATTTTAGACTGCCCCATTAAACGGTTCTTTTGTATGACTATCTTATAGGCAATGCTCATACAAAGTCAAGTGTGTTGAATGATGTATTTCCAAAGCCTTATCCCTGTTTGTGGAAGGATGAGTGGCTGTGTATCCATGCTATCATAAAACATATGGTTCTATTTTCATGTTTACATTTGCAGAAAGTGGTGTGCAATAAATCTCTCTGCATTCATTTCCTTCTTGTAATGATTATAACGTCCATTGCCATTATTGTATATGCAATCTAATTTGTCACTTCTTATAACTACAGTGTTTTATGATATATAATGACCTCTCCAGTCTTCCATGAGATAACTTTTTTATTATAAGTCTTGCATCTTAGAGTTGAACATTTTCTTCTTCACAAATAGTGTGTACTGGCTGTTTTTGTGCATCAACTTAACACAAGATAGAGTCTCAGAGAGGAAGGGGCCTCAGTTGAAAAATGCATCCATGAGATCCAGCATTTTTTCCTTTTTTCCTCATTTTTATTAAATTAGGTATTTCTTATTTACATTTCAAATGTTATTCCCTTTTCTGATTTCCTGTCCATCACCTCCTAACCCCTCCCCCTCCCCTTTTATATGGGTATGCCCCTCCCCATGCACCCCCATTGCCCCCCAACAATTCCCTACACTAGGGGTCCAGCCTTGGCAGGACCAAGGGCCTTTTCTCAATCAGTGATCAATGGGGGAGATTCCAGCCCATGGTGAGTGGTGCCATCCCTAAGCTGGTGGCCCTGGATTCTATAAGAAAGCAGGTTGAGCAAGCCAGGTGAAGCAATCCAGTAAGCAGCACCCTTCCATAGCCTCTAAATATCTCCTGCCTCTAGGATTCTGCCCTACTTGAGTTTCTGTCCTGACTTCCTTTAATGATGAACAATGCTATAAAAGTATAAACCTAATAAATAAACCATTTTCCAATTTGTGAAAGGGAAGGCTAGGGTGCTGAGTGAGAGTGGTTGGGCAGATGAAGGGGCACCCTCATAGAGGCAGGAGGAAGGGGATAGAGGGTTTGCAGAGGGGAAACTGGGAAGGGGGATAACATTTGAAATGTAAATAAATAATATAACCAATAAAAATTTCACTCTGCAAGAAATAATTATATACCTACAACTTGGCCAAAGTTCTCACACATTTTCTTCTGTATGATTAATTTTCTATCTTCACATTGTACTCTTTGTTTATTTAGTACATAGTTGGATGGAATTAAAAGGAAAGGGCACAGCTACCTCTTTCTTCATAGAGTAAGCTAATCTTTTAAAAAATAAACTACATAAGCCATCTCTTCCTATTGGCTCTTTAGAAATACCTTTCTCTTATGACAGCTTTTGTATCACAGGGATCTATTAATGTTTACACAATGGTCTTATAATGATTCCGTTTTCAGTTTCTGAATGAGTTTTATACCTTTAAAAAGCATTATGATTTACTAGTAAGTATAATATCTGATGGGGCTTGTCTCCCTTCCTGTTCTTTCATAAAGCTTCTAGATAAGCTTTAAAATGAGTGCATTTAATCCTTTTGGCTATCCTTTCTGTGGATTTTGTATTGAATTCACAGATTAATTTGGAAACAAACAAAAAAATATTGTATACTAACTCCCACAGCATATTGCTTAATTTATTAAAATTTTATTTTATGTCTTTTAATGTACTTAAGATTCTTTCTGTGAAAGGCATTATACATTGACTGCTGGACTTATTTCCATACATTTTTCTTCTGTTAATGCTATTGCTGGTGATGTCTTATTTTTTTGAATGTACATTTTGTAAATTGAATGTAGTAAGTCAAAGGATGCTATTTACTGGCAGGAATAAGCGTTGGCAACATTTACATGTATTCAATCATCACACTGCATTCTATATATATCTGTGAATGTAATGGTAATAATTAATTAAGAAAGCACACATGTCAAGCTAGATATATTTGTAAAAGAATGAAATAAATGCTCTATATGGATGACTGCTCAGGAGAAATACATTGTGCTCATTTTTGCTGCTTTATTCCACACAGCACCAATCATTCTTCTTGTTGAATGCTGGAGAATTGGTCTCTTTCAAGTGTCCTTTCAATGAGAGTGACTCACATGAGGTTCAAGAGGTAGAAGGGGAGAGAGCAAAGGGACATTTTTCTCAGTAGATGATGACATTCAGAAGAGCCTCTGATCTCACCATGCAGCTGGTGGGACCCTCTGTCTTGTTACATCTTCGCAAATTCCCATATTTTACCTACAAATGTGCAAGGAGTTTCTTAGGTTTTCCACAAGTTCTGGCTTTGCTCCTGTGTCAGATTTCCACTCTCTTAGAAAAATTCATATTCCCATATCAATCTCATTATTTATACTCACGTATAGTATTTCTGTTTTCTTTTTGACTGAACTCTGACTAACGCAGTCATATTGGTGTCTTTTATTTAAATATTTAAGGAACCCCTAAACACATAAACTTATTTTACAAAAACACAGGGGTTAAATAAAAAACAAAGTAAGTAACAAGCCTTGGGAAATTTTAAGTTAAATCATTTCCTGGACATGTTGATATTAAACAACTCATCCATATTTTTCACGAGGAGAGAAGCAAAAGAGAATGGTTATGCTATTTGACCCTCTGTTTTCCCCATTAAAACTCTATGAAAGCAGATAACCAAGCTACAATTCACAGACTCAGGGAGTTTAAGTAAAGAAGAGACTATGGTGAGGGGGCACATGAATGTCCCTTGGAGGAGAAAGTGGCATAGATCTAGATTTTAAGAGTGGATTGGGGGTAGGATTAGGGTTATTGTGTGGGGAGTGAGAGATGGTGTGAAGGGAGCGAGTACAGGGAGAAGCAGCAGTAATTAGGTAGGGAGCATTTAGGAGATGTGGAAACCTAGTGCAGTGGGTATTTCATGGAATCCATGAAGGTGACCTAATGAGAACTCCTGCTAATAAAAGACCCAGTTTTAATTAGATATCTATTGTCACCAGGCAGGTTGTGAGTCTGGTTTGCATTCAATTATGTTGTTGGCTAAGGAGTGGGGGGTTACATGAAAACACCCAAAAATATAAGGCTGTTTCTAAGACAAAGGGTTGTTCTCCCAAAACCAACAATGGGGTCCCATTGCTGACGAAAACAGCCACCACATAACTCATTGAACGTGGAGAAGTTGAGCTGGAACACGTAGTTACTTTGGTGCAGGAAGGTACTTTGCAGGATACTAGAAGATAAATGTGGGCACCAACACAGCCACAAAAAAATTCATCTAAAGTATGTCCTGCCTGAAAAATTTGCTAGGGTGATGGTGGCACAGAACTTGTGGGAGCAACCAATCAATGTCTGATTTGATTTAAGGCCCAATTCAAGAGAGGGAACCCATGTATAACACAGTTTGAGTAACCAAGAAACAAAGAGTAGATAGCCCAGAGACCTAAGGAAAAACCAGACACTACTTGGTCAAAAAATAGCAATGAAATGACTCTTAATGATATTCTGATATATTCATAGATGAGTGCCTTATCCATTCATCACCAGAGAGGCTTCCACTCACAGTAGATGGGAATAGATGCAAAGACCCAGAGTCAGAAAGTATGCAGAAAACATCTAAATGGAAGGTTTCTATCAATTTCATCTTCCCAGAGATCAGGAAATCCCATGAAAGAGGAGGATGATAGTGTAAGGGAATTTTAATCTAGCAACATTGCTGCTCTGGCAAGGGATCACACCAACAAATATGATCTGGCGGGAGTGCAGGCATGTTGCTGTACATGTTTAACTCCCCTGTCTGGAATACATATCTTTAATCTGACTGGAATATAGCCATGCTGTTAGTACAGATCTTTCATCCCTCTGAGTGGATTATAGTCACATCATTAATCCCAAACAATGACATCTAATTGAGGGGCAGACAAAGTGATGATTCAGAGAAAGAATTGACAGAATGGTCAGAGATGGGATATGCCCAACTCTCACAAGGACAAGAAAAACACTACTTAAAGAGCAGGAGGGAGGGAGGGAGAGAGAGAGAGAGAGAGAGAGAGAGAGAGAGAGAGAGAGAGAGAGAGAGAGAGATTCAAGTCAATTCAATTCAGTTAAGTTCAGTTCAATTGAATTAAGTGGAATTCATAGCAGTTCAGTTTATGTAGTTCAGAGGCAGTCTTTCCAAGTAGAGCAATTCAGTCAGAAGCCGAGAGAAACAAATTTGAATCAGTCAGCTAGGAGAGGCATTAGAACCAGAACAGTTGAGTTTAACCAGCCAAACTGAGTTCAGAAAAAGCTAGAAAGAGTGAGTTTATTTAGCAATAAGTGTCAGGGACTGAAACATGCTAGGCCTAGGTTGGTTAATGTTGGCTGGAAGCTGAAGCCTTCAATGACTGGTTATGCAGAAGATTAGGTTGTATGAAGACTAGAAGCTTCTGGACCTAGGCCTAGGGATAGTTACACTCTTGTTTCATCCCAAACCAGATATTAGTAAAGCTTGAGTATAACTCTCCTCTTGCCATTTCATCTGAGGAAATAAAAGTGACATTTACATTTACAAGAAAGATTGTAAGAGCCAGAGGGAACAGAGGACACCAGGAAAACCAAGCCCTCTAAATAAACCAAGCAAGTCCCACATGAGCTTACAGAGATTGAAGCAGCAAGCACAGGGTCTATATGGATCTGGACCAGGTTCTCTGTATATGTATTATAGCTATTAGCCTAGTATTTTTATAGATCTCCTGAGTCTCTTTTGAAGACTCTTATGGAACAAGTGGGTCTCTGATTCTTGTGTTTATTTGCTCTTGGGACTCTTTTCCTCCTGTTGGGTTGCCATGTTCAATTTGGCTTCATCTCATTATGTTTTACTTTGTCATGTTTGGTTGTTATCTCTCAGAAGTGTATTTTGTTCTAATGGGAGACAGAAGAGTTGTAGAATGAGGTTGTAGAGGGGAGGTAAGGGAAGGGGGACTACCAGAAGTTGATGGAGGAAATACTATAATCAGGATATACTGTATGGAAAAAAAAATCTATTTTCAATAAAAGAAAAAAGTAAAAATATACAAAGGTAAGTCTTAAATTATATTCTTACCAACACGCATATATTGGGCAAAATGCAATACTGACTTAAAATTTTCACTTGAGGTGAATTTTCTTACCTTTAACGTGTGGTTCTGTCATGAATTATTTTCTGCTTAATGAGCATCTGGACAAGGTAAAACACAGAGGATTAGTATGAGTTTATAATAACATCAACATCAATTAGAAGAACACTGTGAATCCTATGAAGCAGATCATTTCATCTTCTGGACACAGAGTTGACTATCCGTGTCGAAATAAAATCAGCTGTTCCTTGGAGGTGGCAGTAAATGTCACTAACATTGCCAGAAACTTGCAGCTCTCCCTACTGGACAGAGCCTTTTTTGCCTCCCAGCCAGCTGACAAATGAATCATGAGAGTGAATATTACTCCTTTAAGTCTCAGAGGTTTAAGTAGTCTGGTAGCCTAACATTATTGTTCAAAAAACAGCAACTGATAAAAGAATATTTTTCAATAAGATTGTCAGTTTGGTAAAATTCTAGATGTCCTATTAGAATAACTTTGCTCAATAAATTAAAAAAAAAGTTAATATCCTCCATTCATTCTTTTATTTACTAATTTTGAGTTAAGATTTCATGTAAGCTATAGACATTGGCCTTAAAGTGCTATGTAACTGAGGAGAACCTTGAACTTCTAGTCCTTTTGTTTCCTCCAAGTGTGGGTATTAAACACCACAGTACCCACTCACTTCGTATTAATTTAAAAAGAAACTTTAAAAGTCTTTGCATACTATAGCCAGATAGCATTTTCTTTATAACTAAGAGAAATTAATTATTACTTTAATTTCTATTCAATATTATTTTGAAGGCTTACCATATAACAAGAAACAATAAAACAATAAGAAGCATGGAGGAAATTACCATTGTTATGTTACAGTCGCATGCTATTATTTCCATAGAAAGCTGAAGACAATCTGTAAATTATTAGCACTAAAAAGAGAGTCCAGCAAAGCTGCTAAACACAGATACAAATATAAAACTTAAATTACTGTTCTATATACCGTCAAAAATTCACCTATAAACAAAGTAGAGACTTGTTCCTCGCCATCTGAGTGTTAGTTCTAGAACTTCTGTATACCCCAAATCCGTAGAGGTGTAAGTCCCACATGTGAAATAGTATTGCATTTACATATATATGTATATATTGGACAGTTATTCCCTAGGTTATATAATATATACATACTGTATATAAGCTCATATATTTTAACTATCATATATATTTTTTAATTTCATATGCACGTAGCTTATCCATGAGTGTATGTTTGTGTGAACTCACATATGTATGCAAGTATGTGTGTGTGTGTGTGTGTGTGTGTGTGTTCGTGTGTGTTTGTGTATCTGGAGGCTATTGGTTGGTGACTGGTTTTCTCTTTGATTAGTCTCTACCTTAATTTTTGAGACAGTGTTTCTCACTGATCCCAGAACTCACCTACTGGTTAGACTGGCTGGTTAGCCAGATCTGTAATTTGTCTGTTTCTTTCTCCCATTGAGAGGGTTAAAAGTGGGCATCACATTACTTAGTTCTTACATGGGGATATAAATCGGGGTTCTTATGGCAGTGTGGTAGGAACTTACCCACTGAGCCATAATTTCAGTGCTAACTAATGTAACAAAATGTTATATAAAAAGTTATTAGAAGTTATTATTTAGGGACTATTGACAATGAACAAAGTGTCCCCCTCACACACACTTTCTCTGATGATGATGTTTTCTTTCTCTGAACGTTCTCAATCCTGATGTTCATTGAAATCACAAGTATGGTAACCAGGGATATATTTTAGCTGCAGAGATAGCAGACCCAAAATGAACCATTAAATAAAAAATGTAAGAATAATAGCTAGATATTTATAAACAGTATTATTTTGCAATATTTTCAAAAGTCTAATATATATATGAATTTGTTCCATGTCCATGGATAGCAAGACATGGTGTCATTAATTATTCTTGTTCTTTATGTGTAACTTTTGTACAATTGAAAATAAAACACTTTCAAGAGTTTTAATAAACCTGTTTTTTAAATATTTGAAAGAAGAATGCCGAGGGTAACTAAGACAATATACAGGAAAGGAAATTGTTGGAGAAGCTTGTCTTTCTGAAAAAACTGATAATTTTATCATGTAGTTAGCAAGGATTAAGCAAGTAAGGCCAAGGAAAAAAGGACCATTGATGATTAAACTTGTTCCAAAAGGAATTCAGGAATGCATGGAGGATAGATACAGGGCTTAGATATTGGTAAATCGACTGGAATAAGATTGTTCTTTTAATAAAATACTCCAAGAAAGAAAACTAACCTTTAGAGATATAATTACATCTAAATATAAATCATATAAAAACACAGTTTTGGGTAGCAAATAACTTGACAAGAAAGCAACATTTGACAACTTTTAAATGAAAATATAAGATTGTATTTTTCTGTGTTGAGTGTAGGAACGGTTTTACTTAAGAGGAAACCATGGAGGAAAAATGATGACCTAAAATTAGAGAAAACATATGTGGACTGCAACATCCAAATCCACAACGAAAGAGTCACACCCAGACTTGGAAATATAGTTTTGAAAGGATTAGTGAACATCTGGAATATTTCAGTAAAATTCTTAAAGGAATTTGCAAAGATTATTAATGGGAATTTACAGGAGGAGGAAAACTATACAGTCTCCATTTAGATCTGTGAAAAGCTGCTCTAAGCTTTAAAAGCTAGAAGCAGAGTATGTACCCCATTGAGGCCATGATGTTGATGACAGTCAGAAGAAATGAACCTCATTCAAGGCAGATAAAATAAAATCAGCAACTTCTCTGGTCAACCATTCAATGAAACTAATAAAGATGAAGTTTCATGTCTTCTTATATGCAGGAGTTCTGCTTCCAGATATAAACCCTGAGTGAAATTCTGACACATATGCCTGGAAGCCTGTGGAAAAGTGGATAAGGAAAATGCTTTTTTGGAAAAGACCTAGTGTCATCAAGGGAAAATGGATACATTTACTAACTTATTTGTACACGACAAAGCACTGCTATTCAGTAGTAAAAATCAACTGGAGTCATGTCTGCAAATAAGAATATGGATCACACATATAAGGTAAGTGGAAGAAAGCAATTGGGTAAAGACTGCATCCATTGTGAAATTATTTACATAACATCTATCAATATTCCAAATCAACACATAGCGATATGTAGTAACACAGTATGGGAGAAAGACATCCGCGGAATATATCATTCCAGACAGTAGCTGCTTGCATAGAGAGAGAGAGAATAATGTGAGTACAAATATGGGAATATATATCTGAACATCCTTCATGGTTGCTTAGGTAGTGGATAGTGGGAACCTGAATTAAATAACTTTTACTTTTGGAATGTTTCAGGACCCCAAGTGGCTCAGTACGCTGTGTCTAAAGTTAGATTGATAGAGATTCATCCTGAAGAGTCTTCCTTGAGGGGAAAGTTTGGGATGTTCTATTTTCCATACAAGGGAGTGGGCTGCTTGAGGATAAATCACCTTTTATTTCTCCATTGTACTGTGAATTCTCTGTTGCAAAAATCAAGCCGCATTTATCATTGTGCCCCTATGCTCAAGTTCACAGTATAAGGAAAATGGAGACAGGTGAGTGACTGAGATGGACCTGTAGGTTAGAATAGATGTATGGAAAACTCCAGATATCCATGGGGCAGCTTCCATTATTTTGGCAACAAAATAGTCCCATCATTTTGATGCCTTCTCTCATCTATATCGACATTAATCATGTTCTCTCCTGCAGAAACATATGATCTGTTACTCCTGAACTACTGTTCCTGTCAGGAAGATCTTTCTAGTCCTTAGAGCATCTTGTCCAGTGAATATAACTGTTCTAACCAATTTAATTGAAGGGTATCTTAGCCAAGTAATCCCGGCAAACACAGACTTTAAAAAGAGAGATGATTGACTTAACCCAAAGTCTATCCTCATGTTCAGTGATGATAAACTAGATGTTCTTTTCCTGAAATGGGAACAAAATGAGATGCCTCCCATTACCGTTTTTTAAGTTCATATTGGAAATATTATCGTGAAGTGCAGTGAGATAGTGAAAGAAGTGGAGGTGTGTGTATTTGGAAGGAAGAAATAAAACTGTCCTGAACTGCATTGGGCATAATGGCCTATATAGAAAGTCCACAAATCAACTCAAAGTTCCTGGAAAACTGAGCAAGAGCATCAAGGGCACAGCTAATAAATCCAGCTGGCAAAAAATGAGCTGTTATAAAATGTGCTTATATACGTAGGGCTACACAGTTGCATTTCACAATTTAAAATACCAATTATGATTGCAATGAGGAAAAACAGCTTATCTATGAATGTAATAAATTACAAACAAAAACCATATGCAGAACATTTTGGTTCTAATGAAAGAAATAAAATAAGTACCGTGTGCTAGATGATACGGTTGAACCAATGAAGGGTGGGTTACCGTTTGTGGTGCTGTCATTCTTCCACCAACTACTTGACCATCTTAGTCAGGCTTCTCCAATCCCCTCAACCAATTAGGATTCAGCTTTCATCTATGAAAACTGCAGACTTTCAGCACATATTATTTTATCTTATTTATTTTATTTTATTCCTCTCTGTACTCCTACCCACCAATAGATTTCATTAAATATCAGCAATGTTTATTTTTCTTTTTTATAAAAAGCAATTTAAGATAATATTTTAATGTACCCTTCGTAACATTATGTATGAAAATGTAGTGGTGAACTGTTTCCTTTTTAATTAGATTTTTTTTATTTGCATTTCAAATGTTACCCCATTTCCTAGTTTCCATCTATAAACGCCCTATCCCATCTCCCATCCCCCTTCTTCTATGAGGGTGTTCCCCTTCTCCAACCACCTAGCCCTACCCCTCCCTACCTCCCAGCCCTGACATTTCCCTACACTGGTGGTCTAGCCTTGGCAAGGCCAAGGGTTTCTCCTCCAATTGGTGCCCAACAAGGCCATCCTTGGCCACATATGTAGCTGGAGCCATGGGTCTGTCCGTGTGTATTCTTTGGGTAGTACTTTAAGTACTTGGGGCCACTGGTTGGTTGGTATTGTTGTTCTTATGGGATTACGAGCCCCATTTGCCTCTTCCAGTCCTTTCTTTAACTCCTCAATTGGGTACCCAATTCTCAGTTCAACGGTTTGCTGGCTTTCTAGCATTTGTTTCTAAATTTGTCATTCTCTGGCAGAGCCTCTCAGGAGACAGCTACATCAGGGTCCTATAAGCATGCACTTCTTGACTTCATCAATATTGTATATGTTTGGTGGCTGCATATATATGGGCTGGATCCCTAGGTGGAGTAGTCTCTGAATGGACATTCCTTTAGTTTCTGCTCCTTTGTCACCATATCCCCTCCTATGAATATTTTTGTTCCCCCTTTTCAGGATTGAAGCTTCCACAGTTTGGTTGTCCTTCTTTTTGAGCTTCATGTGGTCTGTGGATTGTATCTTAGGTAATACAAGCTTTTGGGCTAATATCCACTTATCAGTGAGTACATACCTTGTGTGTGTGTGTGTGTGTGTGTGTGTGTGTGTGTGTGTGTGTGTGTGTGTGTTTTGTGACTGGGTTACCTCACTCAGCATGATATTTTCTAGTCCCATCCATTTGCCTATGAATTTCATGAAGTGACTGTTTTCGATAACTGAATAGTACTCCATCGTGTAGATGTAACACATATTCTGTATCCATTCCTCTGTTGAGAGACATCTGGTTCTTTCCAGATTCTGGCTATTATAAAAAAAGGCTGCTATGAACATAGTGGAGCATGTGTTCTTGTTATATGTTGGAGTATCTTTTGGGTATATGCCCAAGAGAGGTATAGCTGGGTTCTCAGGTAGAACATTGTCCAATTTTCTCGGAAACCTCCAGACTGATTTCCAGAATGGTTTTACCAGCTTGCAATCCCACCAACAATGGAGGAGTGTTTCTCTTTCTGCATATCCTCAATAGCATCTATTGTCACCTGAGTTTTTGATCTTAGCCATTCTGACTGGTGTGAGGTGGAATCTCAGGGTTGTTTTGATTTGTATTTCCCTGATGACTTAGGATGTTGAACATTTCTTTAGGTACTTCTCAGCCATTTGGCATTCCTCAGCTGAGAATCTTTGTAGATCTGTACCCCATTTTTAAATAGTGTTATTTGGCTCTCTGGAGTCTAACATTTTGAGTTCTTTGTATATTTTGGATATGAGCCCTCTATTAGATGTACAATTGGTAAGGATCTTTTCCCAATCTGTTGGTCATCGTTTTGTCCTAACAACAGTGTCCTTTGCCTTACAGAAGCTTTGCAGTTTTATGAGATCCCATTTGTCAATTCTTGATCTTAGAGCATAAGCCATTGGTGTTTTGTTCAGGAAATTTTCTCCAGTGCCCATGTGTTGGAAGTTCTTCCCCACTTTTTCTTGTATTAGTTTGAGTGTATCTGTTTTTATGTGGAGGTCCTTGATCCACTTGGACTTAAGCTTTGTACAGGGTGATAAGCATGGATCGATCTGCATTCTTCTACATGCTGACCTCCAGTTGAACCAGCACCATTTGCTGAAAATGCTCTCCTTTTTCCACTGAATGGCTTTAGCTCCTTTGTCAAAGATCAAGTGACCACGGGTGTGTGGGTTCATTTCTGGGTCTTCAATTCTATTCCATTGATCTACCTGCCTATCTTTGTACCAATATCTTACAGATTTGATCACTATTGCTCTATAACACAGCTTCAGGTCTGGGATGGTGATTCCCCCAAAGTTCCTTTACTCTTGAGGATAGTTTTCGCTATACTGGGTTTTTTTCTTATTCTAAATGAATTTGCAAATTAGTCTTTCTAACTCTATGAAGAATTGAGCTGGAATTTTGATGGGGATTGCATTGAATCTGTAGATTGCTTTTGGTAAAATGGGCGTTTTTACTATATTAATCCTGCCAATCCATGAGCATGGGATCCATCTTCTGAGATCTTCTTCAATTTCTTTCTTCAGAGACTTGACGTTCTTGTCATACAGATCTTTCACTTGCTTGGTTAGGGTCACACTGAGGTAATTTATGTTATTTGTGACTACTGTGAGGGGTGTCATTTCCCTAATTTCTCTCTCAGCCTGGTTATCATTTGAGTAGAAGGCTACTGATTTGTTTGAGTTAATTTTATACTCTGCCACTTTGCTGAATTTGTTTATCAGGCTTAATAGTTCTCTGATGGAACTTTTGGAGCTACTCAAGTATACTATCATATCATCTGCAAATAGCGATATTTTGACTTCTTCCTTTCCTATTTGTATCTCTTTGACCTACTTTTGTTGTCTGATTGCTCTGGCTAGGACTTCAATATAGTAGCCTGGGCTGGCATTTATTTTTCTCTCAGGGTCTGAATGACATCTGCCCAGGATCTTCTGGCTTTTATAATCTCTAGTGTCATTCTGATAGGTCTGCCTTTATGTATTACTTGACCTTTTTCCCTTACTGCTTTTAATATTCTTTCTTTGTTTTACGCATTTGGTGTTTTGACTACTATGTGATGGGAGGAGTTTCTTTTCTGGTCCAGTTTATTTGGAGTTCTGTAGGCTTCTTGTATGTTTATGGGCATCTCTTTCTTTAGGTTAGGGACTTTTTTTCTATAATTTTGTTGAAGATATTTACTGGCCCTTTAAATTGGGAATCTTTGTTCTCTTCTATACCTATTATCCTTAGGTTTGATCTTCTCATTGTGTCCTGGATTTCCTGGATGCTTTGGGTTAGAAGCTTTTTTCACTTTACATTTTCTTTGACTGTTGTGCCAATGCTTTCTATGGTGTCTTCTGCCTGAGATTCTCTCTTCTATTTCTTGTATTGTTGGTGATGCTTGCATCTATGACTCCTGAACTCTTCCCTAGGTTTTCTATCTCCAGGGTTCTCTCTCTTTGTGATTTCTTTATTGTTCCTATTTCCATTTTTAGAACCTGGATTTTTTTTCAATTCCTTCACCTGTTTGATTGTGTTTTCCTGTAATTCTTTAAAGGATTTTTGTGTTTCCTTTTTAAGGGCTTCTACTTGTTTACCTGTGTTGTCTTGTATTTCTTTAAGGGACTTATTTATGTCCTTCTTAATGTCTTCTATCATCATCCTGAGATATGATTTTAAATCCCAATCTTGCTTCTCTAGTGTGTTTGGATATCCAGTATTTGCATTGGTGGGAGAACTGGGCTCTGATGATGCCAAGTAGTCTTGGTTTCTGGTGCTTAGGTTCCTGTGTTTGCCTCTTGCCATCAGGTTTTCTCTGGTATTAGCTGTTCTTGCTATCTGACAGTGGCTTGATCCTCCTGTATGCCTGTGTGTGAGCATTCCTGTAGACCTGATTTTTTTTCCCAGCAGGATTTGGGTACAGGGAGCTGTGGAACTGAGTCAGCTCTGGATGCAGGCAGAAACCAGAAGAGTCCTGTCCCAGGGTGCTCCTGGGTTTATCTGTTTATGTGTCCTGAGGTCAAGGTGCGTCGCTCTGAGCAGAAGAGTTGGTCTTACCTCTGCTTTCAGGTTTCTCAGCACTCCTGGTGACTGACTTTTAGGTCTGGTTGCAGGCAGAAACTGTAAGTATCTTCTCCTTGACTGCTCTTAGGTTCCTGTGTCCAGAGGGCTGTAGGCAGGTTCCTATTGGGCCATGAATGTGAGCAGAAATAGTGGTGTCCCCTGAGCTCTCAGGATTGCCTGCACTTGTGAGAATCCATTTCTCCCACCCATTGCCATCAGTGTTTCTAACAGCTCAAGGTTGTGTCATGGATAATGATTCCAATCCTTTCAAGTTCCTGTCTAGTAGAGATCAGAGCTGCCTAAAAGATTCATGTTTTGGTCCACCCAACACCTGTAGATAGGGTCCCTGTCTATGAGACTGTGGGTGGGTGAGAGTTTAGCTTCTGTCAGAACCAGTTGGCATGTAGGTGACCTAATCATATTGACTACTTCCTGACTTTTATACATTCCTACTTGCTTGACTCTTATTAGAGTCTTACTCTTCCCCAATTTTCCATCTGAAATGCCCAGTCACCTTGGCATTACTGTTTTAACTCTTATCTAGCTTCATTATTAATATATGTATAGAGGATCTGACTTTGCAAATGTGCAAATATGTTTTTTAAACCTTGAACATTCATTTAACAAAGTCCTCTTTGTCTATGTGATTAACTTAAAAGAAGATGACGTGAACTTGGGAAGGAGTGTATTGAAGGGTAAATAGTAAGGAGTTAATAGGAAAGACTAAGGGTGGAATGTGATCAAAACCCATTGTAAAGATTTAGGAAATTCTCAAAGAATACTTTTTTATTTTTTATTTTTTTATTTTTATTGTTTGTTTGGTTTGTTTTTAGTAAAATGAAAAGCACAACTCAAACTTAACCCAAACTAATGAACCAGCCCACCAGCCAACCAAAGGCCCGAATTTTCTGCAGATGGGCTATCATTCATTGGAGTGCAGTAACATCAACTAAATCAGACAGGGTGTTACTTCTAACCTGACTGGATAGATTTCTTGAGAGTTGATTCAGGCAATCAGATGAGGAGTAGGAGATAGGCAATTTTACTAAGACTGAAAGTGACCAGACATAAGCTGACAGGGGTCTTATTAAGACTGAGACATAAAGGCCCCATAAGGATAGACAATGAAGTGAAAGGTCAAAGGTTACTTGAAAAGAATGATGAGAGGAGCCTGAATACTTTGGTCAAAAAAAATCTTTGTTCAAACTAATCCAGCATGTCCCCAACATGCCTGTAACAGGTGAAACTGGGTTTGTAGTAAATAGGAATTCTACTATCCAGTTTTTTCTGTGTCTCTACTGCTATTCTTTTTATTATTATTATTATTATTATTATTATTATTATTAATCATTCCTTTCCTTTACATCTCAAATGATATCCCACTTTCTGATTACCCCTCCACCAACCTCCCATACCACATCTATCCTACCCCTCCCCTTTGCCTTTATGAGAGTGCTCCCCACCCACTCACACCCTCCCACCCCATTGCTTCAGCATCCCTCTACTCCAGGCATCAAATCTCCCTGGGACCAAGGGCTTCCCTTCCCATTGCTGTCAGGCAAGGCTATCCTCTGCTATATATTTATCTGGAGCCATGGATACCTCTAGGTACACTCCTTGGTTGGTGGTCTAGACTCTGGGAGAACTGGGTTGTCAGGCCAGCCTATGTTGTTCTTCCAATGACAATCCCCCTCCATTCTTCCAGTTCTTCCATCAGCTTCCCCATCAGTTTCCCTAAGCTCAGTCTGATGGTTGGCTCCAAGAATCCACATCTGCATTGGTCAGTTGCTGGTTGGACTTCTTCAGGAACCGCCATACTAGATTCCTGTCAGCAAGTGCCTCTTGACCATGGCAACATTGTTGGGTTTGGTGTCTGTAGACATGATGGATCCCCAGGTGGGGCAGTCCCTGGTTGGCCCTTCCTTCAGTCTCTGTTCCACTTTTTGTGCCTGTTTAAGAGTTCTTAATTTTTTTTTCTTTTAGAAAAGTCAAGATAGGTTTTACACTGCATGTTCCTCAGAATAAGGTCATGCTCTGCAGCCCTTCTAAGAGCACAGGTTCAGAGAAGTATGACTATTATTTCTGGCTGGTGTCTGTCCCCAAAAAGTTAACTTTGGAACATCTGTGTCCAGAATAAAGCCAAGCCATGCTGAGATCACAGACATAACAGGCTTCTGAGTCCTTCTTTTCTTTTCTTTTCTTCTCTTTTCTTTTATTTACATTTCTTCCCTTTCCTGGTATTTCCTCCCTTACACATTAAAAAAAAGTAGTCTTCACATCCCACTCTCATTCTACCCCAAAGGAAGTACTTTGTAAGTGTTCAAAATATTGGAGAGAACAAAGGTCTGCGAATGAAATTCCTGGTTCTCCGCAGGCGAGAAGCCCAAGAGAAAATGGCTGGGAAGTGTTAGAGGGCAAGGCTACTGGCCACATTAGTAAAGCGATAAGCCTTTAAATTCTCATTCTTCACCCCAGCACTGCTACTCAGTCACTTCCTTCTAGGCAGCTCATGAGTGATAGACCACTGAGCTACCACCTCTGAAGATTCCACTGGGGGTGCTGAATGTAATGGAGGAGATAGTCCCCTGGTTGAAGAGCAAATGTCTCTGAATTCATTACAGAGCTCAAACAAATCTTCATTGCTTGGTTTCACTGTCTGCCCGTTAGCTTCAAAATGGCACTAACTCTGCCATTGAAACAAGCCTAAATGAGGAACAAAGGACAGCAGAGGAAAATCCTGTGAACAAATCCTGCCTAGATTTAGACTAATGAAGCATGATTACTTTCTATGTCCCAAATGGCCCAAGGGCTTTTGACTTATCATTTTGTTCATAACCCATAGATGAATTGTTCTCATGGATATCACTTGGAAGAGAGGAACAAACTTACTAATTAGATTATGTAACATAAACACAAACACACACACACATACACACATACACACACACACACACCACACACACCACACACACCACACACACACACACACACACACACACACACACACAAAACAAAACAAAATCTAAACCAATTTGATGTACTCTATTCTATTTGACATTTGGAAACATTTCAATTATTAATGAACCAACCCTCTAACAGACTAAGATTATATTAGGTGCTGAATTAGACCTTGGCATTGTACCTAGAATAGTGCATGTTCATCAAGAACCGTGACTTGCACTGGAAAACTAAAAGAAACATATCTTAATTTTCAATGGGTAACGTTGTGTTAATAACAGTGTTTAACCAGGCAGGATTGAAAGATGTAGCAGGTGATATTCTAATCTAGATAGCACCACAGTGGAGTGGTTTTTTCATGTTGCCCTATAAAATTAATCAGCATGCAGAAAAGGTCCAACCCTGAGAAGATAAATGACTTAAAGGAATTTGATTACTGCTAGGGAGTAATTGGGTTCATGTAATTAATGACTGAAGAATAAGAAGAAAACAGGACATTATTCAAAGCTGAAGCTTACATTTAGGTTAAGAGGGTACTGATTGGTAAAAATTCAGGGCCTTGAAGACATTTTGTTCATCACAGGCATATGTAGGAATGCTTGATTTCTTACTTAATAATTAATTGCTCATAATAATAATAAGTCACTTAAAGGCTGCTCATGAGAGTATAAACAGTTGCAGCCATTTTGATCTTTTGTTCTCTTCCCATTTTCTCTTAGACACTTTCCAACTAGATGTTTTTCATCATTTTTATTTTTGATATTAAAATACAATTACATCATTCCCCTCTTCCTTTTCCTCCCTCTAAGCCTTCCCATGCACCGTTTCTTGCTCTCTTTCACATTAATTGTTGATATATATATCAACAATTATATATATAATATATATAATATATAATATATATATATAATCTCCATTTGGTATTGTATAATCAAGTGGTGGGCTCTTTTCTGGGTACTGTTTCTCCTACTCTCAGCATTTCTTAGATTAGCAGCAGTGTTTGCTACAGTAGTTCATTCATGCTTGCCATAAAAGTAACATTTATACAAAGTTAGCTGGTTAGATATAGGACTATGTGTGTGGAAGTATGTGCATATGTGTGTATATGTATATGATGTGATTATAGGATAATTTCAAAAATATCAGTAAAATATATTTAACAAAATGTCGTTACTTGCTGGCTTTGGCTGTCCTTACTTTCTCTAACTTATCAACTATTCCCACACAGACTCTTCCACTGATTCTTGTACATTTCCCTGACTTGTGTAAGTTCAAAACAGAGACAAAGGGTTGACTAAATAGTGGTTCTTCATGGAAACTGTAAAAGTAACTTTTATTCGCCTGTTTTAATTTTTGTCTGAAAAGCTTACTGATGAATAAGCTCACCCCTCCCAGTTCTTTCTGAACTCTGGCTGGCTGATTTAACTCAGCTGTTCTGGCCCAAACTTCTCTCTAAACTGACTGATTCAAACTGGCTTCTCTCAGCTGCTGAGTGAATTGCTGTGCATGGTCTCAAACGATCTTTGTCATTCTGCTCTAATTTTCTGGCTACTTATTCTGTGGAATATTCAGTATTCACCTGTGTCGAGATTGCTCTCTCTTCAACTTGTCTCTGTAAAACTCTCCTGGTAGAACTGCCTTCTCTTCCTAACCTGAACTCAACTGACCTCCACTCACTTAACTGCCTTCTAATTAGATGTCATTTTCAAATAAGCTACTTCCTTCTACCAACCAACCCTACCTACACTGTTAGGGATTAAAGGTATGTACTAAGGGTATGTTTGTTTTCCAACTAGAGCATACTGGAATCCAGGGCATGTCTACATTCCTGCTGGATTACATAGACCTAAAGGTCTTTGGATGTGATCTTTTGGTGCAGCATCCATGTTGCTGGATTCTAAAAGAGAATGAGTGTGAGTTGTGTGAGTGAGAGAGTGTGTGTGTGTGTGTGTGTGTGTGTGTGTGTGTGTGTGTGTGTGTTCTTAGCTATCTGTCTTCCCCTACTATAATGTCATCTTCAACTTAACATTGTGATTTCCCAGGTTTCTTAACCGGAATGAACCTTAGTTTTCTTCTTTGCGGCTGATCATGCTAACTGCATGGGATAAGGAAGGACTCTGTGATAAATGATGTATGTGGATTTATCAGCACAGCACTGCCTGTATTCCATAATTAAGCATGCTTGAAGGTCACTCACAGACCAGCAGGCAGCCATGTTTCAACAGCCTGGGGTACTGAACAGAGACTTGTTCTGTCCAATAATGACTAATTCTAGGGAGAAATTACTTGAACTCTGCATCCCCATAGGGCTTGATGAGTGGTTCTCTTTTCTTAAATAGGACAGTATATTTGGCCGCTCCTAAAAAAGACTGAATTGTAAGCACATCTGTATTAGCCTTTGGGCTAGAGCTAAGATAAAAAGCTGTACAAAGATGTCCTGCCAGGCTATCTACAACAAGCAGGTGGCTTTGGCAACTCATTGTGCTTGAGAGAACAAAAGAGTCCAACTCAAGGTCTGGCCTTGGGGAGTAGGGGGGCGGGGGGAAGGCAGACAATTGTCACAGCCAACTTTTTAAAATTGATTGCTAACGTTTTGCATAACTTGCTTGATTAAATGAAGTGTACTCGGGTGCAATGATGAATAGCCTGAGACATTTGTACAAAGGAGGCAGAGGATATATTTATTTTTGTTGTTGTCTTTCACTGATAAGTATTTTTGTTTCCATAGACCTCCATGTTCTGCCCCTCTGAGTGTTCGCACTTAGAGTCATTCCCATTTATTTAATTATTTGGTCAGGCTGTATTTCCAGCAGGGTTCTGACACTTTTCTCTGTGTACTGATCTCTGAAACCTACATAAATAACATTTGGCAGCTCGGGCCTTACTAATTATCTAACTCTCTGTGACCTTAAATATTCAGTAAATGAAGCTGGATCCCATTAAGTCAGCTGGCCTAGAGAACTTTCAGGTCTCCTGTTCGGGCACAAATTAATGGAAGCTCACTCAGTCAGTGTTACGGGACTATTTAATCATTGATAATGAAGCTTGGATGAGGCTACCAGAGGCCCCCATGCGTGCTGAACAAGTGGCTGCTCCGGCAGGTGATTTAGATGGCTGTGGCTTCACTCTTCTCAAACACCATTTACCTCCACCCACCATTTCTGTCAGAGCTAATTATGCCCTTCTTTCAGAGCTCAGAGTCAATGCCCCTTTACTTGATTCTTTCATGAATTACTCTATTCCGCTATGTTTTATACACTTTGTACAGTCCTCTCACCTTTAATACAAGAATTCTTACCACTTTCCTATGACTATGAAAGGAGAAACAATGCCTGTGTCATTTTTTTTACACAGACTTCCAACTACTTACCAAATGCTGCGTGGCCATAAAAATTTGCAGTTGGTCAAGACATTGCTGCTTAGAGTTACATAGAATTGTATGTGTTTCTTGATCTTTTTCTTTGGATTTTTTTCTTCCATTTGTTTTGTTTTGTTTCACTATTATTATATTTTTATGTGCTTAGTGTGTTCTGATAAGAGATAGAAAGAAAGGGTGTGAATTTAAGTGGGTGGAGAAAAGTGGATGATTTGGGGGAAGCCGGCAGAGGGGAAACTGTAATGAGAGTATACTGTATAAAAAAACAAAAAACAAAAAAAAACAAAAAACAAAAAAAACCTATTTTCAATAGAGTAGAGTGAATTGAAAAGTGTTCCAAACTACAAAAAGTGACACAGAAAAAAATCACTGAGGAAGAAGAAAGACTCAGCTATGTAGTAGGTTGTACAGTGTAAGAGGGTTGCCTACTCGACATTGAACCATTAAAGTGCATTGCTTAAAAAAATCACACCTTGAACTTCCATGGCTAGATTTGTAACAGTCTTCACAGACAAATACCTTATGCTTTTAAAGCAGCACTAAACGTGTTTAATCTACTCTGCCTTTGAGTGCTGTTTTACGTAGATTGAGAACAAAATCCACATTTTGTCTGGGATTAAACCTTATATCAAATAGAATTAAAGGCAAGTGATAGCACAGTGAGTACCAAGTAATTTTTTTCAAGCGTTTTAGACAACAAACATTCTAGAAAGATAAAGAACATTGTCCTTTCCACAATGTTTTCTGACTTTCAGAATACATTTTCTTCATCATCGTTTTGTGGATTTTTCTATTCTTTCCTCATTAGGGTTTCTTCTGCACAATCAAATATACTCAAAGCTATAATTCTCTCTTTTTTGTGAAATGTCAAACCCATTTTTTGTAAGAAATCTTCCTTACCCCATGCTTGCTATCTAATATGACAAATGTTTTTCTATTGTCCTTTGTGATCCAGTTGTAGAACACAGAAACTTATGGTACATCAACTTTTCCTTTAAACTTTCCCAGGATTTAAGTTGCTAGGGTTACTAGATGACTGTAGAGGTGTTCTATATTTGATTGTACTCGAACAAAGAAGACAAAAAGTGACAGCTATATAGTTAGTCACATTTTAAAGCTTTTTATTAGCATACATTAATTACACATGATAATATGTTTCAACATTTTCACAGGTAAGTATGTACTTTGATTACATTTATTCCCATTATCCTCTATTGTTCCCCTTCCCCCTCACACTAACCTACTGACCTCCTTCCTCTTATTATTAATTAGTTCCTTTTCTACTTTCACATTCTCTTTTTCCTTTTTAAATTTTCTTTCTTCTAGTAAATGAATGAGGGCTACTCACAAAGCGCCAATGAGATATTATTTAATGAAGCATAGGCAATTCACCAGTAGACACATCAGAAGAGAAACTAGCTCTCCCTTCCCCCCTCACATCCATTAACTGCCTATGAATTCTCAAAGATGGCTCCTTCTCATGTGTCTCTCCTTGACCATGATGGAATTATGACAGAGTCGATCTTGTATACTTTCTTGGAATTCAGGCTTGCAATGGCTGCGGCCTGTCTGGCAAAGAGTTCCACAACACTCCATCCCTTCTCTCAGCAACTTCCTTTGTGGGATTTCCTCTTTCATAATGTTCAAAAGCTTGGAGTATTGAATAGATGACTCATTTAGAAGGGAACAGTCATATATTCACTTATTTTCAGCATTTTGATAAATTAAAAGTTTGTACATTAACCACTGCAAAAATAAACTTTTCTGACCAAAACTGACAACAGCACTAATTTATAGGCAAGAACGTAAATATCAAGAAGACAATCTGAGAAGCACATCATGTCAGTTTAGTAAAATGCCATAAGTAGTTTTTCTACTATTAGCCCATAACCTCTCTAGCCAAGAGCCTTTGAGCAGCTTTACAGTATACTTGTAGTTTGAAATAACTGATCTTGGGATATGTTAACTCCTTACAATTATAGAAAGGAATTGGTACCTGGGATCTTATGTATTAATAGTGAAGATTTAAAAAAAACATGCATTTAAATACTATTATCAAGGCAAAGGGATGCATCACTGGGTAATGCAAATGGCTGGATATCCCTATTTGTTCCATCAGGTTGGCTTGTCAGCAACTTCTATCCTAACCTGTGTTCCCCAAGGAAGCTGCCCTACACAAACTGCCAGGGCAGTTTTTTTTTCCTTTGTCTTTTTGTTCATTACTAAGACCTGAATATTCTATGGTTCTATGGGTAAGGGCAGGACATTAATTCTTCTAGTGCCGTCTCCCAGATCACTTAGACTTGGTAGCAACCCTTCACTAGCATTATTGTGTTCTCTCCTTCTGGACTGCCATAGTATCTGCTTCTCTAGCTCCTTAAACGTTCTCACCATTTCTTTCCCTGGGGCACTATTCCACCTCTCTTAGATTTCTGTTAACCTTACTCAACCTCTTGAAATAGTCTCTTCATTAAATTGCCCTCTATTTCTTCCTTGACTATGCAGTCTAGATTTCGTCTGTACCTTCAGTGGCACAGCAATTCATCAGAATTATAGACTTTTTTCAGAGGTTGATGATAACTTTCATGGGCGTTATGATGATAACTCTGCACGTTCTTTAGACTTGACATGACTCTACCAGCATTTCTCATGAAGGGACTCAGATATCCCAGATTTTCCCCAGCCATTGTTCAAAGCAGTTATCCATCAACAAGATCTCACCACATGAGGCCTTTGCTCAGTGTGTCCTTGGTTGTAAATGCCAATAAAAGCATGAATACTGGAGTTATCTGTTAACAGCCAGTTTCTAGGTATTCATCAAGCTAATCCCTAGCTCCTGCTTTTACTAAACTGAAAGACAAAAAAATATGTGTCTAGACATGCAGACCTTGTAAATCAGTGGTTCTCACCCTGTGGATCTGAACCCTTTGGGGTCATATATCTGCTATCCTGCAAGAAGATGTTTACATTATGATTCATAACTGTAGCAAAATTACAGTTATGGAGTATTATTGAAATAATTTTATGGTTGGAGGTCATCACAACATGAGGAACTGTATTAAAGGGTCAAAGCATTATGAAGGTTGAGATCCACTGCTGTAGATGAAGACAGTTGTATCTGACTATCCTTGTATTCCTGGTTTGAGAAACCTTGATATAGTGAACAAATGTTCCAGATCTAAAAACTTAGCAATGGCCTGATCTCAACATGGATACATCTAACAACATCTCATTAGGCAACTTATTAAATATTTCTAGATCTCTGCTTCTCCATCAAAGTACAATGCAATAGCTACTTCCTTGACTGACTAAATAAGATGCTTCATTAAAAGTATTAACACAATCTGTCACCTAGGAAGCACAGTACAGATGTACAGATATGAATTTAATGAAGAAAACATTTCCAATGAGAAGAAACATTTCCATATATATATATATATGTGTGTGTGTGTGTGTGTGTGTGTGTGTGTGTGTCAGAAGAGGACATTGACCTCCTTGGAGATGAAATGTATATGGCTGCATATCACAGTCTCTGTTCCATATTCTATGGGTGACTCCTAGTCAATCACTAAGGAATCTCTAAGGTGAAATGAAGGAACCCCCAGCCCTGGAAGAAAAGACGTGCCTGCCCTGAGAGACTTACTTCAGTACTTCCCAGGGATCTTTGGGAACTTTTCCTGCATGCATTGTAATTCAGGATTCATTTTCTATCCTTTTCCCTTTACTTGACACCAGGTTTGCGTCACAGTTCGAAGCCTTTCCTGGGCTCTTGGGATTACTTCCATTTTTATTCCCAAGCATCTCCCATAACAAAATTCCTTCCTCTTAATCTTCTCTTGTTATCTGCTTTCAGGAAGATCCTCGTTAATATTCATTCCAAAGGCACAGAAAGCAAAAGTTATCTCTTTTGTCTATAGCATTAAGGGTGTGTCTTTTTATCTCTCACTTTCTGTCTAATGGAAGAAAATCATTGACAGTTATGGTAGACACTCCCAAGCAGTGTTAAGATTCAGTAAAACTCCAAAGTATATATGGAACTTTCCTTTAGAAGCTTAACGTGTCTTCAAGAGCTTATTATGACTTTGTTCTTAGTCTATAATTTGAATTATTTTAAAATCAGCCAAGTGTATCAGAGAAAAAAAAAACCCCTATGCAATCCTTTCATTTGAATCGTTAAAGTTTCTTCACAAATAGCTCTTAAATCACTTTTATGAAGCTTTTAAAAGTTTATTGTAAGGTGTCCTTTCTTAAATTATGTAATCACTACCTAAAGCAATATGAGATATTTGAAGTCACATTTTTAAAAATATGTTTTAAAATACAACTTATTCTGATTCCACTTGAAAAGGGACGGAGTGATGGTAACGAACAAGACATCATCCCTGAATGCTGCATTGTCGAATTCTCACATTTGAGACAAATGCATTTCCGTTTTGCTAAATAGGCAGGTCCAGAAATGAAGGCAAACGTTTAAGTTATGTGATCCCAAGGCTTCAGTATCCCAGAGGTGAGGCACATGTGCTGACTAGCTAGAAAGTACAGCTCCACACACACTCTTTCCTTCACCAGTCAGTTGTCTACAGAAGCACTCTGGTGGCCCCAGGCTTTGGCTTCATTTTCTCACAGGTCATGTTTCTTATCTGAGAAAGCCACTGACTGAGAAAATTCCAAGTCATGCTCAAACTGATAACATGAAGTGGGGAATAGGAGGCATAGTAATAAATTCCTGGCGAGGCAGAGGAAGGGTGTTTCAAAGTCATATTTTTGGCAGCAATGTCATGGCACTGAAGATTGCTCTTTTATTGAATGATAAGGCATTTTTGCTCCCTTTTCCTGCCCTGATAGCCACTGTTCAGACACATAAAATGGTGAGGATGTTTTCACACATTCATGCAAGATCTTTATGTCAGATGGGAATACTTTTCCAAGTAATTCTTGATATCACATAAGAAGCATATGACGCCGATACCGATGAGGATGGTCACTGCCAACCATTGGACTGAACCAATGGAGGAGTTAGAGAAAAGTCTGCAGGAGCTGAAGGGGTTTGCAACACCATAGGAAGAGCAACAGTATCAACCAACAAGACCACACTAGAACTCCCAGCGATTGAAACACCAACCAATGAGTACACATCAAGGGACCCGTGACTCCAGCCACATATGTAGCAGAGGATGGCATTGTCCAGCATCAATAGGAGGAAAAGCCCTTGGTCCTGTGAAGTCTTGTTTTCTCAATGTAGGGTAATGCCAGGGTGTTGAGGTTGGAGTGGGTGGGTGGGAGTGGGAACATCCTCATAGAAGCAGGGGGAGGGGGATGGGAGAGGGGGAAAGAGGATAACATTTGGAATGTTAATTCATAAAATATCCAAGAAAATTAAAATAAAAAAATACAAAAAAAAAGAAAGAAAATCAGCTGAGGCCATCTGAAATATATGGATGGGAAAAGGTCTTCCTGTTAAAATAGAAACTAATGGGAATCTTGTTAGACTTAAAGATTAGAACCCTCTTTTATACTAAGAGAATTTTCTGTTGGAAACTTACTCCTTTTTCTTTATGAACCTTAAAATAGCCTTAAAACATTTAAGTTTATGCCCTTGTTCAAGGAAAAAGTAGGAATAAACAAAAATCTATTGTACAAAAGAATTAACCATGGTTTCCTTATCTAAGGTCCCCTTTCAGCTGCAAGGTATCAAAATATTCTACTGACAGCTGTGGAAGCACAAAAGGAGACCCAGGAGAGTGTAGAATCTTCCACAGCTCAGAGCTGCCAGAGCCTAAAGTGGACAGTGCTCAGTGTTCAAATTAGACTCTGTTGTACAGGCTTATGACTTAGTGATAGTGAAAGATTAATGAATTATTGGATTTGCAATAAAATACCTTGCAGGTCTTGTGTGGTCAGATAAATTGGAAATGAATAGAATATTAGTGACAAATGCAAGACATTTTGAATTGCAAACCTGTTCTTAGCAATGAAACTGGTATTACTATCTTAGCCTAATGGGACTAAAATGTTTTAATGAAACTGTCTTCTTTCTGAGTCAGTACTAAATATCAGAGGAACAGGGGAAAAAAGTCTATGATGATACAGTGATTTTGAATACAATAGCTCTCTCCCCACCCCTCAAATTGCTTCTTGCAAGCTATCTCATGTCTTATATGCTGAACTTTGCAAGCCTTCTTTTGGGATAAAGCACAGAGCAATAGACTTAACCATCCAAGGTGGATACACATTTCTCTTCATAGTCACAAGTCTGATATTCCATGAATGACATTTTCTAACACCATCACCACTAATGGTTTCGAGTTAAAGCACCATGGGGCTCTCATTGGGTGTTACTGCCATATTCCTTCTGAAAAGCTCTGTACTCCTCAGACTGAGGCTCCAAAGTTAGATTTTTAAGTTCTTTTTTGCTAGATTAAAATAAAACTACAACGATTATAATAAAAAAAAATTAGGAAGAACACCCAAAATATCAGGCAGCAAGATGTAATAATAAGACTGAAATTAATGAAATGGAGAGAACAATATGTAGAATCAATCAATCAAAACATTGACTGAAAAAATAAAATTGACAAACAGCTAAAAAGAAAACAGGAAAATGAGAGGAAAGATGCAAATTAATAAAATTAAAGATGAAAGAGATTTTACAAAATCTACAAGAACTACTTTAAAACATATCCCCCCAAAAATCTTAGAAAATCAAGAAAAATGCATAAATTCATAAGTGCATAATGAACTATTAAAATAAAGTCAAGAGGCATAAGATACTTAGATTCGCAACAAGCAACAAGATTAAAGCAATACAAATTATACTAACAAAGAAAAGAACATGTTTGGACATATTGACTGCTGAATTCTATCAAACCAGTAATGCTAATAAAATCAAACGGCTATGATTTCTTCTTACATGTGTAATACATGTTTTTCTCATGGAATCTTTAAAATTTGCCACATGGTCAGTCCCAAAGTAATTCATAACAAATATGGAAAAGATGAAAATAATTTCTGGTATCTTATCAAATCATACTGGAACGAAACTAGAACTCAACAGAAACTACACAGTTAATTGGATCCTGAATAAGAGACATTTGGCTATTTGATTCTTGGAGAAATAAGGGAGGGAGTTTCAAAAATACCTAGAATCAAAACTGAAAATGAAAGCACAGTTTATCAGAATCCAGATGCAGCTGAAGCAGCTCTAAGAGGATATTGTGTAGCAATGAGTACTCACCTTAAAGCTATCAGAGACATTGGCTGGGGAGATGAATAAGTGTTTAACAGCACTCACTGGTCTTGCAGAGATCCAAGGTTCATTTTACAATACCCACATTAGGTGTAATCCCAATATTTTCACCCCTAGATTTTCTACACTTACAGTGTGGAAGTCGAATTGTACATTTGTCAGTTGAATTTTGAAACCCACAGTTACTAATTCTCTTCATTTTAACCAATAATCCAGTTTTGTAATAGTCCTTATCCGTTGCAAAAAAGAAGCTTATTTGACGAAGAGTGAGGGCTATAGTAACCTATGAGTATGAGCATAACTATTTAGCTTATTGTTACAGATTGGGTCAGAGTAGGAAAATGGCAACAGTAGATCATCCACAAGGGTTTATGACATTTCAAGCCTCAGGTAGTTGACTAAGTTTATGGTATCAGACATAAATTCCCTCCTATTGAGTGAACAATAAATAATTTAAACCAGACAGTTGTTGGTTACCTCTAAATATAAGGGCCACAGTTGAACCCTCGGATATACCTGACCCTGCTGATCATTGTTGTGGTTCATCAGCTTTATAGCTACATAGGACCATTGATTGCTTTTCTTCATTAAGTGGCTTGCAGATCACTTTTAGACACCATGAGATCTAGTCCTTAGCAGGAGGCTCCCAGATCAGTTCTAATTCAATTTCTCTAAAGTTCTGAGTCTGAAGTATATGACGCCTTAAACAATAGAATCTCTTTCAAGTTCTGGAAGGTAACTGCTGATGGTGACAATTTTGTCTTGTTTTTATCTGTATGAATTGTATGTCAGCAAAGCAATTATCCAGCCGGTAAATAGGCTAATGAAATGAAGAGGCAGTTCTCACAAAAAAGCCAACAGACATTTGTTGAAGCTTTCTATGACCCGAGCCTTGGTGGAAGATGCAAATGAAATGCACTGAGATTCTAGTTCTCCCTGTTCAGAATGTCTATCATCAAGAACGCAAATGGGACTGGAGAAATGACTTAGAAACGACTCAGTGGTTGAATATGGACTGCTCTTACAGAGGACACAGGTTTTGTTCCTAGAACCCTGATGATGGCAAGGTTGTGGAAAGTGAAGAATCCATTTTGGGTCATCAATTATTTACTACTCAATGGTTAGCACTGAAAACACACATACAAGTTATATAGACTGAAGTGGGAAATGATGTGATTATATTATAATATCAAAAAGTAAAAGAACTAAATTAATGAAAAGAAAGAACAAAAGAAAAAATCCTTTCTTTTTAGAACCTGATAGCATGGGAGCAAACTGGTACATGCACTGTGAGTGGTGCATTCATTAGGAGCGGTGAAAGTAAACTGGTACACAGAGTCTGAATTGACTGTGCACTATGAATGGTCAGGGTAAACTGGAGAATGCACTGTGAATGCAGTTAAGCTGTTCCATGCATTATGAAGGTCTGTGGAAGCCCCTCAGAAAGTTAAAAACTTAAGCTTCTATGTGATATTGTGATATCTTGGCTGGTGCAAGTGTATTCTAGAGTAAATTAGGATGATGTGTCCCTTCATGAGGGCATCAGACGGTTGAAATAATAGTTTGGATAGAATTAGTATTTCTCTAGGATTCTCATGCTTGAGAAAGGAAAAAAATTGGAACCCTAGTGCCAGCTCCAGGAGAAATGTGTCATCCAGGAGATTTTCCAGGGGAGATTACATCTGGGACTATGATGTGTCCTTGATGGGAAGAACCACATTATGACAAAGACTCTTAGTTATGCGCACCTAATAAAGTTTATATAAATCTTAAGCCTGATCCATATCTATAAAGTAGACTTGGGGTCAATGACCATTGTTTTTGCTTCCTTATTACCCGCTATGATTAAATTAAATGAATATCATTTCTCTATTTTTCACTACTAATTGTCACTTTAACTGGCAAACAGATTACAGGTACAAACAAGGTTTGTTAGGGTTGTGAAAGTCCAGGCTTTGACCCTAAACTTTCAGTAACAGTGACCCACCTGGAGTAGTTGAAGGACTCTAAGTCAATATATTATGGGGATGATTGTGCATTCATGTTTATTACTGGATATCTGTCAGCAGGTGAAGAGATTTAAAGTGTGGTATATATGCATAGTGAAAAAATTTAAGCTGTAAAGAAAGCATGACATTACAGGGATATTGATTGAAATTTGAGATCATCATGTTAAGTGAAATAAGCCAGATCTGAAGTGTGCGTGCGTGCGTGCATGCGTGTGTGCGTGCGTGTGTGTGTGTGTGTGTGTGTGTGTGTGTGTGTATGTGTGTGTGTGTGTGTGTGTGTGTGTGTGTGTGTATGTGTGTGTACAGAAAGGATAATGGGGACCACAGGAGGAGAGGGAAAGAAATCTGAAGGAATGATGAGAGAGTAATGGAAAGCACGTGATGAAGAAGCAAAAGGAAAGGCTGCCTGGGAGGCAGAGGGGAGGAGAAATAGGGAGGCATTGGGGACCAGGATAAAGGATAAATAAGAACTAATAAAATGACATATATGCATGAAAATGCTGTAAAGAAACCTCTCCATTTCTATGATGACCTAAACAGTGAATAAAAATCAAATTACACTAGGAAAATTCATTAAACTACAAAAACTTACTTTAAAAGTGACAATTAAAATACACCTTCCTACTTTTAAGGAATATAATAAAAACACATCACGAACTTGCTGTGTGTTGTGCACTGAAGGGTGAGTAGGTCGTCTCGTTTTCCTGAATTCAGTTCTTTAACTAATTAATGTGAGTGATTTTCTGGAATGCCTTTTTGCTTTCCCTTTAATCCAATTTAAAGTCTGTTTTCACTCTGAAGAGTCATATTTTCCTGTATTTGTCTGAGCCGTGTTTGTCACAGCTGTTAACTGCTATTGCATTCTGTGTTTTAATGTTACAGGTTATCTAGAGCTACAAAATCTCTACGTGTATCCATTTACACAATTACATATGAATAGATGGTTGTGTGTTCATATGGGTTCTATACACTCACATATATGCACTTCCTCTAACTTCCAATGATTTGATGCGGACACTATTGGAACAGTTTAGTAAATCATCTCGATTGACTGTTGACATGGTTTCCACATGTGAATCCTTGGAGGCATATAGTGTAAGCGACAGTTTTGTCTGTTAATTTGGCAGCACTTTTAATGCTTCTGCTCTCCCATGCCTTGGGAACTGAAAAGAAAAAAATTATTCCTAGTGTTACACAGGAATGTGGAAGATTAGACGTTGCCATTGTTCCTAAAATAGAGATATAAGCACATGACCATCAGAGGCGAGGACTAAGAATTCATGAATGACCTTATCAATCTGTGGTAGCTTCCTATGATTTCTGCTCCTCCTCATTGTTTGAGCACTGTGTTAATTACTTTTCTTGTTTATGTGATGAAGTCCCAGAAAAATCAAATTAAGGAAAGAAGTGTTTACACTTGGTGTCAGTTCAAGGTAGCATTCCATTGTAGAATGGAACTCATGGTTACATTACACCCACAGTTGGGAAGCAAGGAGGGAGTGAGACTACTGCTTAAGTCACTTTCTACCTTTCATTGAGCCATGAACCAGAGTCTGTTGCATAGTGCCATTTGCATTTAGTGTGTGCATTCTAATCATAACTAATCTAATCAAGACAGTACTTCACAGAGATGCCCAGAATCTTGTCTCCTAGGTGACTCTAGATCCAGTCAAACTGACAATCAATATTAACCACCACTCATCAATGACTTTCTTGAGACTGGGTTGCAGCCACCCTAATAATATTTTAATTTTTCAATCTCTATTTCTATTTTCCTGACAAAATGTTGATATGCAAATGTTCTGCGGTTTGCCCGTGGTTCTATTCTTAACCAGTATCGGGATTTATTTTGTATTAGTGACCTATAATTTATTCTCTCTGACTATTCTCCCTGGATGCTTTGCATTTTTAAATAATGAATAAGATGCTTTATCTTCTTATATAGGAGGACGTGGCTTTACACACACACACACACACACACACACACACACACACACACACACGAATGTAATACTTCACATTACTTGATCTTCCTTAGACTGAATTAGAGAAGTCTAGGGTAAATCCAATATATGAGTAATCAAGACAAAGAAACAAACATATTTGAAGGATTGAATTATTTTCTGTTATTTTTTATAACCATGGGGTAGACAAGGAAAGGAGGAAAATCAAGTACTGGGTAAATGCCTAAGTCGGTAAGTGCACACTGTACAAACATAAAGACCCGAATGATATCTCTAACTAAAAAGCTAGACGAATTGGTCCTCGCCCGTGAACCCAGCACCATGGAGGGAAACACAACATAGTCCTGGGGTCTTGCTTGCTAGCAAGCCTAGTTGAATTGGTGACCTCAAAGTCCAGTGAGCAATTTTCTCCCCAAATAATGGAGAGGACAAACGAAGAGGACAAAAATGTCAACCTGTGTTTACCCTCTCCGTGTGTGCAAACACGTGCATGCACACAGGCACACCCATCACCATTCCGCTCAAGATGGGCAGAAAAATCAAAAAGGGGAAACACGACTTTGTAACTTGGGGGGGGGTGTTATCACTTACTTATGTAATGACAGACAGCTGGTTCTCTATTGTCTATGAGCTATTTGAAATATTCAGTTGTAATAATTTTCAGCAATAGCTAGTCAAAGGGAACTGACTTCTGGTAGGTGTTTACTTAGACTGGGGAAGCATGTGTAACAAACCATATGATGGTTATTGTCACTAAAAACTTTCCCTCAGTTTATCAAAGCTAACAATTATATTTAGAAGCATGTCATTTGTACATTATAATGTTGACATTTCACTAGAAGTTAACATTAGTTTCTTACAAACAACAAGCCTGGCAACAATATTTTATGTTTCTAAATTTTCTTAGAAAGCAGAAAAGCAAAAGTTGGCTTAACAACAAAGCAAAGCAATTGATTTAATTACAAAATTAATGCCTAAGGTGTGCTTTAAAATATGTGTTGTAGAGGGAGAAATCTAGAGATTGGAGTTCTGTTACTATGGAAACAGGATATAGAATGGCATTAAAAAGAAAATTAATTTGCTTGCTTCTTTTGTATTCTGTGTTTTTAAATGGTCAAATGTTATATATTTAATAGAAAATGTGGTCACAAAATGCTTAGTCTAGTATTTATTATCATCTTGAAACTATATTCAATATGAAATAGCACAGCTGATTGGGTTTAGAGCCCAAGTAAATTAACCAATAAACTGTATGTACATTACATTTGTTAAATGGTTGAAAAAATGAAGACCTCAGTTTTCTACATTAATAGCCTGGCTTTTATTTAGTCCCTTCCCAGGGACCTCCACACATGGGAAAGACAATGGAAAAATTAATAGTGATTTTTAAAAATTTGTATTTTTAAATGCATCCATACGTCGAGAAAGCAGCAAACAGTTATTTAGTTGAAATAGTAAAACTCATAGTGCCAGCTAGTTTCTGACGATGCAACACAGGCTACCGATATCTGTGAGGAGAACCTCTATTGAGAAAATGCCTCTATGAGATTGGCCTATAACGACACCTACAGTTTATTTTCTTGATTGATGTTTGGTGGGAAAGGTCCAGCCCATTGTGGGTGGTGCTACCCCCTAGCTGGGTAGTCCCAGAAGATGTAAGAAATCAGCCTGATTCTTACTGTGAGGGGTAAACCAGTAAGCAACATTCCTCCCCAACATGTGAATCAGTTCCTGCCTTGAGTTCCTGCCTGGATTTCCCTAGATGATGGAGTGTGATCTGAGAGTTGTAAACTGAAAAAAACCCTTCCCTTCCCACATTTCTTTTTGTCATGTGGTATTTTAATCACAGCAATAGAAACCCTAACTAAGATCACAACAGTTAGAAAGCTTGACTAAGATACTCAGAAAGGCAAATCATATCCAAGTTGTTCTGCCCTCAAGTGAATTTATTAACTAAAATTCTCATCGAGACAGCTCACCAAAATCCAACTGTGCAACCAATAATAGATCGCTCTGCTGATGGTAGCCAGGGTTCCTCAAATAGTTAGATATACACAGTGAGAGAGACTTGGAAAAAGACAACTTGAATTAATAAAGCTTGTCTTGCAATAGAGTAGCTCATGGGGTAGTTTTTGAAAATGTGTGGCTACACATTTACCCCTACATAAGGTATTAGGTCTGATTCATACTGCCTGATGATTTCAGAAATCCTTTAACTACGAATTTAGTTTATTGTAGTGACCAGAGGATGGTGGATCCAGATTGAAACACTCTGCCAAACATCTCAAGAGTAACATACCTTCTTATAGTGACTTTTAGCACTAGTCAAAGAGAGCTAGATATTCCCCGAGTAAGGCACGAAGTGAACCAGCAGAAATAACAGAAGCTTGAAATTCACAGATGCTCGATATGAAATTGATGTGTCCTTCAGCACCAAACACATTTCTTTACCAAAACCTCCTTAAGGGAAATGGAAGCAATAAAAGTGACTTAGTGGGATTTCAAACAACCAGCTAGGACTGCCATCAGTTAAAATCGTGTTAACTGAAGTAGAATCACAAAGAGTATGCTTAACGACATTAGACATAAACTACGAAAAATCAGATGGATGAGCAAAAATCACAGGAAGATGGGCAGAGAGAGAAAAAGATGCCTTTTTTTTTTGGGAAGAGGTTAAGAAGTATAAGTGGCAAAATAAAAATAAAAACCTCTAATTTTTATTGAGGTTTAGGGGGACATAACTTTTAAATGGTTGTATTTATATTTTTGCACTTAAATTTGTATTACATTTATATAGTACGCTTATTTATCATGAACAAGCCATTATAAAGAGATGCACACTGTGTAATCTGTACATCCAGATCTAGGAAGGTGGTGTTACTATCTCTTCCTCACATTTATAGTGTAACATAGTGAGATTATATGTACTTTACAAACTTAAATGAAAGCTAAAGCTATGAGAAATACACTAATTTTATTGACAAACAAGTGTGTAAAACTTAATACAGTATAATTTTATCCTTAAAGTTTCTAACACTGAGTTATAATTATTAATACCAACATGCATGCACACATACAGAGGAGTGACTTCTTATGGTTACTTTGCTGAGTTAAAATAAACTGGCACCTAATTCACCCTAATTTTCAGGAAATAACTGTGTCTAAAGGACACGAAAATTTTTTTTCATTTATCTTTTTTAACTCTCCAGAGACGAGGGATGTAGACAACAAATTATTTCCTGACTCCCTTTCCTTCAACCTCATGATAATCTATAGATTTCTGCTATTAGCAATTTTTCACCTCAGAAGATTGGTAAGTGAATTTTGGCAGACCTAAATGTCCACAGTACTTCATTACAACCAGTATATTTCCATACGGTTCCCATTATTCTTGTAATATGTTTCTCTCCATCTCCATTTTCAGGCTACTAGGTATCTAATTATTGTTAATATTGGTTACTTCGCTTTTCTAGAACCTTATTACATTAGAGTCATGCATCCTGCACTCTTTTCTGTCGTTTCACTCTGCTAACTATTGGAGGTCCATCTATGACATCATTCCTTATATCATTTCCTCCCCTATCCCCGAGCATCATTGAGGATCGATACACCACAGTTTGCTTATTCGCTTCACCCATAGGCAGACATCTGGACTCTGTCCAACGTTTCAAATCAACAACTTGTTCAAAAACGTGTGTTTGTGTGGAAAACATGCTTCATTTGCTTTGAGTAAATGCCAAGGAGTAAAGTGCCCATCATTACATGGCGAATTTATACTTGATTCTTAAGTAAGTGCCAAGCTTTTTTCCATTCCATTATATATGATATTCCTTCCAGTTATGTATGCAATTTCTAGTAAATTTGCATTTTTGGGAGCAATATATGTATGTTTAATCTTTAAGTTTTAATCATATAGGTAAACATGAAGGTATTTGTTTGAATTTGAATTACTATGATGGCTCTACATGTGCATACAGAACACTCATGTAGAAAATGCGTGCCCATTTTCAGTGGTGACATGTCTATTCAATTAACAGTTTTTAAATTTCTGAGTTGATACTTTGCTATATAGGTCAAGGTAGTCTCCATCATGATCCTCCCTAGTCTCCATCATGATCCTCCCTTCTCTGCACTCTAGTCAGGAAAATCAGGCACGTATAGGAGGCCTTGACATTGTCTTTCTGATTTCTGCTGGATTATTTCCATATAATTTTGATAAATGGTATTTTGTTTCATATTTACCAAAATTTGATATATGTATATATTCCTGCTGCACAGGAATGTATTCCTTAATTTTTCTAATCATGTAATGTACAATCACGGTCTGCAAACATTTTCAGTGGAAATTTTTGAGAAGATAATTGCTAGAACACTCCTAAAATGGTCGAAACAGTAGTCAATATGTTCAAATAGAAGAAAAAAATTTATATTATAATGAAGCTGAGGAAGGAAGGAACCAAAGAGAAACCTTAAATTTACCCAGAGAACAAAGACAATTAGCACCAAAAGAGGAATCGCTTCTGAACAACAGCGTAAGGCAGAGGCACAGCTAGGAGCCACAGGACGTAATTACTACCCGGTGCCTGGTTTCCATTCCTCCTGAATCCCAGGTCTTCTATCTGAGATTCCATTTCTTCTACTTACGTATGTTATTTTCTCTGCTGGTGCAGGAAGGAGTCACTTGTTTATTTTATTTTATTTGTTTTCAAAACGTAGGGGGTGGTCATCATTATTTTTAAAAATCTTGAAATCTATTTATTTCAAGTTTTAGAATTTTATCTGTTTATACCCAGCCATTTTATTTATGATGTCTTGTGATTTTTTGACATTTTAACCAAATAGGTATCTTTAATTTATTCTGTGACAAGTTTACATGTGTGTGCCATGCATTGTGATTATATCCAATTCCTATGTTTTCCTCTAACTCTCCCTGGAGCTCTCCGATGTAGCTTCATAATTTCATTTTCTCTCTTAAAAGTTCTATTAACGTCCAAGTAGAACTGTCCTTTATGTGCATCCGTGTGGAGCCATCCATTGGATCATGGCCACAACCACAAAGGAGAACGGTTATCCTTTTCCAGGCTACCATTAAGTATCCATAGTTCCTCAACTAGGGGCGGGGCCTCGTGAGCTGACCTCCAGTCCATACTGGGAAGCTGAGTAGCTTGATCGTTTGCGGCACGTATTGTAGGTAACCATGGCTGCTGTTAGTTCAGGAGTGCGACCGCGAAATCGTGCCATAGTGGCAGCATTTTATTCTTCTCCTCCCTATCTTCTAAAAAAACTGCCTTTCTTTGACTTCTATGGTCTTTTTAAATCTTGATGTTTGATGAGTTTTGGGAAATCCTTCGGGATCGTTTCTTCAATGCTGCTTCAGCCCAACCTCTGGGAACCTGATTGAACGTAGGCTAGAGCTCCTCACTCATGCGGATGTCTCTTAAACTTGCTCCCACCTATTCAACAACCTCATGCCAGTCCAAGCTTCGTTCTCTCTCGCTCTCTCGTTTTAAATTTAAACTTATTTCCATTAGAACGAGATTCTTCTTTCATCCAATACATCCGGAGCAGTTTCTCCTTCCCTCTCTCCTCCCACTTGTCTTCTGGTTCGTCGTTTTCTCATAAACTCTGTCTAATCTGCTCTTAGTGCCACCATAGATTTACTTACTGTGTGGGGTGGTGAATAGCTATGCATCCCTTCCCCCATTGACTCACGCGTGTGGATGCTTGGCCCGTAGGAAGTGGTAGGATTAGGAGGTGTGGCCTTTTTGGAGGATGGGTGTCACTGTAGGGGTAGGCTATGAGGTCTCATATGTGCTCAGGCTCAGTCCAATGTGAAACATGTTCTCCTGCTGCCTTCGGATCGAGAGGTAGAACTCTCGGCAATTTCTACAGCACCATGTCTGCCTGGAGGCTGCCACGCTTGCCGTCCTGATGATCAGGGACTGAACCGGCCCCAGTGAAATGTTTTCATTTATAATAGTTGTCTTGGTCATGGTGTGTCTTCACAGCCATAAAACCCTAACCAAGACACCATGTTCAAAACTTTTGCACCCCAGTTGCCTCTCTTCCAGTTCTATTAGGTACCGTTGTGTGGTTTTATATATGTGTATTTCATATTTTCATTTGTCCTCATCATCACAACTGCTAAGCTGAAGTACAATCTGTCCCTCTAATTGCCATACGGAATGTCTTTATGGGTCTGCTTGGGCTTTCTCCTCTTTCTGAAGATGCTTTTGAGGCAAGCAACATTTCTGTGCACTCTTCAACTTCATTTTGCTCCTTGCCTTTGAAAACATTTATTTTGAATTCTACTCTGAAGCATTGCATACAGAGTCTCTTCTTCAGAATGTCTGAATCTGCCTGACAAGTAAGTGATGCTCATCTCTACTTTGATAATTTCTTTGCGTTTTTTTTTTCTTTTCCTTTAAACTGCAATGTGCACGTCAGGGCCTGCATTTGACTCTGGGTCATCCTTTGTGTACATGTTTGGTCTTCTGGCTATGTTTTCTACTGTGAGGAGATATTACTGTGACCACCCTACCATAGGAAATCTCTCTCTTTAGACATGTCTTCACAAAGTTGTCAAATCGTGAAGTTAATTTTGTCACGTTTAGTAAATGCCCCGGAAATAGTTATGTCAGTGTGTGCTTACACTTGGGACTTCGTGTTCTTATGACATGCACTAATGGCAAACTATCTTTTCCTGTTGTCTACAGGATTTTCTTAAGATTAGACTCATATCCATAACTAACTATAATAGAAGTCTATTTTTAATAGGAAGGTTGTGGGTCTTTGCTCATTCTTCAGGTTTCTCTTTAACAGATTTGACTGGAATGTAACCACTGGAAGCTTCAACAAGAAGTCCCTGTGAGTTAACATAGGAATTGACACATTTTAGCTGGGTTATTAATCTATCAAGAACATTTCTTGTTCGAAACCAATCTATTTTAATCACAGCTGTTACCAGAAATAAGGATCAATTTGCAAAACACTGTAGATCTGGCCCCCCCACTCTTCAGTCCTTTCAGGGCTATAATGAAGAGTGGAACCTGATCTACAGTGTAGACCCCTAGAGCTACAAACTGCCCAAATTCTCAACTGGTTCTCTGTGAAAGCAGAAACCACATTCAAACTTAAAGTTCGCATGAAAGCGTGCTGACCTGTATGGAAAGAAATTCTGAATTTGTTTTCATTTAAAAGCAGCTGAGTTGCTGTTCAAATATAAAAAGATATCTGAGTATTAGGAGAGTCTTATATATGACAATATTTCTTACTTAATGCAAGAAATTATGCGTTTTCCTTACTACAAACCATATTGTAAATTGACCCTTGTTTCTGGTAACATGGACCCAGGTTAGTTGACTCTGTATGTCCTCTTGTGGTGTCCTTGACCCCTCTGGCTGCTTCCGGTCTCTCTTTCCACTCCTCCATAAGACCCCCTGATCTCAGGCTGGTGTTTACATCAGTGACTCGCACAAGGAAACAAAGCTGAAAGAGGAAGGGATGAGGCTCAAATGTAATCTCTGATTACAAATTTAGTCCCTTTCCAGTCTAATATATTGACCTGTTGGTATGTCAGGAAGGACTACAATAGGGGAAGGAATTACATAACAGAGATTAAATGACTATAATTTCTTCAACATAATATGTTAATCATACTGGAAAAAATATACCTTATAAAAACAATACATGCTCTCATCACTATGCTAATCTACTTAGTAATTACCAATAAGCTAAGTCTCTGTAAGTCATGACTTTATTAAAGCCCTTCTTTAAGAACACAGATATACTCAAGGCATGACAACGCTTAAGGCTTGTACCTGTAGGCCACTGAGTGCATTTCAAGCTTCTAACTTGAGTCAATTTTTATACAGCTTGCTTAAGTTTCAGCTCCCTTTTTACTAATGTAAATTGCTGTGGGCATAGGAAGAGTCTTGTTTCTTCTTAAAACTCCCATGTTGATCTGTGCCCCTGTTCTTCTTGCTGGGAACATCCTCCACTGTGCTTTCAATCACTACCCCCTTTCCCTAGGCCCCATCATCTGTTCTTAATTTAAAGATGTTCGAATGTCATTTTAGCTGGGTAACCTTCTACATCCATGTGAACGCAATTTCCCAAACCTCAATTCTCTGATGGTATCATGTTTTTACTTCAATTAACCTCCAGCTCAGTGACTGAAATTATTTCTTTACATGTTTATATTCCCTACTGGATGATAGATCTTGACACCAAGAGGCTTTTTAATTCTTGCATTCTCAGGGCCTAGTAATGTCTAAAAATGCCCAAGTTTATTAGCTAAAAATACCAGACTTGCACCCAGGAGCCAGTCCTGATGTGTGATTACAGACTTTAAGAGACTGAATGTCTTCTATCTATGTTCCTCCCAAGTCTTCCACCCCTCACGCCACCTTTGGAGATGGAGGGAAGAGAGAGGTCCTATCTAATTATCAGCAGATGTGTAGAAAGTCTTCAGAGATGCTGTTTACTTTTTCCTTTCCTTACTTTCTGTTTTTTTAGTTTAGAGCAATATTCTATTTCTTTCTATTTTTTTATTGGATATTTCTTTATTTACATTTCAAATGTTATTCCCTTTCCCGGTATCCTGTTCATAAGCCTCCTATACCCTCCCCTGCCCTTCTTCTATAAGGATGTTCTCCTCCCCATTCACCCCCCTTACCACTGCCTGCCCTGACAATCCTTTATACTGGGGTCTAACCTTGGCAGGACCAAGGGCTTCTCCTTTCATTGGTGCCCAGCAAGGCCATCCTCTGCTACATATGCAGTTTGAGCCCTGGGTCAGTCCATGTTAGTAGTCATTTAGTACCTGGGAGCTCTGCTTGGTTGACTTTGTTGTTCTACGGGGTTGCAAGCCCCTTCAGCTCTTTCAATCCTTTCTCTAATTCCTGTTCTCAGTTCAGTGGTTTGCTGCTAGCATTTGCCTGTGTATTTGACATGCTCTGGCTGTGTTTCTCAGGAGAGATCTAATTTGGTTCCTGTCAATATGTACTTTTTAGCTTCATCAATCTTATCTAGTTTTGGTGGGGATATATATATGCCACATGTGGGTCAGGCTCTGAATGGCCGTTCCTTCAGTATCTGCACCAAACTTTGCCTCCATATTCTTTCCTATGGATATTTTTGTTTTTGTTTCCCTTTTTAAGAAGGAGTGGAAGCATCCTCATTTTGGTAATCTTTGTTGAGCTTTCTGTGGTTTGTGGATTGCATCTAGGGTAATTGGAGCTTTTGGGCTAATAGCCACTTATCAATGAGTGCATATCATGTGTGTTTTTCTGTGATTGGGTTACCTCATTTAGGATGATATTTGCTAGTTCATTCCATTTGCCTGTGAATTTCATGAAGTAATTGTTTATGATAGCTGAGTAGTACTCCATTGTGTAGATGTACCACATTTTTTGTATGCATTCCTCTGTTGAAGGGCATCTGGGTTCTTTCCCACTTCTGACTACTATAAATAAGGCTGTTATGAACATAGTGGAAAATGTGTCTTTGTTGTATGTTAGAGCATCTTTTGGGTATATGCCTAAGAGAGGTAGAGCTGGGTCCTCAGGTAGTTCAATGTTCAATTTTCTGAGGAACCTCCAGACTGATTTCCAGAATGGTTGTACCAGTCTGCAATCCCACCAACAATGGAGGAGTATTCCTCTTTCTCCACATCCTCGCTAGCATCTGCTGTCACCTGAGTTTTTTATCTTAGCCATTCTCACTGGTGTGAGGTGAAATCTCAGGGTTGTTTTGATTTGCATTTCCCTTATGACTAAAGATGTTGAACATTTCTTTAGGTACTTCTCAGCCATTTGATATTCCTCAGCTGCGAGTTCTTTGTTTATCTCTGTACCCCATTTTTAATAGGGTTATTTGGTTCTTTGGAGACTAACTTCTTGAGTTCTTTGTATATTTTGGATATAAGCCCTCTATCTGTTGTAGGATTGGTAAAGATCTTTCCCCAATCTGTTGGTTGCCGTTTTGTCCTAACCACAGTGTCCTTTGCCTTAGAGAAGCTTTGCAGTTTTATGAGGTTCCATTTCTTGATTCTTGATCTTAGAGCAAAAACCATTGGTGTTTTGTTCAGGAAAATTTCCCCAGTGCCCATGTGTTCAAGAATCTTCCCCACTTTTTCTTCTATTAGTTTCAGTCTATCTGGTTTGATGTGGGGGTCCTTGATCCATTTGATCTTAAGCTTTGTAAGGGTGATAAGAATGGATTGATTTGCATTGAATTGTGGAGTCTGCTGTTGAGGTAAGTGATGGAAATCACTTTCTAAAAATGCTTTGCGTCTACTAAGATGCAAATCGATTGAAGAGATTCTACTGTGATCAAGGAAAGCATCCTATGTCTAGATCCCTTGTACAGACACAGTCAAATTCTGAGTAAGGAAGCAAGAAGTTGCTGGGGAGTATCAATTGCCAGCATGTAAGGCTAGAAATAGTAGAAGACTGGTCCATAAAGATCCAGTAGTGCCTCTGGGGAAGAGGCTGGCTGTCTTTGCTGAAAGGTTCCATGAGCAAGTATATGTAAACAGCAAAGAAGACCATTGCTTTTTTAATAAATGATGATGATGATGATGATGATGATGATGATGATGATGATGATGACGACGACGACGACGACGGTGGTGGTGGTGGTGGTGGTGGTGGTGGTGGTGGTGCTGGTGGTGGTGCTGGTGGTGGTGGTGATGATGATGATATTTGTGGTAGTGATGGTGGTAATTGTGGCAGTGGTGGTACTGGTAGTGGTGGTGGTGGCGGTGGTCTGTGTATAGTGGTGCATATGTGCCAGCAAATATTTATGAAGACCAAATGATAGCTTAGAGCTGGTTCTCTTCCATCTATGGTTTCTTGACCTAGAACTCAGTTTATCAGGCCTTTACCTGCTGAGCCATCTTGTGCTCTGAAGAGCATTCTTACATTTCAACATAATTTCTACTTAGCATCTTATTTTCTGTGTTGTGATTTGGAGTGTCTAGAAAGCTTTCCAGAGCTTTCTCATTGTCTTAAGTAGACTGTTTCAAGAGATATCCAATAACCATTGACAGAGAGATAAAATGACATCATTGGTAGGAAAGCCTCAAGCTCAAGGTGTGATACTATAGCTTATTCAAAACAAATGGATACTGATTCTGAATCCTGTAAATTAGTCAAGAGATTCCTGTCTTTTCAAAGAAGCCCAGATAGATCCTAAGCATGACTTCTGGGGGGCAATCTGCAAGGATCAATGAAGAAGACATGAGACCACAGACTCCAAGGAGTAAATGCTGCAGTTGCACTGCACAGCTTAACCTGGCAATGCTGGCATCATGCCTTAACAAGGATAGTGCCAAGGGCTGCATACTGCCCTATTCATAGATAGACCTCAAAAAGAAATTTGTAAAGTAGGGAAAAAACATTATCTTCCTACCTTCCAATCACAATCTTCATTTTTTTATTTATAAACCAAAATTATGAACATGTATTCTGATGAGAAGTTTGGAGGTCATGGATAGAAATGGTCAATGAATAACATGGTCAAAATACAGCAGCTCAGAAGACTTAAAAGACTGAATCACCCAGGCTAATTCTCAAATGACACTCATGATTTGTTAAATTTGAAGACTGCCTATTGGTAAATGCAAATTCGTGCTGGAACTGAAGGGTGAGTTGTGCCCTTCATGACAAGAAAACAGAGGCATCCACGGGCATGGGCTTCTAAAGGCTCCAGGTATGTTTCCCAAGATCATGGAAAGGGGTGAGGGGAGGGCTCCATGACCACCGATAGAGTAGCCATATCATATAAGTACAAGTTTTTATTTTGTCTCTCTCTCCTATTGCAGAACTAAGGGGAGAAACAAAGGCAGAGTAGAGAATAGAAAGGAAGGAGAGAGCCAAGTTCAGAGCCTGCCTGAGCTTCCTTTCTCTTATGCACATCTCCAAGCCTAAAACTAGACCAAAAATGTGAGCTGACAGTAAAATAGATTGATTTCTCCAAGTAAATAAGACTGCTCATAGTAAGGCATTCTGTTTCAGAAGAGATTGTTCACTTATATTTGAGAATGATAAGTAAAGATGTTATGTGCTTTTGAGATTTCCCTGGGGGAAGGGGGGCAGATAAAAATAATTGATAATAGCATAAATCAGACAATATTAATTTATATTTTCATCTCATTAAGTGCAGACCATTTGATAAAGTAGTTGCTTTGTATTTCTGCTTATTTCTTTTTCTTACTCTCTCCAACTCACTGTAAAAGTGCATGACACACGCATACGCATACTCACATGCTTACATACATGCACGGACACACTTCTGTTATACTTCTGTGCAAGCACACTTAGAGTTCTTTGTATTAGCTTCTTTCTTCTTGACAAACAACCTAAAATCTACATATTTTCTGTTTACTTTTGCCCTTAAATACAAAGGAACATTTTTCTTCTTATGTGTTGTCTAAATTTTGTCTTATGATCTGCTACAATGCATACTCCTCCCTCACAGACTCTGTCTTTTGTCCCTTTCTGTTAACCAGCTGACAAAAACTGTATGTATAGATATAGACAGTGTATTTTTAGAAAAATTTCTTCACAGGCTTTAATATAAATTTTCATGGAACAGTGTTAAATGTTCTGTGTTATTAATATCAGAGTATGTCTGTTAACCTGGGACTCTATAAGCAACAATAAGTTGAGTTCTCACTGTGCCACACAGACCGTACATACTCAAGGTATATTTTAATCCTTTCTCTCACACAATACACACTAAACCTCAGAGGTTGTCAGAAGCCTTCTAGGAAAGCATTCAGAACAAGTAGGATATTGACACTGTCTTTGTTGCACTATTGAATATTTGTGCTGAATGGCATAGATCCTGCATCCAAAATTATGGCTCCTCAGTCCTTGAAATCTATTAGACATATGTCATCCGCCTCTAACTCAGAGAACAATTTCTGAACTGCTGGGAACAGAGTTACTATATTTTAAAAAATGTAGTCTGTATTTCCTGTAATAGTCAACTTCCTTTCTGGCCAATTTCTTCCAATTAGTCCTCAGCAGATCTCCAAGTTAACACAGACTTCTATCTATCATTCTTACTGCATTCTTGAACTTTACCCTTTAGAATATTTATGCCAGTGTAATTGGCTACAACGTGCATGTAGCTATTTGAACAGGAAGTTGTTCCATTTATTAAGACAGAAGAGGGGGAGATTTATTTAAAACAAAGGCTGTAAATGGACAGGCACGAGCTAGGGGCATTTTTGTTTCTTCCACACAGTAGTTGCATATGGTTTTCAAAATCAGCAATGTCTGAGCATATTGTTCATTTTCTAATTTACCTTCCTTCCACTCTTTCCAATATATGGTTTATTTTACTCACTTACATTACCTTCCCATCTTCTTCTGTAAACTGTAAACTCTAAAGTCTTCATTAGCATTATGTCTGTGATTTGGGACAGACATAATATCTCCCCAAGTTGTCCACATTCTAATCCCCGTAACTTGTAAACATGTCACCTCATCTGTATTAAGGTCCCAACAGATGTGATTATGCAAAGGATTTTAAGACAGAACCTTATCCTGTATTATCCAGGCAGCTCAACATAATCTCTGGGTCCTTACAAGAAGGATGTGAGAGGGTCTAAGTCAGAGAAAAACAATGCGACAGCAAAGCAGAGGTTTCTGTGATTAGTTGTAAGGCTGGAGGACAGAGGCAAGCATGACGGGTGGACTGCAGGAAGTGAAAAGGATCCAGAAGCAGACCCTCTCTTAAATCCTTCAGGTTCAACACATCCTGGACAGCCAGCACTGGGTTATTAGCATTTGAGTCACCTCAGAGTACTGAGTCTACTACTGTAACACCATAACATTTCATCAAGTCAATAATTTTTGTGATTATATAATACCATTATATATCGCATTGCCTAATAGCATTAGGCAATATAAACATTAGCCAAAAGATTTGTTACAAAGGGAAATTAACCTTTGATAACCCAGGATCTTTTCCATTTGGTCTTAGTGGCTTTATTAATGTAGGTTTAGTCACCAGATACTGATTCTTAAAGGTGAGATTCAATATGGGAATTTGTATCTCTTTCATTAACAATGTATTACAATGTATTAATTAATAATGTTAATTAATATATATAAATATATAATAGCTCACAAGCTAAAGCTCAGTAAACTAATAGTTTCCACATGCTTCAGATTGTTATACATCAAGCATTCTTCCACACATACTTGCCAGCCAGAAACTCACTGTATTAGTTAGGGCTCCTAATGCTGTGAATAGATACCTTGACCACAGCAGCTCTTATAAAGCAAAATGTTTCTTTTCTTACAAGGATCAGTCCATCATCATCTTGGTGAGAAGCATGGTGGCACACAGTCAAACATGGCGCTGGAGAAAGAACTGAGAGTCCTACATGTGGGTCATCAGGTAGCAGGAAGAGAGAGTGCCACTGGGCTTGACTTGAACATCTGAAACCTCAGAGACCACCCCCAATAACATACTTTCTGCAACAAGGCCACAGCACTCCAACAAGGCCACTAATAATGCCACTCCCGAGTATTTTTCTGAAACTATTTTTTTTTTCAAATCATCACATTCATCAAGGTAAACTGTTTTTTTTTTCCCCTCTGTTTAGGCTTTCACAATTACCCCCTGGCTAGTGTCCTCTGTACCTGCCCTCTCAGACCTATAGGTACATGAGCACTTGGTTGTATTTTTCTCTCTTCCTTTTCTTGTTTGTATAGCTTGCTCTCCCTTACCTCACTGTCCGCCACAAGGCTGCCCTGTTGCCTGACGTGTTTCTCACTCACTGTTGCTTACAGTGAGCACACAGATCTTGGTCGTAGTGACTGAGAGGCGGGATCAGGAGCACACAGGGGATACTTGTAAAAGTTCCCCTTTGCACTTGCAGCATAATCATCACAATAAAGAAAACTGACACATCTTACTTTCCAGGTACTACAAAAGAAGGGCTCTTTGCGTTAACCGTGTTTAATTCCTTTGAACTGTCATCTGTGGAACAGAACTTGATTTGACATAGGACAGTGAAGCTATGAGACAACAGAGACATATATGAGGTAGATTTTCTTCCATATTTGCAGATCAGCAGCAGTAGGCCTGGATTTCGAGAGAGAATATTAACAGATGCCATTCCTGGAGCGTCTGCGAGTCAACCAGAGGTAAAGGCTGAAAAGAAGGCATGGAGTAGGAATGTAGGATGAAGCACCTGTTGGTGTGACTCCCGGCGTTATTGGCTGCTACAGAGTTTAATTGGAAACAGTCAACAGGGAGATAAAAATTGGGTCATTGCCCACAGCCAGGTATTTAAAGCATGCAGGAAAACACCTGCATCAATTCCAATGAACATTTATCATTTTGTTTCACTATAAGAAATTGTATCAAATTGTCTTGTATTCTTACAAAGTAAGGATCCAAACAGATGTGCCTTTCATCTTGTAGTAAGGTCCTACATACCTAGTCTAAGCAAACACTGGAATGTTATAGACTATCTGAATCCAATAGCTCAACCAAGGTAGATTCCTATGCTTTATTTTAGTTAACCTAGTATCTTTAGAGTTGATTGCCTTTAGATAATTTATATAAAAGATATAAAATTTCTACTCTTCCAGATAACTTTTATGCTGTTTTTTTCATCTATTACATGCAGAATGTTTTTTCCAAATATTTTTCCTCTCTCTCTCCTCTTCTCTCCCTCTCTCCCTCTCTCTCTCTGTCCTTGTGCGTACATGTGTGTCTATGTGTCTACATCAGCTTATGTGTCAAAAGAGCCTTTCCTGATGTCATAGAGTTGGCATAGATTATCATAAACTATGTGGATGTGTGCATGGTAATCATGAGAGTTGTTAGAGGTGAAAGAGGTTAAAATATACTAGGTACAGTAAAATAGTGAAGGCAACGACTAAAAGAGTAAAGAGGCAAATTTACTCTTTTGAAAGCTAATATTTGAAAGCCATATTGTTGTTCTGGTCTGATTACGAAGTGCTACCCACAAAGGACTGTGTGTTGGAGGCATAGATCCCAGCGAATGGTCCAGCTTTATTTCAAATAGTTGATATGAAATTAATTTAGATGTCTATCAATGAATTACTAACAAAAATATGATACATAATACAATAAAATACTACAGACTCTTACAAAGGAAGAGATGTTATTACTAACAGGAATTGAAATGCAGAACATGCCGTCATAAAAGCACTATGTCAGAAGCATTGACAGACATGTTTGTGTCTTTCCACAATATCATAATCGATTTAATAACAATAAACTCACAACTCATATCAGTTTTGTTGACTTTGGATTGCCAAGTACTCCTGATTTCCCCTAATAGCATACCAAATATAGTTTTGTTATTCTGATCTTGACTATAAATATCAATTCTCAGAACACACATTATTTATTGGAAAACAAATTTATCTGTATATAGGTCATAGAATGCCTGTAAAAGAGTTCAAGAAGCCACAGAAGCATTCATAGAATTACAAAGAGGAGTAGGACAGGCTGGTTGCTAGACAAAGAGAATGTCTGTAGAAGGCACTGGTTTAGAGCTCAACTGGAGGAGTAGAGCTGTGGCAAGACTGGTCAAAATAAACTGCCATGGAGCTGTGGGACTAGCAGTAACAGGGAAGTGCAGGACCAGGGTTGGTAACAAAGAAAAATGGATGGATGGAATTCAACCAGGACACCCTGGCCCTAGGGATCAACGTAAAGCTGGAACCCATGGGACCATTGGGAAATCTCTGCCTGTCAGGTACTTAATAAACAGTGAGTGGCCAGGTCCCAGATCGGTGGTGGTGGCTATTGCCATCGCAGTGTTGGGTATCCTCCCCTTCATGGGGTCCGGGTGAGAATGCAGCACCCTTTCTCTTCTGGGATACTTGATACATTCTCTATAATTTTAGTGTGACCACTCATAGGTGTGCATTTTACTTTGATGGATTCATAAGGTGGTAGGCTCTCAACTTCGGATAAGTTATTTATAAATCTGGGTGGTTCCAGAAAGATGGTGCTGGTTACACGCACAGCCAGATGCAGAGTCATCCGCGTCTGTATTTTCACCAAAATGAGTAGCGAGATGCTTGTACCGTGGAGCTCTGAGAACAAGGCCCAGTCTGAAAAGGCAGTTTTACACAGTACAAAGCAACTTAGAGATAGATGTGGATAGATGATCGCTGATCTTAACATATGTTAATGGGACTAACCTTAACGTGGCCAGACAAATACCACATGTTTTAACACGTGGAATGGAAAACAATTGAACTCACACAAGAAAAGTAGAATGTCGTGGTTCTGAGTGGGTGGGAAGTGGAGGGAATGTGTGGACAGATGATTGTCAAAATGTACCAAATCTTAGAAAGGGGAAATGCAGTGGATTGCTGTGAGAATGTGTCTTCTAATAGCGTCAGAAGATAGACCCATAAAATCTCGCCAACATGTTTGCTCAAATGTGAGCTGAACAAGAATGGTAACAATGGATGTGCCAAAATGGATGGGGAAAAGCCCACAAGGCCTCAACCCTACATGACAAACTACGATCTTCTGAAGAATGCTGGGAGTGGGAGCAATAGTCTTCCTCAGGGAAGAGAACACCAATTTGTTACTCAATACTAAGTGGTCAGCCTTGAAAATGAACAAAAATGTAATAGTATCCAGACTGATCAGGAATTTACACATCTGCTGACAATTATTGAAGTAAGAGACCATAAATCTCAAAGGAAAACAGGGAGAGGATTTAGAGGGAGGAAAAAGAAGGAAAGGATAATATCTTAAAATTTCAAAAATAGAATTAATTATTAAATTTAAAAAATAAAAATATCAAGTGCATGATAAATGCATATAGGTAATAATTCAATACTACATTTTCTTATACAATTCAATATATTTCAAATGTTCTTATCAAAATACTAAATATTTGAGATGATGGATATGTTATTTTTGTTTATTTTTCATTTTACTAATGTCATAACATTACTTTAGATTCCATAAACTTACAGTTTAGTATATAACACTATTTTCTAAATTTATGAATAAACTGAACTAGAGAATGCTCAAAAGCAAAAACCTAAAACCAACAATGAAAATACATCGTATCCTGATTAAAATAATATATATTATGCAAGACTTCTTATTTTCAAAATTCATTGATCGATGTTCTTTTGTAATTGTATGATATGTTATGCCTCAATGAAACAGAATTTTATATTAAAAAAAGAAACCAGGAAGAGAGGAATAGTAAGCCCAATGCACCATTAATTTGTGTACTCATTTGTTAATCAAAGGAGTACTAATAAAGTATCTTAAACTTTTTAAAAGAACCATGTTATCTCCATTGAATGAAGATTTACATGAAACTCCAACAATAAAGAAACATAAGAAAATATTTTTAAAGGATTGCTTCCTTAGTTGACATTGCAGAAAGTGGATTTTGCTCTCTCAAGTTGAATCCCTTAGGCATCGCTTTAGACAAGGCCAGAAGGATTCACTCTAAGAAGCTTGAATCTATGTGCTTCCAGTGTCTCTATAGTAACATGAGCAGAGCATATACATGGTAATTCGAATATCAGAAATTGAAAAGATGAACACAGTTGCAACTTAAATAGTAAGGACCCGATAAGACAAATGGTGTAGGACCCATTTTCTTTATTTCCTTTGTACTTCCAATGTTCACTTTCTGGAACCCTCGTAGGCTTGATACCTATTCCCAGACAATTTGCACTTTAGTGCATCTCAGAACCTAACTGGTATATGTCAGGGGCAAATCTCCAGCAGAAAGATTGTAAAAGGAGTCTCCAAAACAGAATCTGAACCATGGGCCAGTTCTTACTGACACAAGAAAGTCCAGATTTGCTTAATGTCATTTTCTTTACTTAACTCATGTTTTCTTCTTAATGTGTATAAAATCTGGACAATTGATCTACCTAAAAACTAACCAAAAATAACTCAGTGATACTAACATGGATTTATTTGGTCTCTTGGCATAGAAACCAAATTGAAACTGAAAGTTACTTGGGAAGCAATCACAGCCAGACTATCTGTCCTGCATCCATCCTTCCCATTTAGCCCCAACTTGTTTCTAAAGGAAATGTCACAAAGCTACCTTTGAGGAATCTAACAGAAAAGCAGGATTTAAACACCAAGTTTCCAAGGCAACTTTGGTTTCTGGAATAATGAGTAGTAGTTTTAGAAATCTGTTGAAGTAAAAATAATCCTCTATGTTTTTCAGATACTTCTCACACAGATTTTCATTTTATTATTCATGTATGAGTCTGAGAGATGACCAATAAGAGGTCAGGATTTAATAGAAGGAACAATTCTAATGTGTGGGCATGGGGATGTGAGTGAGTGAGTGAGTGAGTGAGTGAGTGTAAACTTTTTCCAAGATTTTGAAAATAAAGTGTTTAGGTAGGTACTTGAGAGAAGTTAAACCTGGACATGAGGTAATAAACTAGATAAAAAAAAATTGTCATGTAAGCTATGCAATGAAGTTTATGCCATAACCTACAGCAAAATGGGGACCATAAAACAATTCTGACTATCAATGTCTGCACCGACACAGCACCGAGATCCGGGGGTAAGCCTGCGGGATTAAAAATCACATATATTTGGGTCATTTGGGTTAAGAGAGAATGCCAAATCTGTAGCTTTATTCACCAAATATATACCACAAGTTCACCGGGTGGAAAATTCCAGGAAGCACAGTGAGAAAACCCGGCTTAAGGCTTCAGTAACAAAAGACCAAACACATGCCCCAAATTTACTGGGGAGAAATCCAGGAAGACCAGCCTGAGTCCCAGGAACAAAGACTGAGAACAAAAGACAGGAAGGAATGGACCATCACCCAGGTGTATGCCCCGGTGTGTCAGGCGTTCCTTTGTTAGGAACAAAAGGCTTCTACAAGCATCAGCAGGGCTCAGCAGGGGTCAAACACTTCAGGGGATCCAAGAGGGTCCAAAAATGACAATGGCAGTGATCAGATATGAAGGCTAAATACACAAACAATATTCACTATCTAATATGGAAGATGGAAGTGACGAAAAAGAAGTAATGATGTAGCAGTGGTACATAAGTCATCCCACTGAGAAATGATGATGTGGCAAGGAATTGGAAATGGAGATATAGACAGATTGAGTAGTAGAGTTTGAATAAATCAATGGGAAAGGCATGGGAAAAGGATTCCAGGATAAATTTTTTTGTTTGTTTTTTTTGTTTGTTTTTTTGTTTTTTTGTTTTTTTTTTTGAAAACTGGGTGCCCAATCAAAGAAACCAAAAATCTAGATGGAGAAGGGCTTTCATTGAGGATGAATAATTCTGGTATAGATAGGCTATTTTCCCCACTTATTTATTTATTTATTTATTTATTTATTTATTTATTTATTTATTTATTTATTTATTTATTTATTTAACATCCCATTGCAGCCCAGCCCAGTCCTCCTGATGTCTCCTTCTCATAGTTCCTTCCCCCATCATCCATCCACTTCTCCCCTGAGAGGGTGAAGTCCCCCTGGGTATCCCCCCAACCCTGGCACATCAAGTCTGTAAAGGGCTAGGCATATCCTCTCCCATTGAGTCTAGACTGGAATGGTATCCACGAACAGGCAACAGCTTTAGGGACAGCCCCTGATCCAGTGTTGGGAGACTCACATGAACATAGAGCTGCCCATCTGCTACATACATGCAGGGTGGTGGGTAGGTCCAGCCTGTGTATGCTCTTTGATGGTTCTGTCTCTGAGTGTTCATAAGGATCCAGGTTAGTTGACTATTCATCTTCTTATGGAATTCCTATCCTTCTGGGGCCCTCGATCCTTCCACCAACTCATCCATTACTCTACAAGCTCTGTACAATGTTTGTTGTGGGCCTCAGTATCTGTTTCAGTCAGCTGCTGGGTGAAGTTTTCAGAGGACAATTATGCTTGGCTCCTGTTTGCAACCATAATGGAGCATCATTAACAGTGTCAGCAATTGGTGCTCACCCTTGGCATGGGTCTCAAGCTATTGGCTGACCATTCCCTCAGTCTCTGCTCCATCTTTGTCCCTGCATTTCTTATAGACACCACAAATTTTGGGTAGAAAGTTTTATGAGTTGGTTGGTGTACTTATTCCTCCACTGGGGGTCCTGACTGGCTATAGGAGGTGGCCACTTCAGAGTCCATATCCCCACTGCTAAGAGTCTTAGTTAAAGTAGCTCCCATAGACTCCAGGGACCCTCCCCCATTCAAGGTCTCCTGCATGTCCTAAAGATGGCCCCACCTCCAACCCTGCCAGCTGCCTATTTTGTGTCATTCTCCTGACCCTCTGGCCTTCCTTCCTGTCTCTCCCCACATTTAATCCTGACCCTCCCCATTCCCTTCTTCTTCCCCTCTCCCACCTAGTTCCCTTCCTCTATCTGCTTCCTATGGCTATTTTATTCCCCCTTCTAAGTGAGATTCTTTGCTTGGGTCTTCCTTCTTGTTTAGCTTCTTTGGATCTGAGAAGTGCAGCATGGGTATCCTGTATGCTTTGGATACTATCCCCTTAGAAGCGAGTACATACCATGCATGTCCTTTTGGGTCTGGGTCACCGCACTCACCATGATATTTGCTAGTTCTATTTGCCTGCAAAATTCATGATGTCCTTAAAAAATTGCTGAGTAGTATTCCATTGTGTAAATGAACAACATTTTCTGTATCCATTCTTTGGTTGAGGGGCATCTGGGCTGTTTCCAGTTTCTGGTAATTATGAATAAAGCTGCTATGAACATAGTAGAGCACGTGTCCTTTTTGTATGGTGGAGCCTCTTTTGGGCATATGTCCAGGTATGGTAGAGCTGGGTCTTCAGGTAGAACTATTCCCGATTTTCTGAGAAACCACCACTTTGATTTCCAGAGTGGCTGTACAAGTTTTCACTCCCACCAGAAATGGAGGAGTGTTCTCTGTGATTCACACTATCACCATCACGTGCTGTCACTTGAGTTTTTTTTATCTTAGTCATGCTAATGGGTGTAAGATAGAATCTTAGGGTTATTTTTGATTTGCCTTTCTCTTATGGCTAAGAATAGTGAGCATTTCTATGAGTATTTCCTGTTTATTTGAGATTCCTTTGTTGAGAATTCTCTGTTTACCTCTGCTCCATTTTTTTTAAAATGGGTCATTTGGTTTGTTGGTGTTGAATTTCTTTTATTCTTTATATATTTTGGATATTAGCCCTATGTTGGATATAAAGTTGGAGAAGATCTTTTCCCAATCTGTTGGGTTCCATTTTGTCCTATTGACAGTGTTCTTTGCCTTCCAGAAGCTTTTCAGTTTCATGAGATCAAAATTCATTAATTGCTGATCATAGTGCTTGAGCCATTGGTATTCTAGACAGGCAAAGTTTTAGGTAGCTGCAAGATATTTAAAAAAAACCAAACACTCAGCTCACTAAGGCCCTAAGATTCTGGCTGCTGCTTATCATCAAGCCATCAAACACGAGAGGGATTTAATTCACCAAAACAGAGTAATTGAAGTGATAGAGCATGAATAAAATTATTTTGTTTCTAGAAGATCTTGAAATTAGTTTTAAAATTGTTTTATGCATTTGGGGTACAGAAAAAGGTATTTTTCCAGAATAATGATGAGAGATACTGTTGTTTTTCAATGAGTTAAGATGTTTAAAGAAAGCAACTTTATCAATAACTTAGTTGATGAGCCTTTCGGGGCACCCTAAGTAATTGCTTTTTTTTGTAATTTCCTTTTTATTTTTCCTTTTATTGAAAATAGATTCTTTTCCTATACAATGTATTCTGATTATAGTTTTCCCTCACTTGAATCCTCCCACTTCCTTCCCACGCCTCCTCGCCTCAAGATCCACTCCCTCTTTGTTCTCATTAGAAAAAAAAAAAACAGGCTTCTAAGAGATAACAACCAAATATGACAAAATAAAATATAACATGATGACGCCAAAACTATCATATTGATGTTGAATGCAACAAGTCAGCTGAAGCAAAGGAATCCTAGGAGAAGGCGCAAGAGACAGAGACCCCACTCCTTCTCACAGTCAGGAAGCTAAGAAAAATACTAAGCTAATAGTTATATCTATACAAAGAGCCTGGCATAGACCTATATAGACCCTATGCTACTGTTTCAGTCGTTGTGAGCTTATATATGCCTTGCTTAGTTGATTCAAAGGGCCATGTTCTTCTTTCTGATGTCCTTCATTCCCTCTGGCTTTTAAGATCTTTCCATCCCCTCTTCCTTGGAAGTTCTTGAGCCCTGAGGGGAAGGATTTGATGGAAATATCCCATTGAGACTCTCTCTGCATAACCTTTGGCTGGCCTCTGCTTCTGTTCCTATCTATAGTCAGAGAAAGCTTCTCTGATTATGACTGGTTAAGACTCTGCTCTTTGAGTGTAGCAGAATATCATTGGGAGTCATTTTATTAATACATTTTTCAGACTAGTAATATTTAGTTTGACCCTAAGTGTCTGGGCTGTTTTGGTCTCTAGTTCTTGCTTACCCAAGCAGTATTTGGCATGGTGTGGAAACCTAGTGTAGTGAAAACTTCGTGGAATCTGTGAAAATGTTCCTAATGAGAACTAGTACTGACAGGAAGGTGTCTCAACTGGCCATCTCTTGTAGCCAGACAAGGCTTCCAGTGATGTTACTGAGTTGCACTCAATTGAGTTGTTCAAGGGAGTTCCATGAAAATCCCCAAACAACCCAGGCTGCTTCTAAGACATAGAGTTCCTCTCACAAAGCTGACAATAGGGGCCCATTGCTGGGAACAGCACCCATACAACTCATTGAACATGGAGAAGTTATTTTTCATAACAAGTCAAATCTCAATCATATAAAGAAAATGTCTGAGAATTAGTCAGTGATTTCTGAAGGGAGACCAAGTGGAATTGGGCATTGTACCTGATGGATGCTCGGTCAGGATTATATTATTGTTTTTTATTTAGAAGAACAAATTGTTTTACAGCTGTAAGTAATTCTACACAAGAGAGGTCTCTGAAATGCTACTGTGAAAACTATCTAGAATTTGTTTAATTAAACAAGGAAACAATATAATTGGGGATTTTCACTTCAACGAATCTATCCAATTCATTTCCCTGTATCAGAAAAAAAAATTCATTAAAAATCATTCTGAGAGTCAAACCATTTACTCTTTCTATTATTACACCTTGTATTTCCAACAAAAAGCTAATGGGAAAGGATGTGGTTAGGTTTCAAATGTATTATTTTGAGTGAAGAGCTAGGTCATATCCCTACGAATTCAAATAAGTCAGCGAACTACCTTGTAGTCTTTTCTGTTCATCGGGATTCATTCAGAGTGACCCAAGACTTAATTATTTGTATCTGTCTAGATAGTTTTGGTAAAGTAAAGGTGTAAATCCAGTGCTAGCCTCTGAGTAGGAACATCCATCCTTGATCTCTCTATAACGTCACTACCATTCTCTCAGTGATCTGGGTTGATAACTTCTTTTAAAAAGATACCTTCTTTGCTCGTTACATATATATTGCATAACAAAATTTGGTACATGTTCTCTTTATAACAAAAACTAAAGTAAGGATCTGAAAAGAACTGGGGAAGGGTGAAACATGATCAAAATATATTTTCCAGTAACAAAAGGAAAAATAAATATATAAAATAATAAATAAAAATAAAATAAAATCACATAAAACTAAAAAATAAAATAAAATCACATGTGCTTTCTAGGAATAATTACTATGGAAAGAGGGTGGAAAGAGGAATAATTTGCCTTTAATTATCGTTTATTTTTCTTGCAAAACAGTTTAATGCTGTGAACCCTTTGCATCTTTGCTTGTGCATAGCACCCTTTCTTTTAAGACTATGGCTCTCTTGTTAGTGTTAGTGTGTTTGAAGAAAGCTTGGTTACTTAACAGATGAGAGGACCCAGAAGAGCAACACAGAGTTTTAGTAAATGTTAAGCCTGCATGGAGGATTGGGAGAGGGTTGCTCCTGGTGACAGGAAATCCAAGCAGATTTGTCAATCCCCACAACTCTATAGTGAAGAGAGGCAGAAGCGGAGAAACACTCTCTCACCTGGAGCAAGCTTCTGCGTCCCTATATCACCAATTCTCCCGTCCTTTTGTCTCAGCTCAGCACTTTACCTGTCAGTAGGCCTCTTAAATGCTGAGCTCAAGCGCTCACTGCATCAGCTAATCTAGCTAGACAGCTTGGCCCAGGCTTCTGGGGATGCTCACTCTGGTCCTCACACTTGTGCAGCAAGGTGGAAATCACCTACTGTTAGGCACTCCCAACCAGGTCCACAGTCAAGTGTGAGAGAGCTGAGAGAGAGAGAGAGAGAGAGAGAGAGAGAGAGAGAGAGAAAGAACAAGTCTGTTGTGATTCAAGGATAAATCCCACATAAGGTTTCTAATGGTAAGTGTTCATTCCTGAACACATGTGCACATGAACGAAGCTAATGAACTCTCAGGTCATACAGATACATGTGCATATATATATATATATATATATATATATATGTATATATGTATATATATGTGTGTGTGTGTGTATACACATACATATATATGCAAACAATAATTTTACATGAGTGATCATGAATATAGGAGGGAGGAGAATGAGGAGGAAAAGAAAATATGTACCAAATGTTCATGTGAGAATTTAAAACAAAAACAAAATAAAAAAACAAAAACACCTACAAATCAGTCAAACAAACGAGAATCATTGGCAGGCACTCTTTCTGGTTAGGATGATCCTTATTTGGCATTTTCCTTTCTCTTCCTTCTCCTCCCGTCCCTTTTCTTCTTTTCTCTACCTTTCTCATCCTTTTTTCCTACTCGGGCATTTTGACTATTTCTGTACGGGTTTCAAAGAAAATCCCAATTTTCCTCACTGTAGGGCACTTGCATCTTGTCTATAGCCTGCTCTTCTTGCCTTTACTGCCTAAGTGTAGGCTCAGAGTGGTGTCTCGGAAGGGACCCTAGGGTAAGAACCAAGAACTCAAGCTTTTGTGTCTGCTCCACAGATAGGCAGCTGTAGGTGAGTCAGAGCTCTGAGCCCGCTGGTTTCTCCCTCTGTGGAAATCCATAAACATGTCTTCGTGTTCTATTAAAAGGTCTTTCATTTTTTTTTCATTCATGTCTCAGCATCTGTCAAGTCTTTGCTACTATACCCTGCCTACGGAGAGCGTTTTTAAAATCATGCTTCACATAATATATAGAAGTAGATGTTGCAGTTTGACATTCTAAGCTTATAAAGCTGGAAGTCATCTTTGAACTAAAACACATTTTGCTCAACATTCATTATCGTCTGAACCATTGCAGTGACTCGGTGCTCGTTATTTTACATCCTAATTCTATTATCTTTAAGAAAAAAAGGATTCCAAAAAGTTTAACTACAATAAATGTTACTAAATGTGTATCAAAACACAATGATCATTTATGTATTTTATTTTATTGCCGCCTTCATCTCCAAGCATTACAACAGTCCCTAATGTAACTAATGCAATCCTTGGTTGATGATGGCTCATGTGGATCCCCAAATATGCATGCTCTTTGCCATCAATGTATCTGCATTCCCTTTGCCAAATAACACCATGGGTTAAGCAGGGCCACATCTTTAAAGCAGTCACTGCTACTTTCCTTATTGTTGAGACAAGTAATTTACAGAGAGAAACTTAAGGGATGGAGGGAGTGTTCTGTCTCACAGTTGGAGGGGACAAAGCCCATCATGATGACATCACTATACTACATTCCCAGTCAGGAACCAGAGGCAGAGATGACTTCTGGGATTCAATCTGATGCTTTTCTTTATTTTATTCAGTCCCTGATTCTTGATTGTGGAGTGGTGCTGACTATATTTCCTCACAGACATGCCCAGAGATTTATTTCTATGGTGACTCCAAATCCCGTAAGATTGACCATCATGACTGAGTATTACACATGGCATGTAAATAAAATGTATATCTAAATAAAATGTTAATACAGTGTTCTAAGTCCCATGCACACTTGTCATTTGAGACATGCACATAAAGTATGAAATTTGGAAGAAAACATGCTGTATCATCATGGTTATTTCAGTAAGTTTTTCTTTTCAACATCAATTCTCTTCTCTCTGATAAGGAAGTTGGATTCCTGGTTGTTGGTCAGAGACCCATGTGCACAATCCACCTGCTAGGGGTGAGCTTTAATGGTTTGTAGTGATAAAATCTGTTTCAGACTTCACAGGCCGAGAAAAGAGGCTCCCCATGAATTATCTAGCCAATCAATACAAGATTTAAACATTTCAGGCTTCGGAAGACGGTTTGCTGTTTATCTTCTTTTATGCTTCAGGGAGGGCCCAGTCAGTGAGGAAGCTGGAAGATAGCTTCTAAATCCAAAACTTCTTCTGCCACATTATCTGTGTGAGACAATGATCTAAAAACAAAAATAAGTCTTTGGGAGCAGGGGGCTTGATAGCAGAGGTCAGCAAACAATCACTTGCAGACCGGATTTGACCTGTTTTGTAAGTAGTTGAAGGCATAGCTATTTTTAACATCTATGCTTATCTCTGTGGCTGTCGTTTGGCGGTGGTAAAAAATAAAACAAATAAGCCCCCCAAAACAAAAACAAAACAAAACAAAGACTCAACAACCCCTCACCCCACTGTACAGCCCACAAAGCTTGAAATATTATTCTCTATCTATTCAGAAAAAAAATCTTCAAACTCTGTTTAACACATCTTTGCACTCACTATTTTATTTTTAATTTCAGAACAAACTTAGTGATGGGTGTGGAAACATGGTTATTGCTATGTTGCCTCTTACAGTGAAGTAGTTTGGTGGGGAGGAGAGGAGAAAATTCACTGAAAGATTTCAGAGTAACAAGCACATGGTTCATTCTGTTCTGTTGTTTACAGCAATTGTCAATACTTTGTGTTTTGATTTTTGAGTGTGTGTGTGTGTGTGTGTGTGTGTGCATGTGTGTGTGTGAGTGCATGTGTGAGTATGTGTGCACATGTGTGTGAGTGCATGTGTGTGTGAGTGCATGTGTGAGTATGTGTGCACATGTGTGTGTCATGCATATGCAGGTGCCCACCGAGACAAAACAAAATCATCTGAAGCTTGAGTTGAAAGCAGATGTGAGCCTCCCAACGTGGGTATGTCCTCTGCAGAAGCTATGTACGGTTTCTGAACTGCTGAGTCACCTCCCCTGACCCATTTGCAGCTTTTTATTGTTCCAAAGAAGCAGGTAAACTCTAGGACTGTGAGTACATAACCTTGGTTTAAATTCTTTTATTAGCAATCTAATTTTAAAACAGTTTCCCCGTAAAAATAGCACAGAGAGGATTTATGTATCCTCCGACCTTTTTCTTTTTTTTTATCCTTTAATCTTTTTTTACAGTACAGTCATTATCCTCCTCCTGATCTGCCCTCTGAATCTTCCTCATCCCATACTGGATGGATACTTCCTCATCCATATGGAGCTCTTCTCCAAGAGGTTGTCTCCATTCCCACCCACCCCTACCAGACCTCCCCACTCACTGGAGCCTCAGGTCCTTCCAGAGTAAGGTGCTTCTTCTCTTACTGAGACCAGACCAGGCAGTCCTCTGCTATATATGTGTTGGGGGCCTCATCTCAGCTGGTGTATCCTGCCTGGTTGGTGGCTCAGTGTGTGAGAGGTCTCAGGGGGCCAGGTTAGTTGAGATTCCTGGTCTTCTCATGGGGTCACCCTCCTCCTCAGTTTCTTCCAGCTTTTCCATAATTTAACCACAGGGGTCCTCAGCTCATGTCCATTGGTTGGGTGTAAGTATCTGCATCTGGCTCTTTCAGCCGCTTGTTGGGTCTCTCAGAGGGCAGCCATGCTAGGCTCCTGTCCGTAAGCACACCATAGCATCAGTAACAGTGTCAGGCCTTAGAGTCTCACCCTGAGATGGATCCCAAATTGGGCCGGTCACTGGGCCTCCCTCAGTCTCTTCTCCATTTTTGTCCCTGCTGTTCTTTTAGACAGGAACAATTCTGGGTCAGTATTTCTCATTGTGGTATGACAACCCCATCCCTCCACTTGATGCCCTGTCTTTCTACTGGAGGTGGACTCTACAAGTTCCCTTTCCCCACTGTAGGGCATTTCATCTAAGGTCCCTCCCGTTGAGTCTTGAGAGTCTGTCACCTACCAGGTCTCTGGTATACTCTAGAAGGTACCCTACCACTTACCTCCCGAGATTGCCTGTTTCCATTTTTCTGCTGGCCCTCAGGGCTTCACTCCTATCCTCCAATACCTGATCATGTCCACCTTCTCCACTGCCCCTTCCCCTCCCCTCGCCAACTCAGTATCCTCCTGCTCAATGCCCCCTGGTTTTTTCTTCCTCCAAAATGGGATTGAAGCATCTTTACTTAGGCCCTTTGGCTTGTTAACCTTCTTGAGTTTTGTGGATTATATTCTGGATATTCTGTATTTTTTTGGCTAATGTCCATTTATTAGTAAGTACACATCATGCATGTCCTTTTAGGTTTGAGTTTCTTCACTCAGGATGATATTTTCTAGTTCAATCCGTTTGCCTGCAAAACTCATGATGTCCTCATTCTTCATTGCTGAATAATATTCCATTGTATAAATGAACCACATTTCCTTTTTTTTTTCAGGCAAAACTATTTTATTGGATATTTTATGTGTTTACATTTCAAATGTTATCCCCTTTCCCCTCCCAGAACACCCATCTCCCAACCCCTCTCCCCTTGCTTCTATAAGGGTGCTCTCCCTCTCACCCTCCCACTCCCACCACAGCATTCTGGCTTTCCCCTTCACTGGGGAAATCAAGCCATCACAGTGGCAAGGGGTTCTTCTCCTATTGATGTCTGACAATGCCATCCTCTGCTACTTCTTTAAGTGCTTCTGAGCCATTCGAGATTCCCCAGTTGAGAATTCTTTATTTAGATCTCTACCCCATTTTTAATAGGATTATTTGGTTCTTTTTTTTCTCCATCTTTATTAAATTGGGTATTTTTTATTTCCATTTCAAATATTATTCCCTTTCCCGGTTTCCAGGTCAACATCCCCCTAGCCCCTCCCCCTCCCCTTCTATATGGGTGTTCCCCTCCCCATCCTCCCCCCCATTACTGCCCCCCCCAACAATCCCTGTTCACTGGCGGTTCACTTAGCAGGACCAAGGGCTTCCCCTTCCACTGGTGCTCTTACTAGGCTATTCATTGCTACCTATGCAGTTGGAGCCCAGGATCAGTCCATGTACAGTCTTTGGGTAGTGGCTTAGTCCCTGGAAGCTCTGGTTGGTTGGCATTGTTGTTCATATGAGGTCTCAAGCCCCTTCAAGCTCTTTCAGTCCTTTCTAAGATTCCTTCAACGGGGGTACCGTTCTCAGTTCAGTGGTTTGCTGCTGGCGTTCGCCTATGTATTTGCTGTATTCTGGCTGTGTCTCTCAGGAGAGATCTACATCCGGTTCCTGTGGGCCTGCACTTCTTTGCTTCATCCATCTTGTCTAATTGGATGGCTGTATATGTATGGGCCACATGTGGGGCAGGCTCTGAATGGGTGTTCCTTCTGCCTCTGTTCTAAACTTTGCCTCCCTATTCCCTCCCAAGGGTATTCTTATTCCCCTTTTAAAGAAGGAGTGAAGCATTCACAGTTTGGTCATCCTTCTTGAGTTTCATGTGTTCTGTGCATCTAGAGTAATTCAAGCATTTGGGCTAATAGCCACTTATCAATGAGTGCATACCATGTGTGTTTTTCTGTGATTGGGTTACCTCACTCAGGATGATATTTTCCATTCCATCCATTTGCTTATGAATTTCATAAAGTCATTGTTTTTGATAGCTGAGTAGTATTCCATTGTGTAGATGTACCACATTTCTGTATCCATTCCTCTGTTGAAGGGCATCAGGGATCTTTCCAGCTTCTGGCTATTATAAATAAAGCTGTGATGAACATAGTGGACCATGTGTCTTTGTTATATGTTGGAGCATCTTTTGGGTATATGCCCAAGAGAGGTATAGCTGGGTCCTCAGGTAGTTCAATGTCCAATTTTCTGAGGAACCTCCAGACTGATTTCCAGAATGGTTGTACCAGTCTGCAATCCCACCAACAATGGAGGAGTGTTCCTCTCTCTCCACATCCTCACCAGCATCTGCTGTCACTTGAGTTTTTGATCTTGGCCATTCTCACTGGTGTGAGGTGAAATCTCAGGGTTGTTTTGATTTGCATTTCCCTTATGACTAAAGATGTTGAACATTTCTTTAGGTGTTTCTCAGCCGTTCGGCATTCCTCAGCTGTGAATTCTTTGTTTAGCTCTGAACCTCATTTTTTGATAGGGTTATTTGTCTCCCTGCGGTCTAACTTGGTGAGTTCTTTGTATATTTTGGATATAAGCCCTCTATCAGTTGTAGGATTGGTAAAGATCTTTTCCAAATCTGTTGGTTGCTGTTCTGTCTTAACAACCATGTCCTTTTCCTTACAGGAGCTTTGCAGTTTTATGAGATCCCATTTGTTGATTCTTGATCTTAGAGCATAAGCCACTGGTGTTTTGTTCAGGAAGTTTTCTCCAGTGCCCATGTGTTTGAGATTCTTCCCTGCTTTTTCTTCTATTAGTTTGAGTGTATCTGGTTTGATTTGGAGGTCCTTGATCCACTTGAACTTAAGCTTTGTACAAGGTGGTAAGTGTGGATCAATCTGCATTCTTCTACATGCTGACCTCCAGTTGAACTAGCACCATTTGCTGAAAATGCTATCTTTTTTCCATTGGATGGTTTTGGCTCCTTTGTCAAAAATCAAGTGACCATAGGTATGTGAGTTCATTTCTGGGTCTTCAATTCTATTCCATTGGTCTATCTGTTTGTCTCTGTACCAATACCATGCAGTTTTTATCACTATTGTTCTGTAATACTGCTTGATGAACCACATTTTCTGCATCTATTCTTCCATTGTGGGACATCTGGGTTATTTCCAATTTCTGGCTCTCACAAATAAGGCCACTATGAACAAAGAGAAACGCATACCCCAGCACATAGTGGGGCATCTTTTCAGTATATGCCCAAGAATGGTATAGTTAGCTCTTCAAGTAGATATATTTCCAATTTACTGAGGAACCTCCAGATGGATTTCCAGAGGGGTTGTACCAGTTTGCAATGTCAACAGCAATGGAGAAGCATTCCTCTTTCTCCACATCCTTGCCAACATGTGCTGTTACCAGAGTTTTTGATCTTAGCTATTCTGATTGGTGTAAGGTAAAATCTCAGGATTGTTTGATATGCATTTTCGTGATCACTAAGGACTTTGAACGTTTATTTAAGTGCTACTCAGGCATTTGAGACTCCTCTGTTGTGAATTCTCTTTAATTCTATACCCCATTTTTTGACTGGGTGTTTTTGTTTTTGAGTTTAACTTCTTGAGTTTTTTTTTGTTTTGTTTTGTTTTGTTGTTGTTTGTTTGTTCATTTTTGTGGATCTTAGCCCTTTCAGATGTGGGGATAGTGAAGATTGTTTCTAATGTATAGGTTGCCGATTTGTCCTATTGATTATGTCCTTTGTCATACAGAAACTTTTCAGTTTCTTGAGGTCCCATTTATCAATTCTTGATCTTAAAGTCTGAGAGGAATTGGAGTTCTGTTTAAGAGATTTTTCCCATGCCAATGAATTCAAGGCTCTTTTCCACTTTCTCGTCTATGAGGAAGTCAAGGTGTTACTATTTGGAGATGATATGATACTATACATAAACAACCCCAAAAATTCTACCAGAGAACTTCTACAGCTGATAAACAACTTCAGCAAAGTGTTGGCATGTAAAATTAACTCAAATAAATCAGTAGCCTTCCTCTATAAAAATGATAAAAGTGCTGAGAAAAAAATGAGAGGAACAACACCAGTCACAGTAGTCACAAATTATATAAAATATTTGGGATAACTCTAACCAAGCAAGTCACAATCTCTATGATAAGAACTTCAAGTCTCTTAAGAAAAAAATTGAAGAAAGACTCAGAAAATGGAGAGAACTCCCATGCTCATGACTTGGTACCATTAACATCATAAAAATGGCCATGCTACCAAAAGCAATCTACAGATTCCATGCAATCTCCAACACAATTCTTCAAAGACATGGAAAGAACAATTCTCATTTTCATCTGTAAAAAACAAAAACAAACAAACAAACAAAAAACAGAATAGCAGAAACAGTTCTTAGCAATAAACGAGCTTCTTGGGGAATCAATGGTGATAAAAATGCCATGGTATTGATACAGAGACAGACACATTGATCAATGAAACAGAATTGAAGAACCAGAAATAAAACCACACACTTATTGACAATTGATTTTTGACAAAAAAAAGCCAAAAATATACATTGGAAAAAAGAAAGCATCTTCAATAAATGGTGCTGGTCTAATTGGCTGTCTGTATGTAGAAAAATAAAAATAGATCCATATTTCACTTTCACAAAGCTCAAGTCCAAATGGATCAAGGACCTCAACCTAAAACCAGATACACTGAATCTAATAGAAGAGAAGCAACCCATGACCCCAGCCCCATGTGTTGCAGAGGATGGCCTTGTTTGGCATCAATGGGAGAAGGGACCCTTGGTTCTGTGAAGGCTCGATGCCCCAGCATAAGGGAATTCCAGGGCAAGGAGGCAGGAGTGGGTGGGTGGGGAGCACCAAACAAAAAAGTTGCTTCAGAAACTTTAACCATATATTTCTTTTTATCTGATTTAATTACAAGCATCATCAACCCTCAAACAACAACAACAACAACAAAACAGAGAGAATTCGATAAAGAGTCTCTTGACCATTTCCTGTAGTGGTCCCATCTCACATAGCTCTCGTGCAACATAAACCCAGGTATTTGTGCTTCAATGTTTTATGCCACTTATTTGCTGATGCAGATTCATGCTGCTACCACAACCAGGTCCTAGAACTGGGCTATCACCGTAAAGGTTTCCCCTGTGCTTCCTTATAACAGTCATGACTGTCCCTCCTCCTCAACTCTCCTCTGCCAACTACTGATTTCCATGTCTGTAATTTTGTTATTTTGAGAATGTTGCACAAATGAAACTTTTGAGAATTTTTGATTCTCATTCTGTATAATGCCTCTGGGAGATATCTCATTTGTACATATAAATAGTTATTTCTTTCTCAGTGTGGAGAAATAGTCTATAGTATTAGTTTAACTATTGTTGAATATTCAAGGAATTAGTATTTAACTTATTAATGGGTATTTTGTGTTTTGTGTTTTCAGATTTGTTGCTTTTCTGCGTTATAAAATCGGTTTTGTAATTTTGGAAAATAAATGCCAAGATTATAATTACTGAGTTCTTAATGGTGTGTGGATAGATAGATGGGAGGCGGGGGAGAGAGAGAGAGAGAGAGAGAGAGAGAGAGAGAGAGAGAGAGAGAGGCAGTCAGTCATATGTGCCCCAGGCCTTGGACCATCCATGTATGTTCTTTTGGTTGCTTTGTCTTTAGGAGCTTCCATGTGTCCAGGTAAGTTGACACTTGGCCTTCCTATGGGGTTCCCATTTCCTTTAGCTCCTTCAGTCCTTTCACTAACTCTTCATAGGTGTCTCCAACCTCAGTCCAATGTTTGTCTGTGGGTGTCTGCAACTTTCACAGTCAGCTGCTGGTAGAGCCTCTCAGTAGACAGCCATGCTAGGTTCTTGTCTGCAAGCATGGAAGGGCATCAGTAATAGTGTCAGGGTTTGGTGCCCGCCCATGGGATGAATTTTAAGTTGGACCGATCACTGGTTAGTCTTTCCTTCAGTCTCTGCTCCATTTTTGTCCCTGCATTTCTTATAGACAGTAAGGATTCTGTGTCAAAAATTTTGAAGGTATGTTGGCTCCCCATTCCTCTACTGGGATCCCTGTCTAACTACTGGAGATGGCCTCTTCAGGTTCTATATCCCCACTGTTGGGGATTTCTTGCTAAATTCTTAGCAGCATTTGATATTATCACTTTCAAAAATCCAGTTACATAGGTATATGGTGATATCTCTCTGTGATATTGTTTTATTTCTTGGTGGTATAGTGGCCACTCCCCTAATATAACTCACCACATTGAACATTTTAAGTAATTATTTTTCATTCATATATTTACCTCATATCTTTAGCCCATTTTTATCTTTTCTGCATTATCCCTGTTTTACTACATGTGTTTCTACAATGAGTACTTTTAACCTGTTTTGAAATTATCTTTGTACCCTTAAATTTGAAAGGCATTTGTATGCTGTAAATACAAATGTAAATGTAGAGATTATACACACACACACACACACACACACACACACATATATATATATATATATATATGAAAATTAGCTCACAATGACTTAGTTAAATGAACAAAAAAAACTTAAAATGTTTGCTGGAAAACTCACAGATCCTAAAGAAATAAAATTGATCCCACATTTGTTTTCTGGACATGAGCTGTGATGTTTATTTTTTCCTTAGGTGTCATGTAAGAGCTATGCCCTAGAAGGACTGCTTTATCAGGAAGACATTGCATTTTAAGCATAGCCAGGATGATTCTGTGTCCTTCCTCTGCCATTCCTTGGTCTAAGGTTCCTAGCCACTAAATTCCAGTTGTCCTGTAGCCGGTGGGGAAGGGAGTAGCAGTATAGTAAAACACAAGAGTAATCTCTTCAAAATGACTTTTTAAAGGGTTCACATGAAGAAAGAGGCACAACACTTTGTACTTCCACATTACAACCTGACTAATGGAGCTAACTTCATTTCTAAGCGTCTGCAGTACATGTCATATGTTAGCTGAGTACATATTGCTATATAACAACATTAAGTTTCGACAACTGAGCAAGGGCTGAGAATAGGCAGAGAAAGCAGCTAGCAGTCTTCTACTGCTCTCCTTTGAATAAAAATTTCCATTTCTTAACTCCAATTTAAGAAATGTTCTTCTTTGAAAAAGCCTTCCTCCCATACAAAGTACTTTTTAAAATATGGGGACTGAAATAAAACTACAGCACTTTCCCCTCTGCTTGCTGAGCCCCTCCCAGATACTGTCCTACCAACCCATCCCATGTTGATAGCCTCTTTTCCTTTTTTTTTTATTATTGTTACATGTTTTTATATATACATAAGTATATAAAAGCAGTCTAATGAATCAGGTTTTGTTGCTTATGTGTACCTATAAATGATAGCATTTCAGAATAGCGTGCTTAGGTTTTCGGTTCTTACTTAAGCTTTGTGGGATCAAGAGAAAGCATGGAGTTTTCAGAGCCTTCCTGTTATAGCAAATGTAGACTTCAAACTTCAATGGAGTACCATCTATACCCACAGAAGGGTATAGGGAAGACGCTGAGACAGAATAACATAAAATTTTAAAAAAGAAAGGGATGAAACTCCTGTTTCCTGAAAGCTGGAGTAATTATACATTTATGTTTTTTCAACTAAGTATGACTAAAGACTGTGAGGCCTTCAATACTTAAGTAATACCATTTCCCTGATTTCGTGTTACATAAATCTATTGTCTTTTTTAACAGATAGTCTCCCACCTCTCTCTCTTTCTCTCTGTCTCTCCCTCCCTTAGAGAGGTAGAGAGGGAGAGACAGAGAGAGAGAGAGAGAGAGAGAGAGAGAGAGAGAGAGAGAGAGAGAGAGAGAGAGAGAAGAGGGCCAGTGCAGTACAGTGTGTTAGATTATTCAGAGCTGGAGTAACAGGTATTCATGAGATTCCCAGATTCTGACATGGGTAGTGAGATCCAAACTCAGATCTTTATGATCAAGCAGGAAACATGCTGAACCATTAAGTCACCTCTCCTTCCCTTAACAGATAGGACTTTCTGATATCAACCATGTTTGCTTCAAGTTTTTCACTTGGTCTTATGTTCAAGATAAATTCATTTGGTAACTTAAACAATTTTCTATTTTGGCCATACTTATAAGTAGTTTTGTGATGTGAGCCAGGACTGCCAATTCAGTATTAAATTTGTACTCTTTGCATGTGTTCTAAAATTTCTAACTTTTTACCAAAAGTACTCTAACATCATTTTTTTCAAATGGTGTCATTTCTTTGTAAGTCAAATATTCTAACTAATATTTTAACAGCATAGTTGTAGCCTTTAAATGCATATTTTTATCTTATGGGAAATGGCATTACTTCATCTATTAAATAGTCCTGTGCTTTCTCAGGAACATTAAACAGTGAGAAATAATGGACATGTAATGCAATGCCAATGGCAACTCTTATTTGAATTAAACTTTCAGGGTGATAACCCAGACTCTGTAAATGTGGAATAATCTGAGGACTTTTAGGAGCGTGACCCCCTCTTGTGTGGATTGGAATGTCTCAGAGAGAAAAGATTTGGCAGAGTCGTAGAAGTACCACATGCTAACCGATTGTATAGCCCTTCTACTTTATGTCTTTGTATGTGAACCAATGAGTTTTATTGGGGCTGAAGTAGAAGCACTGTTAAGAGCCTTTTTTTTTTTTTACAAGAACATGGGTAGCTTGCTAAAGGCTACACACTGAAGAAAATGTCTCTGATTCTTCCTTAGCTATAAATCTTCACAGAGTGGTGTGGCTAATTGAATTTAACCCCATGATAGAATGTTCACATCTTCTGCCTTATGCAGGTCACAGATGTGCTCAAACAACTCCTGTGTTCTTTAGGGATATTATTGGGTTCAAGGCAGAAACCATCCTCTGCCACACATGCACAAACTCAGTTTTGGCATTCACAGCTTGTTGCTATGTATGATAATATTGGGGAACCTTTCCTTTCACACATTACTTTCATCCAAAGTCACTGGAGTTTGCTCTTAATGATGTGGATATTGCAGTCTTGACAAGTAAATCTGACAGGTATCCATCATTACTCTCCTGTATAGAATAATTCCTCCATCTTAAATGTCACCTGTGCTCTGCCTGTCTTCCCTTTCCCCTGGAAGCCAATACCTTTTGTACTTTTTATATTTTTATCTTTTCTAGAACATTTAGTTTTATCTTTTCTAGAATCATAGTAGGTAGTCCTTTAAGTCATACTTTCCCATCAAAATATAACACACGTATGTTTCCTCTATGCTTTTGAATCTTATTTCTTTTTATTGCTAAGCAATAGTTCATTGTTTTGGGTATATTACTTATTTATTTACCTGTTAATAATGTCTTGATTGATTACATTTTTTTTCAGTTATCAATACAGACACTTTAGTACAGATATATGTAGAGTTTTTGTGAACATGTGGTTGGTAAACTTTGCGGAAATATATATCTGATGCCTATTGTGCTAACAGTATATGAAGTAGTCCAAGAAAATGTTAAACCACCCTTTAAAATAAATCTACAACTTTTAATTCCAAATAGCACCTATGAAATTAAATTTATTCATCAACTTGGCTGGATCTGGGCTCAAAAAAGGCTAATTGGCACTTTCAAATAAAACAACAATAACAACAACAACAATAATAAAAATATTGAGAAGAGGAAAGGGAAAGAAAAGAACATTTGACAAGCTGCCATTCTTTATTTATTATTCTGATTCATTTATTGAATGTTCTGTTTCCTTTCTTGGAAAGACATTCATGTGAGAGATTTGGGTAAATAGATTTTTGGTGCTGGCTGGGTAAGTAGTTAGCCAAGCATATAGGATAAACAGCAATGATTTTCTCAGAATAGTGGAAAACCCGGAAAATAGTTGATGGGCTACTTCTCACATGGAAATCAAAGCCTAAATTATTTGTGGCCAGTTTTATATTGAGGAAGGATAAAAACTGAGAAACAAGGGGAAATTCAAGGGTGCTAAGAGTATGTCTTAGTTAATTTTATATTGCTATAAAAAGATATTTAATGTTTGGCAGTGTTCGAAACAAAGGCTTTTATTTAGCTCACAGTTCTTGAGGTACTAGAGGATGGTACCATCCTGGGTGTCTAATGAGGGACCATGCTGAATAAAATGAAATGGAAAAATGGATAATGGTTGGGATAGCAGTTACCTGGCAACAGGGGACGAAGGAAACTAGGGAGGAAGCAGACGTGCCATTTTATAATAACCTAATGCTTCTGGAACCAGTGTAGACATTTAAATAAAGTGTTAGTTCTTCTTTATGGCCCCACCAACGGAACCACCTCCCTGCAGCTCCATGGTGAGACCAAGCCTTTGTTTGAATTTTAGAGAAGGATGATATTCAAACAGGAGCAGGGATAAAGTTTTATATTTCATTGGGTGCAACTTTATGATTAAATCTAACTTAAATGTCCAGGACTAAATACTCTATGACATTTTCCAGTGTAATGATATGAATTTGTTGGTGTATGAATGTGTAAATATGTGTGTCAAGGAAAACTAAAGAACAGCTAAATCTATAGACAGTGTAGAAAATAATACCAAGGGGAGTTGATTAGAGTGTATAGGATTCTTAAAATTTGGAGATTCTGAAATGCCTGTTTATTATCTAAATTTAGGGAAAGGGTCATAATTAAAGGCTTACTTAAATCTGAAGTGATACAATAACTGAGTTGACACGGATAACATGGATTAAAATCTATTACATTATAATTCGATGCATAACATATGCGAAAATTTACTAATCAACCTTGCAAAAAAATGCATCCCAATATCTGATTAAAACTGGAAATGAAACAAGCCCGAAGACAAAGATTTAATATTTATGTAGAAATTATGAGTGATTGCTTACATCCTAGTCATTTCAAACCAATTTATCTAACAACACTTCCAAAATTACACAGTGAATGATATGAAGCACACAGGCTAAATAAGGGTCCTTTGTACTGATTGAAGCAGTAAAGAAATGCTTATTTTTAGAACTTAACAATGCAGAGAATTGAGCAGTTGCTAAGATTAGAACTATCTGCAGTACGGCTCAGGCATCTAAGTGTCGCTGGACTTGTAAGGAGGACTGTGTTCACGAAACCAGTGAGTCTGTGGTTGAACATCTTAACAATGGAAAGCGCACATTCTCCCCAGTGCTGCAAGCTCTGTAAGTTTGAGCACTGTGGGTTCGAAGTGCGATTATTGAGACCAACTGCAGCAGGCAGCAGTCGAGGTTAGGTGCCTGGTTCTTTCCTTCCCTACTGCCTTCCTATGCAACCTTTAACTATTTTATGTTCCCTTCCTCCTGGATGAACTTGACACAAAAATCTATAGCCAGCTCATTTTTTCCCCAGAGATTCAGGAAAAAATGTGAAAAATACCTTGGAAATCACCCAATGTTAAACATACAGAAAATATATGTTATTGCGAGAGATGACTATAAAACGGTTCTAGAAACTCTTTCCATTCATAATGTATCTTACTGTTATCAAGCCAAGGACTACAAAATAATGTTTTTAAGACCCATACATCATTTAAGACAAAAGCAATTCCATGACTCTGTTTTGGTTCAAACGTAAGTCAACTAAAATTTGTAATTTTACAAATTTTTCCTTTTTTGCTTAAAAATGTGTTTTTGCTAATTATATCTATCTATCTATCTATCTATCTATCTATCTATCTATCTATCCATCTATCTATCTATACTGCAGAAAATACTTTTATTTTTTGTTCTTGTTGAAGCATTGGCAATGGATTTACCACCATGTCTACAATCTGGGATGTTTGATTTTGTTAAATAAATTAAGCAAGCCATCATCTTTTGAGCTTCAAAGCCTACTTGAAATCTTAAGTCCAGTTATGTAGAAAAATACAGGTCAGGATGCAAGGCCTTCAAACAACTTTGAACAGCACTTTTCTATCTGGAAATTATTAAACCACAATAGAAGTCAGCCTGGGACTGTGTCGATCTCCCTTGTTTGTAATTTCTGCAAACTCCTAGTGGGAAGGCAGAGTTTAGGAAGAGTTTTAATTTAAAATAGATTTCACAGTCATTTAACTAAAATCTTTATTACTCAGAGATATATACTTACCGCTAGGGTCAACAGGCCAGAGATGGCACCTGATGAGTATATACTTCAGTGTGGATGTTTCTTTCACTTACTATTTTTTTAATTAGGTATTTTATTTATTTACATTTGCATTACCCAGGATGATACTTTCTTTCTTTTTTTGTCATTTATAAACACCCATTTATTGAGACATCATATACATTCAGAAGTGCAAACAATACCTAGGTGAAATACTTGGTAAATTTCTGGAAGTGGCAGAGTATACCTACGCAGTATACCCATAGCCCTCACAGGCCTCTAGTCACTCTCCCTGCAAATCATGTCGAATCAGTGTCCTGAGGCCTAACGCCATAAATATGTTTTGTCCAGTTTCGAACTTTATTTCATCTTTTCTATGTGTCTTTGAACTTCATAGAAATTAGCTTTGTGATTTATACTCTTATTTTTTATTGGTTATTTACTTACACTTCAAATGTTATCCCCTTTCCTGATTTCTGGAATCCCCCTATACCTCCCCCCTCCTCTCCCACTCACCCATCCACCCACTCCCTCCCATCTTCCTGCCCTGGCATTCCCTACACGGAAGCATTGAGCCTTCACAGGGCCAAGAGGAATCATGATAAAACCTGTATGGTATTGGTACAGAGACAGACAGGTAGATCAATGGAATAGAATTGAAGACCCAGAAATGAACCCACACACCTATGGGCACTTGATCTTTGACAAAGGAGTTAAAACTATCCAATGGCAAAAGGGATAGCATTTTCAACAAATGGTGCTGGTTCAACTGGAGGTCAGAATGTAGAAGATTGCAAAATGATTCATTCTTATCAGCTTGTACACAGCTCATGTCCAAGTGGATCAAGGACCTCCACATAATACCAGATAGAAGAGAAGATGGGGAAGAGCCTTGAACACATAGGCATAGGGGAAATTTTCTTGAATAGAACACCAGAATTGACAAATGGGACCTCATAAAATTACAAAGCTTCTGTAAGGCAAAGGACATTGTCAATAGGAGAAAACGACAACCAACAGATTGGGAAAAGATCTTTACCAATCTTACATCTGATAGAGGACTAATATCCAATATATATAAAGAACTCAAGAAGTTAGACTCCAGAGAATCAAATAATCCTACTACAAAATGGGGTACAGAGCTAAACAAAGAATTCTCAGCTGAAAAATACCGAATGTTTAACAAGCACCTAAAGAAATGTTGAACATTCTTAGTCTTCGGGGAAATGAAAATCAAAACAACCCTGAGATTCCACCTCACATCAGTCAGAATGACTAAGATCAAAAACTCAGGTGACAGCAGATGCTAGCAAGGATGTAGAGAAAGAGGAAAACTCCTCCACTGTTGGTGGGATTGCAAGCTGGTACAATCACTCTGGAAATTAGTCTGGCAGTCCCACATAAAATTGGCCATAGTACTACCTGAGGACCCAGCTATACCACTCCTGGGCATATACCCAAAAGATGCTCTAACAAATAACAAGGACACATGCTCCACTCTGTTCATAGTATTCTTATTTATAATAGCCAGAAGCACAAAGAAGCCAGATGTCCTTCGATGGAGGAATAGATATACAGAAAATGTGGTACATTTAAATGTGGTATCTTATTCCTGTTAAGTTATCATCCAGGGCAGGAAGTAATGGGTAGTGTCAGCCCCACACAAACAGAACCAGACAGTCTATCTCATGGTGACCTTTACTGATTATCTTGAAGGGCATTAATTATGGTTATACCTTGATGGGTGAAACACTTATTGGATCTTTTTAAATTATAAATAACTATTGGTATTATAACTATTGATATTATATTTCTAAATGAACAGACACAAAAATTAGAAGACTATGACCAATCAAGGGAGGGGTAGATTTTTTAAAAATTCTATTCAAATTTTTATTGTAGCATTATTTTTCTTATTTTTAACTATATTGTGTGTTTGTGTTTGTGTGTGTGTGTGTATAGACAGAATAAATTTTACTTTTCGTTCATCATTTTTTCTTACTCTTCCTAAACTCCATCCTCACATTTCAATGTTTTTTCAAGGGTGTTGTGAAGTATAGAGGGAAAACTACTACAATGTCTGGTTCTCTTCATTTGTCACTGCCTCAGGCCTTTATATTCATTAAAGAGCACAAGGTTCTAGAAAGTGTCTAAAAACACAGGATAATAGTAGAGAAGAGAGCATCCACAGACCAAGAAGTAACTTCCATCTGGAGAATTATAATATTTCACTCGATAACCAGCCACAGATATCTCTTTATAAGTAATTATAAAAAATGCTTAATTTTTGTAAATAACTTTATGAATGGTAATTGTTTTTTAAAATGTCCCAAATATACATACCTTGGAGGACTATTAAAATGTTTTCAACAAGTTATCTGGGTCCCCTCAGCATCGGAGGTGCTGAGAGACTGGCATCTATAGTAAAGAGACATTCTTGGGACATCATAGCAAGGTCATTCAGGCTTATTTCTGTCTCTACTACAAACTGACCTTGGGCAAGCAGAGTTTCTTGGAGTATGCAATGTCCTCCTTATGTAATATACAACCAGTAACAGCAACAAAGAAAAACAAGTCAAATTGCTGAGGACTTCCTGGGTCATTTGTCAGATGTTGATTGTAGATATGGAAGAGACACGAAGCAACATCTCTGCCTCCAGACAATATAGACGTATGGACAGGGAAAGAATTATAAAACCCATGACACCTGCTCACAATGATCGCAATTGTCCCTTCAACAACTAATGTGAAAACTTAACTGTCCTCTATAGCAGTATTAAAGGACCGACTCTGTAAAGGGGAACAAGGCCATGAATGCTCCATGCCTATTGAGAATGTATCTGTCTCCTTTCCTCTAACCCCTCTGCTATAACAAGAGACTACACCTAGATCCTAGCACCTTGCTATTTGGTCTCCAAAACTTTGGACCAATAAATTTCCTTTTTATAAATCACCCAGTCGCAGTTACTCTGTTGTATTAGAACAAATTGGAGCAAGATTGTAGTCTCTATTTTAAATGCTTTTGCATAAAATATTTAATATTATGTGGCAGCAATGTTATCAGTGATCTAAGTTATAAAAAAATATACTGTCAAGGGGCAAAAAAGAACTACTTTTTATAAATCATAAAAAAGTATTTTCCTGGAATATAACTGATTAGTACTATGAGAGCTCATGTAAAACAACTGATTTTTTCTTTATGATTTAATGCAGACCAAATTTATGCTCAGGGAACCATCAAACGAAGATAGCCACAAAGTGAATAAATGTATCACGTGTTATCTGATGATAAATGTCTCAAGTGAGGGGATATAATCAGAAGGACAAAACGATAATTTCACTGATTTCATCTCACTTAATCCTATAATTTAGAATGCTTATACTTTGAAAAAAAAATCACCCAATGATTTTTGTCCAGCTGAGCTTATGAGAACTAACGTGATTTAATTGCAACCCAGATATTAAAGAACTGGTTCTTTGAGTTGTGGATCAGTCTTGTGGCTTCTGACTATGAGAGGATCAACCGTGGGCAGAGGGTGAGGATCTGAAGGAGCCTGGAACATGCTGACAGGAGTTTTGTGTTAGAACACCCCACTCGATGAGGTTTTCCCTTGTTTCTTCTCCTTTTCTATTCATGCAGGTTGTTGAGTACTGGCCTAACACCTACAGCTTCCTTGGGAACTCTTATCCTGTTAAGATGCTGCCATCCTCTCTGGGCGGTGTTCTTTCAGAACAAGCATAGAAATGACTGAAAGAGTTTCAGAAGACTCGCTCTTTTGGAAGGTTTGTAAATACATTGTTGGAAAGGTTGAAGTCCACGAGCTTGATGACTTTACATGAATCTGAAAATCCATTTAAAAAGGAATGGTCCTGCCAGCCACTGGAGCTGCAGATGAGTTGAAATCCTTTCAATTTCTTTTTCTATTCAAAATGGGTCTCTAGTGGTTTTGCACTGTAGCTAAAAGCTTTTAAACTTAGGATAAAGCCCTCTGAGTGGCAAGGTAAAATGCATATGCATTTTATTCTGATTGCAAGTCTTCAAGGAAGACTTTCCATGTGGGAAAAGAAGTTCAGAAAAACAAAAACAAGCAAACAGACAAACAAAGAAGCAAAATAAAAAAAACCAGAGAAAGTGTGGGATACACGTAGCAAAACCTGCATCTTACTCAGTGAATATTCTCTGAGGTGAACATGCAGAGGAATTTATATTACCTCTTATTTTCCTAGAATACATCTACCTCTTATTAATCTGCAATAGCTTCTTATTTTCAGTATCTAAAGAGATTTGATGACTAATATTAGCTTGAATGTTCTTTTCTGCAGATATATGGAATTACAAGAGATCTAGAAGTATGGAATTACAAGAGATCTAGAGAACAGGGTATTTTAAATATTCCTGCCTTTTGCTCCCAATTTTCAAGGTGGTGTATAAGCTGGTGATTTTTTTTTGTTGTTATTCATTCGTTTGTTTGTTTGTTTGTTTGTTTAATACAAAGAGAAGATGGGCAGGCTTCGATCAAAGCTACGGCCGTGTGTCATTAAAGGAGCAGAACTGGAGTGGGGGGGTGGAGGAGAGGCGATAGCTGCTGGGAGCAAGTTCACACAGCATCTTGTACACACTGCATGTCTTGTTCTATTTAATAATTGCAACATCCTTAGAAACGTCAGCATTTTAATTCCTGTTTCGTGAACAGGAAGACTAAGGCTTAGACAATGTAAGAACCTCTCTAAAAGGCCATGTTCCAAAATCACAGCCGCAGAAGCATTTCCAGGTCGAGGCTTGAAGCGCATGTACTCCATGCTGTGTCCCTGCATTTCCCTTAACCAGAGGCTCAGAAAAATGAAAATGCTCACTCTCCCTGCTGTGCTCACACAGGATGACCCTGTAATGATTCTGATGAATGGAAAGTATGCCTGATTTAGGCTCAAAAGAGCTTGGTCCAGGAGCTGCACCTTCATCATTGTCTCACCATGAGGTCCTGGCAGGTAACCTACCCTGATGCATCCCTGAGAGATGAAGCACATGAACCTTCCCTCATGCACCAAGTAGTGAAGCTTGTTGCTAGGCTTAAGCCAGAGCGTTTGCATTTATGTCCCTGAATTTGACTCAGGATCAGGAGGGACGTGCTCTGTGAACTACTCACTGCTGCATGAGGATAGAAGTTTTTGTTCAAACTAAAATCCCCATAATGATATTAGAAGCTGCTTAAGTCATTTATTTAAAATAAAATGCTCAATGTCACTAGGGAACATACTGAGTGAACTAATGACGTTAACAGCTGAGCAAATCTCATTGCTGTATTAGCTTTCTGGATACCTAAATAAAGTTAAAGGAGAAGTATTGGGCCCAGCCTATGTTTTAGTTACTCCTTTAGATTATTTTTTCATTAAGAAAAACAAATTATCATTGAGAGTACAAATGAAGATGCCGAGAACATAAATTATTATAAAATAACCTACCAATGTAGGGTTACTGGTTTATATATTTCATAAATCCTCTCTGTCTCTCACTGCTTCTCTCTATCTGTTTATGTCTCTCTGTCTCTCTGTCCCTCTCTTCCTGTCCCTCTCTGTTCTACTACTGGGATCCCTGTTACTTCACAGTGTTCATTCACTCTCTCTCTGTCTCTCTGTCTCTCTGTCTCTCTGTCTCTGTGTGTGTGTGTGTGTGTGTGTGTGTGTGTGTTGTGTGTGTGTGTGTGGTGTGTGTGTGTGTGTGTGTGTGTGTGTGTGTGTGTGTGTGTGTGTGTGTGTGTGTGTGTGTGTGTGTGTGTGTGTGTGTGTGTGGTGTGTGTGTGTGTGTGTGTGTGTGTGTGTGTGTGTGTGTGTGTGTGTGTGTGGTGTGTGTGTGGTGCGCTGTGTGTGTGTGTGTGTGTGTGTGTGTGTGTGTGTGTGTGTGTACTTCATGACTCTTGAAGGCTCACTTGCTTTCATGGCGGGATGTACAATAGACGACAAGAGTCTTTATACATAGAATTTTAGATTGTACTAATTTTCCTTCATGTTAGGCTGAGATTTCCATGTCATTATTAATTTGTTAGATACTCTTTAATAGTTACATAGCTATAATTTTAACTGTATTACTTCCAAGTTTCTTTACCATGAAATAGTATTTTTAGAGAACATTACTTAATGGCCATGTTTTCCTGACGTTCCTAATTCTCTGGTATGTGTTTCTCAGAGTGCTTCGAGGGATATAAGTTTGCTGAAGGCTCCTAATGCACTCAATTTAGTTCAATCAGTTCATAGCTTCATCATCAGCTTTTCATTTTTTTCTTTTTATTAGTGGGTAATGATGTTTCTTACATTTGTGAGGTCCAAAAGATCAAAAGACATAATTCATAATTGCATGCATATAAATTGATACAAAGAAACAAAGTAATATAATCATTATGCAAAAATAAATGGAACATTTAAGAAGTTTGCCTGAGGAGTAATTAGACCTCTTAATTAACCATATAAGTTTCAAACTGTGTTAAATTATCATAAAATATATATATAATGTATATACATATACATGTATATAATTGATAGGTAGACAAAAGATGATAGATGATAGGAGAGTACAATATATAATTCCCAATTTTTTAATGGATATTGATAAAAAGTTTATACTCATTATTATAAACATGTGTAATTGTTGCTAAAATGTTATGATTTTGAGAGACCAAAGGAAAGAGAAACACTCCTCCATTGCTGGTGGGTACAACCACTCTGGAAATCAATTTGGAAGTTCCTCAGAAAATTGGAAATAGACTTACCTAAAGACCCAGAAATACCACTCTTGGGAATATACCTAAAAGATGCCACCACTCCGCCATATCACAGGGGTACATGTTCCACTATGTCCATAGAGGCCTTATTTGTGATAGTCAGAAACTAGAAGCTGCTCAGATGCCCCACAACAGAAGAATGGATACAGAAAATGTGGTTCATTTACACAACAGATTGCTACTCAGTTATTAAGAACAAGGACATCCTGAGTTCGCATGCAAATGGATGGAACTAGAAAATATCATCGTGAGTGAGGTAACTCAGACCCAAAAGGACATGCATGGTATGTATTCACTAATAAGTGGATATTATCCAAAAAAGCACAGAATACTCCAGATAAAATTCACAGAAGGGTTAACAAGCCAAAGGGCCTAGTGTGGATGTTTCAATCCCACTAGGGAGGGAGAAGAAACCTGAGGACAAAGGGAGGGGGGGAACTGGGTAGGAGAAAGGAGGGGAGGGGTAGGAGTACAGGGGGACATGATCAGGTATTTGGCCAGCACAATGAATGGAAACAGGCAACCTCAGGAGGTAGGAGGTGGGGGGACATCTAAAATATATCAGAGAATTGGGAGATGAGAGATTCTCATGACTCAAAGGGAGGGACCTTAGATGAAATACCCAACAGTGGAAAGAGGGAACTTAGAGAGTCCATCTCCAGTAAAAAGACATGATGTCAAGTGGAGGGATGGGGATGCCACCCCATTGTCAAAAACTCTCTGACCAAGAGCTGTTCCTGTCTAAAAGAACTACAGGGACAAAAATGGAGAAGAGACTGAGGGTAAGGAGGTCCAGTGACAGGCCCATATTGGGATCCAGCTAAGGGGAAGTCCCAAGGCCTGACACTATTACTGATGCCAAGATATGCTTATGGACAGGAGCCTAGCATGGCTGCCCTCTGAGAGACCCAAGAAGCAGCTGACTGAGACAGGAGCCAATAATTAAGACCCAACCAGTGCGCTGAAGTCAGGGATCCCTGTGCTTGAATTAGGAAAAGGCTGGGAGAAGTTGTGGAGGAGGGCGATCCCATAGGAAGACCAGTAGTCTCAACAAACCTGGGCTCCCGAGATCTCTCAGACGCTGAACTACCACAAGGCAGCTACACCAGCTGGTATGACACACGCGACACACACAGCAGAGGACGGCCTTCTCTGGCCTCGGTGAGAGAAGAAGCACCTAACCCTGAAGAGACTTGAGGTTCCAGGGAGTGGGGAGGTCTGGAAGGGGATGTGTGTGGTAGGGGTTGGGTGGGGACAACAATCAGCGTTTTTTTAAACCATCACTTACTTTCTTATAAAAATCCATGCTGATTCTTTTGTTTTGAGTTCTGTTTAGGGGTTTAAACAGATACAAAATTATTTTTCAGTAATTAGTGAAGATCACACAGGATAGGAGTAAACATTTAAACTTTGATCATTATTCAGTGAAATTTTACTGATAGGTGATGTTTAGTTAACAGCATTACTTTACCAATATAAATTTCTGCCACTTAACAGTAATAACTAACAAAAGCTATACTGTATTGGAAAATAGCAATTTTCTATATTAAACACTGTGTAAACTATTTACACTAACTGAATGAAAATATAGTAAACTTGGAGAATGACAATTTGATGTTTTACTTGGTTTATAATTCTAAAATTTCCAGTGGTAAAAGGCATTTCCATGATGTACTGAGTCTTTCGTTCATTCTCTGCAGTAGTCATGGTTTCAATGCAGCTTTTGGCATGTCATATATGTTTGACCTAAAAACTAATAACTTGAATTTTTTATGTTTTTCTTACTTTATGCAAAAATTTGAAATCATATTACTGTACCTATCTCATGAAAGTATAAAATTAATCAGTGTATGAACTCAAATAGAATGCTTGGCATATGGTCATTCATAATGAACTTGATTTCATATATTAATTAATTTGTTCATTATATGTTTGTTGATGTCTTTGCATAATTCATTAATTTCCAAGTCTTTATTAGCCAACCAGCAACTACACTGGGTTTTGGGATCCAAATACAGTGTTCCAAGGCTTTGTTAGATTTGACATTTAATCACAAAAACAACTTCCAAGGCTTTCAATTAGAAAGGACAGAGAGCTAGACATGTCACTGCAAAGCCAAAACGCAATGTTAGTTCGTGTAGGAACTTTCCCAGAACTATGGTCTCAGGTGGACAAAGTCTCTGTTCTTGTTTCAGCAGGGGTTGCTGCCTCCCTCCTGGATTCCAAGGTCTGAGTGGTACTGAGATCTGGGGGTTAGTACAACACTATGGCCTTCATCATTGTTTTTGTATTGTGCTTTTGAGGCTCACTATGTATACCATACAAAATTCCACCCACTTCTACCACTAAGTCTAGGATGACGGATCTGAGCCACCAGGTGAAATACCCATAGCCATCTTATGAGAAACTGTATCATTTCAGGTCATTTAGCCTCTCCAATCAACAGTTATTTCACATGAAATATTTTTAGGGTGCTCCATGAAGACAGTCATTGACCCTAGATGCCAAGATTTTGGTTTAGGAAGAGCCCCGTAGAGAGATCAAGTGAGTTTAATAAAGCATTACTTTCTCACATGGGTTAATTTTAAAATGTTAATAAGCTATCAACCTTACAGTTCACTGCTCTGAATTTATTTGTGATAATTGAGAATCTAGATAAGAGTCAAGCTACATAAAAACATGAATATTCTTCTGGTCTTCATGTTTGCCCAACCTGGGCATGCCTACTTCATTTATATACTAGCTGATTTAATGAAAAGAGCCTGAGACAGAAGAAGCAAGCTGATATATATATATATATATATATATATATATATATATATATGTATGTATGTATGTATGTATAGTGAATCCCCCATTTTATTGAGATCAAAGGCAACACTGTACCCCCAATCAGCTTTGTTCTTTTAACAGACTGAAGAGAATGATGCTTATTCCCAGTTTTGAGCTAATCCAAGTTGAACTACAAGCCTTATGGCTTCAGCCTGTCTGTCCACCCCTTGAGAGCAGGATCGAACATGTCATCACATTATGCAATTCCCATATAGAGTGGTTGCTGGGCAACCAGGCTTTGATTTGTGAGAAATATCAGTTCTTTGAATCGTGTCACATTTAAAGACCATTTTTGCTAGCATATTTATAGTTCAAAATTTGGATTGCTTACAATCTAATGTCTGTGTTATTCAGCAGAAAAAAAAAAGTATTTCCAGGCTTAATAAGATTTCCATTTTTTCATTTGTTCATGATCGTCAGCAGAACAACCAATGAGTTGCCTGCCAAGGGTGTTTTGCCATTGATCTTATAACCACAGTTGATTTTAGAAACTCATTGTGTCCAGGGGCTGACAGTTCTCTGGCTATAACTCTCTGGACATTCATTCCAGGGTTCCTGCAAAACTTTTTTGGGGTGGTGGTAGTCTAAACATTGGTGTAATGAAGTGCTGGAAAAATAAAAATCCAATGATAAATATAATGTAAGCAGTGTCTTCTTTCAATTGGCTACCCAGTTTCCAAGTCTGCATGGCTCACATGGTTCCAAGGTCTTAGAATCAACTATAAATACGTTAAATCCCCTGTTCTCAATTGGCTTGTTATCAAGTAGGACAGACATGTCATGCAGGGAAGCAAATACTGAACAAGAACAAGAGGGAAGCTTAGTTATGTGTAGGATGTCAGAAGAATTGTTCCAGGGTAAGGACAAATGATTTGTGAGAGGAAGTATCGGTTAACCAGGAAAAGAGAGAGTAGGAAAAAGAATAAAGGGGCAAGATAAACAGATTGAAAAGGAATCTATAACAGGATCAACGGACTACAAGTGATGAAATAAAAACAGAAAATGATTGGAGGATGTAAAAAGTTTAGATTGAGTCTGTCTATATTGGGAGACAAGGTATGAAGCTACTTTATTAAATTACACTGATTGACCTTAGCTTTTTATTCCATACAATAGAAAATGATTTTCTTTTCCATTTTGACTGCTCTAAAAACCTTAAACATTATATTCCATACAGGATATAATATCATGTCATATGATTCAGAGTTTTCACTCCTAGTTTTCATATTTGAAATACAAAAATTAGGCTTAACATCTCTGTGTCTCACCAAATAACTGCGTAAATACTTTATTTGTATTTAAAATTAGATACTACTCCAATTGGCTAGTGAATACACTAGATATTGTATTAATTGTTTTTCTCATTGCTATAAAGCAAATACTGAAAAGAAGTAGTTTAATAGAGGAGGGCTTGTTTCCCTGACAGTTTAAGAGTCGACCATGTCAGGGCAGGGATGTTGGCACAATAACCAGGGAACTAATCATCTGCAGGTAGGAATCAGGGAGACGTTAGGAAAGGTGTTGAGCTTCGGATTTCGAAGCCTGTCCACCGTGACTCACTTTCTCTAGTGAAACCCATTCTTAAGCTCTGCTTCCTGTTGGAGACCCACACTCCGATTTTTCAACCTATGAGGTCCATTCAAGCCACAGGAAGTATATGCTTGTTCTCAACACTTTCCTTTTATCTCATTTCAATTAGCCAAAGAAAGCTAGTTTGTTTTCAGTGAAACAAAACTATTGATGATGTTCGAGCTAAGCAATGACCATTTAGACCAATGGTTCTTAACCTGTGGATCAAAACCCCTGTTGGGAATCAAACAACCCTTTCACAGGTGTCACATATCAGATACTTATTTCACGATTCATGACAATGGCAAAAGGACAGATATGAAGTCTCAGTGAAATAATTTTACGGTTGGGGTCTTCCCAACATGAGGAGCTGCATTATTTAAATTAAAGGGTCACAGCTTTAGGAAGGCTGAGGACCACTGCTTTAGACTATTTTTCTGCTTTAAAGCGAGTGGAAATTCACTAGGTCCTTTAACAAGCTTCACTTTTGTGACTTAGGAGGAAATACTAGGTATTCTAATGAGTACAGCCTCAGTGCAAGGCAGAAAAGCCATGCTTATTCAGAATCGAGCTACACACACTGATCACCCGCCCAGAGCTACTTGTGCAATGCGAGCATGCGGAGGAACATTTACCTGCCTTCTTTTCCAGTGTTCAATCCACGAGTGCAGGTGAAATTCTCTAGTTTTGGAGCAGCCCATTAACTAGGGCAATTCTTTCGCCTTCATTTGGCACCAAAGCCTCCTCCCGTACCCTAGAGTTAAAGAGCAAAAGTCGACGCGGAGGGGGAAGCAGATGCTATTAAGTGACTCATTCAGGGTAGCGCAGTTTAGGATTAGAGCCAGAAATAGAGCAAACTCACCAGGAATGCTGCCTGGATGAGAGTTATTTGACTAGTATTCAGTGCCATGCAGTCTGATGTGTTAGCTGCAAAATCCCACAGAATATGACAAACATTTCTGTTTCCCTCGAAGCAGACGGTGGTCTCAAAAACTTAAATTCCCACAATGACAGTGAGTCCTACTAATGCATGATTTGGAATTCGTTAGGTTCTGTTTATTTTCCCGGTTATTATATCTTAATTTCCACCATTTAATACCTAGGAAGTAGAGCCATTCTTAATTTTGAGAGAATGGACGGTCGCATACATTGGCTAAGCAACTGTGTAACATCACAAAGCTACTGAATAGATATTAGAGGCTGGCTTGTGGAGGCGCTCCCATCTCCTTTGTAACTTGTCCTTTATTGCTTGTCACACGGGTCCTAGGTATGGCTCACATGGAATGAACAGCCAGGATCTATTGAACCGGAAGAGGGCATGGGTGAAATGATTAAGTAGTGTCATTTCCCTAGCTTCCTTTCTGCAGCCTGTCCAGAACCAACATGATCTAATGCTTCCCATGGGAGCACACGAAGGAGTCTTAGTCAATATTCTGATGACCAAGTTCACGGTCACTTTGCCTACTTTGGAGAAGCCTCTTCTACAGAAATGTTTCCATACCAGGTTCACAAGTCTGTCCTTTTGTATCACATTGCTCCCCCCATCTGACTCTTTGATCCTTTGCTTTTCCCTCTCTGAGGTCATGTTTTATACTCCTTAATCGGTTTCTCTCTTAGACTCTGGAGCTTGAAAAGTAGATGACCCTAGGCTTCAACCTAATCTGTTTTATTCTAATTATGAAACTTTGACCATAATGTTCATTTCATTTTAATTAATTTACTTAATAAACTCTTACAATTTGTGCTTCATAAAGTACAAACACCAAAATATAAACACTTCTAAAAAAATCACTCTTATGGGCTGCTTTGTTTGTTTACAAATATCTGGCAGGATTATATGCAGTTAAAATCTAACATAAAGCTACTTCCGATAAGTTGCTTTTGAAATCTCTCTGTATTCTGATTCAAACGATTAACTAAAAGTAATATTTCATAGGCTGGGATGATGCCTCAGTTGGAAAAGTGCACAAGCTTAAAGGGCTGACTTTGAATTTCCAGTGCTGATAAGATGTGTAGAAATAGAGGAAAATGCCTAAAGTTGATCTCTGGTTTCCACATGCATGTGTACACTTATACATAGCAACCAAACTGTATACATACAACACATGTGCACACACAGAGAGAGAGAGAGAGAGAGAGAGAGAGAGAGAGAGAGAGAGAGAGAGAGAGAGAGAGAGAGAGAGAGAGAAATGTTGCGGGGGGGGGCCCTGGAGTTATGTGTATTTTGGATGCTAATTCCACTGCTTAGTCACATACTCAGGACTCAGGTGACTTCAACCGAACCTTGTCCCCATTTAATTTGTAAAATACAGGGGAAGGCAGGAACAGGATAGAAGGAGGCCTGTCATTGGATGAGAAGGAAGGATGGGCGGGAGAAGAGTTTGAAGGAAGAGGAGGAGATGGGAACAGAAGAGGAGAGACAGAGAAGTAGCCGGTGGACAACATGGCAGGTGATGTAAAGATTCCACTCTGTGTATTTACAGGTTGTTATTAATGTTCTTAAGGGATAGATGGTACTGGGTTTTGTATGTTTAGGTGGGCAATTATGTCTTATCAATTGGGTCAAAGGTTATTGTGTTGTGTGTTCTTTCATGTGTAGATTTAAGTGTAATGGAGTGTGGGGCAGCTGGTCTGGGCCACCACGGAGTTGGGATGTGTGTTTCTGGCATGGAAACCTGCCTTGGGAACTAGATAGGTAGAGAAATTGCTGAGGGCTCAGAGAGAGGCCTTTGGCAGTGTGATATAGAATGGAGCAAAGCAGGTGAGAGGTTTTGCTGACTGAGATTAAGATATCTAGCAGATATCTTGGGGCACTGCAGTGTAGACCTAGTGGGGGACAAAAGAAACCTTTTTATTTTTTATATTTTTACAACAACAGATAGATATATAGATTAATAGATGATAGATAGATAGATAGATAGATAGATAGATAGGCAGATAGATAGACAGATAGACAGATAGACAGATAGACAGAGATAGGTGTAAGGGGAGGTTCCTTCATTAATGTAAAACAACATGCAACAGATAGGTTTATTTGCCTCCCAAATATGTGGCAGATTTCACTTGGTTACAGAATATCAGAATGTGCTTTCTTTTATAAACCAAATGATTCAGAATTTTAAAACACAGCTGCCTCTACAAGTCTTGAATATGATTTCATATCTAAAATACTCTGTTTTGGAGTCACGAGGAAAGAATAAACTATATAAGTTGTATAATACGTTGGCACACAGTAGGCATTTGGCAACGAACTGTAGCAGTTAATTCCAAATAACTTCCTTTAGTTTCCTATGTCTATGCTCGACACAGAATGACTTTCACTCACGGCGATTGGTATGTTAGTAAGTTCCTGTCTTTGTTCATCTCTAAAGCCTAAATATTATTCCCAAGCCTGACTGGTTACCTGCACACTTCTTAAAGAGTGATTTAGGCACAGAAAATGGTAGGGGAGTTACCTGTTTAATTAGACTTCTAGACTCTGCTTTCGGACATCTCCCCAAAGAGTCGGGGCTTGCATTAAACACCACTCTGTACATTGAAACAGAAAGTTAAGCCCGCCCGAGAGAGGAGACACACAGCCGCATGCAGTTGACTTGTGGGAATCTTGGAGCCTCTGAGGGGATGAAAGGGTGATGGAAACCTGAGACTGTCCTGTCTCCTGGAATAACTGCAGTGTCAGTGCAGGATGTATTGTTAGTTATAGAAGGAACTTCATTGTTGCTGCTCAGAAAGTGAAACATCGAGGGAACCGCCAGAGGAAGTGTCACAGCTGTCTGTGACAAATGGTGATTAAAAATAGCCCATCTCTTTTTGGAAAACCAAAACCTATTCGACTCCCCATAAATAATTGCTATCATCACCCCCTTCAGCGCTTTCCTGTGTCTCAGACTGGATCATGCCTCGCCACAAGGCTCTCCAAGCCTCTACTGAGTGCCGCTTGTGGTACTCAACATTGTGCTGGAAACCGGAATAAGGCATTCGCCACAGATGAAACGTATCACTAGGACCGTTCCCACCTCTGTTCAAAACTCAAACTCAATTACTATCCAGGCAGTGTTCCCTCACAGCAAACCTGCAGTCACTCTATTCAGCAGTATCACAGAAGTAACTCAATTTCCAGTACTACACAAAGGCAATGTCTGTGAACACCTTCATCATTAAGAAACTTGTTGCTTGAAGCAGACCATTAAAACCAGGACTCAGATATTCAGTATTTGGAGCAAACCCTGAACTGAGTCTTTCTATATTTCATTGGCAAATGGCTAGAATATTAAATCAAGTTAATTAATGTGTCCATTTTAATCTACTATATTTCAGAACATCACATGATACCCCAACATGTATATAATTATGAGTTGTCAATTAAAATAATGCTAACATTTTCTAAAGATTCAGTTTTCCATAATATTTTTGTCTTAAGAACAGAAGCATTTTCATTTTCATTTTCATTTTCTAATTTTAATTTTAACTCTTAAAGTTTTCTCTCCCTCCCAGATCTTTCTCTTTGCAATTTATAGGTTTGCTGTTGATGGAATTTCCTCTACCGTCCATATGTTAACGCCCTAACTCATAATGTAATTCGTTTAGAGATGATGCCTTTGGGAAAGTTTTTAAATGATGAGGAAGGGCTATCATGATGGAAATAATGTCCAGGAATGGACATGGGAAAACTAGATCACCCTGTCTTTGATAGTCCATGGGTAGAGGTAATCACACAGACCATGTAAAGGTTCTTACCAGAAAGTGGTTGTGTTAGCATTTTTATCTTATAACATTCAGAATTGTAATAAAATAGTTTTTTTCTTCTTTAATGCATCCAGTGCATGATATTTTGTTATAGTAGTCAAATAGATAAAAGATAAGATTCAAACCTGGTACCATATGGAATTTTAAAAACATATTTGTTTGTTGAATGATTAACTTTCTTTGTATATGTGGGTGGGTGTGCCAGCATGAGTTTATGTGCACCATAAGAATGCAAGTATCCCAAAAGTGAGTGTCAGATGATGTGGGATTGAAATTGTATTTGGAAACCACTTTATGAGTAATAGGAACTGAACCAGGTCCTCCTTAGATTCATAAATGCTTTTGACATCCAAGCCATCTTTCTAGCACCTTCACATATAAAATTTAACTGGTTCACATGGAACCTAAAACCAGGTCTATTAAACTATCTTATTTAAAACATTTTAGGCAAACATTTTTAGAAGTTGAATAAATGCAAGCAATCGATTTTCTGCAGACAGAAAAACAGTGACAAAATGCTACATCAAGGCAGTCCTGCACACCTTTGGACACCCAGTGACTTGACATGTTTGCTCTAAAGACGTCATGAATGGATGATGGCATATTGACATGAGCATAAATTTGTGCACAAATACTCTTGAAGAGCTGAAAAACAGTGATAAATTCCATAGGCATAGAATGACAGATAAAACCTTCATATTTGTGCATCATTTGAATTGTAGCCTGCCCTCTGGGAAGCCTAATCTATTGAGAGAAGTGTGGAGTTTTTCTTGTCCTAAAACCAATCTTATAGTCTCTGTTCCAGCTTTCACTAGCATTACAGTGTGTTAATCTAGCTTATATCTAGAATCTGACAAGATTTAATTTAGAGAAAGGGTTCTGTTAGTGGAAAGGAAGACTACCCAAGATTCAGTGTGCCACCTTCTTTCTCTAGTCCAAGGTAAGGTGGGCAAAGTTCCTTCCACTGCCTCTGAACACCAACCTTCATCTTGCTGTACATTACTGCCATGCTATGGTCTTCCTTCATTTCCAAAGCCTATTTTCTTGCAAACAAGCTTAACCCATTCCCACTGTAAGCATAATCAATAACCTAAGTCAGAGATCAGCTACTACAGGCTGTCTCGGAGTGTCCCCATGAAAGTAAAGTTTCATTATAGCATAGCAATCCTCATTTCTTCATTGGCGCTTTAGTTCTATTGTGCTAAAATGGAACTGTTTCCAAAGAGACCACTAGACCCACACTTTTTATCTGCTCCTTTACTAAAGAAATGTTCTTGGTTGGGAGACTTTTAATGATGACGTATCTTTCCTTAGAGGTTATGGGACTGTTTAGTTTGCCTGATCTTGACATAATTTTGGGACATGTTATCTATCTTGAAAATCACCCATTTCATCTAGATTTTCCAGTTTGGTTGAATATAGGCTTTCCTGGTAAGAACTGAGGATTTTTTAAGTTCCCTGTTTTGTTCTTGTCTCCCTTTTTTTTCTGATTTTGTTAATTTTTATACTGTCTCTGTGGGGGTGACTTTAGTGTCCCACAGTGTGGAGAGGGAACCTTAAGAGACTACCTCCAGTGGATACATAGGACCACAAGTGGAAGGATGGGGTTACCAACCCACCATCAATATTTCTGCACAAGAATGGTCCTGTCTAAGAGAAATGCAGGGACAACATTGGAGTGGAGACTGAAGGAAAGGCCGACCCATGACTGGCCCAACTTGGATCCATCTTATGGGTGGGCTCCAAAACCTGACACTACTATCATTGCTCTGTTATGCTTATAGACAGAAGCCTAGCACGGCTCTCCTCTGAGAGGCTCTACTAGCAGCTGACTGAGACAGATGCAGACACATACAGTCAACCATTAGACTGAGGTCACTGATCCGTATGGAAGAGTTAGGGAAAGGATTGAAAGAGCTGAGGGGGATGGTAACTCCATAATATCAACATTCTCAACTAACCTGGATCCCTGGGAGCTCCCAGAGACTAAGCCACCAACCAAAGAGCGTACAAGGGCTGGCCCTAGGACCCCAGCACATGTAACAGAGGACAGCCTTGTCTAGCCTCAATTGGAGAGGATGTGCCTAATCCTGCAGAGACTTGAGGTCCCAGGGAAAGAGAATGGCTGGGGCCGAGAGGGAGAACATTCTCTCAGAAGCAAAGGGGAGGGAGAATGGAAAGAAGAACTGTGTAAGAGTGGACTGTGGCAGGGGACAATATCTGGAATGTAAATAAATAAAATAATTAATTTTAAAAAAGAAATTTTCTCATCGGTGGTCAACACTCTACAGGAGAGTACCAGATTATTGATTTCCTAAAATAGAAAGCTCAAATTTGTATAGAAATGTAATACATTTCCATCTTTATCAAATTATTTGGGTCTAACAGTCTCTTGACCAGTAGAAATGCATCAATGCAACATTAGAACCATTAGGAGGACACCAAGCATGTCATAATTTGTTATCATCTGTGTTCTTGCTTATACACAACTAAAGTTTTAGACAATTAGTTTTTACAACTAAGTATCTTTACTTTCTGGAAGACATTCAGTTTTATAGGGAATCTAAAAGAAAATTGATCTTTTTAATGATTATTTTGTGAATCACTTTTGCTAGCCTATAGTATGTTAAGTAGTTTTGTTTTTATAGTCTTTAAACCCTATAACTCTCTGTACTTCAGAGGAAAAGGGTTATATCCGTTTTCCTTTATTCTAACTAGCTAGATGTTTACAATTTAAACCAGAAGAACATGTAATACAAAAAGAGGAGCAGGGAAATGTGATGATTTGCATGGGGGCTTTAGACTTAAGCAGTCAGAATGGGAATTCCAAAGATAACATTCACTAGTTTTATAGTTTAGGAAAAGTTATTTTGCCTTCCATAGCCTCAGCTCTCCCACAACCTCTCCATTGGCATAAAACTAGAAGTGCAACTCCACATCTTGGCAGTACCATAAGGACCAAGTGGAAGCCTGTGTGTTAAGTTCTTTCTCTAATATTTGACAGAGGAGATGCTCACATTTAATTATCTTTCTCGTTCTCCTTCGATAAGGATTATTTAATTAACCTACTAATATATATATATGCATATATATTCATATTTATCATTAGTTATATTGTTTGAAATAGCTGGTATAGTATTTTCTAGTTTTGGAAAGTAAACTCTCACATATCCCTAAAGTTTTTTTATTAACCTTGACAAAAATGAGTATTTGCTTCAGTCCATATGTGGGTAATTTAAATTCATTTCAACAAAGAGTATGGAAAAAACAACCTTCTAGGTACTCTGTACTATTTTATATATATAAATTGATATAGAGAACTGTGACTAGCAATTTTTGAAATGAACAAGTTGTCATTTGATTATTTTGTTGTTAACATTGAGGTTGGTTGTGGGCTTTTTAAAATGTTATTTGTTTGTTTGTTTGCTTTTTGATTACTTTGTTTTGCCTCAGTAGATTTTTGAGGCTTTTCTCTTTGTATTACATGTTCTTCTGGTTTAAATTTTAATGTCCTATTGTGAAGGACATTATTTCCCTGACTTGATTTCTTTCCTGGTATGTTTATGATTAAAGTGTAGGAAGGTTACCAATTTTGAGTGCTAGTTTTGTATGCTGCTACTTTTCTGAAGGTGTTTATAAGCTGTAGAATTTTCCTGGTGGAGTTATTAGGATCTTTTATATATAAAATTATATCATGTGCCAATGCAAATACTTTGACTTTTTTTCAATATCTGTATCCCTCTTCGTTGGTTGTCCTATTGCTCTAAGACTTTGGGTGTTATAATAAGCATGCATTAAGAGAGTAGTTCTCCTTGTATTGTCCCTGATTTTAGTAGCTATGTTTGAGTGTCTCTTAGTTGAGGCTGATATATACTGTGGGCTTACTCTTAATTGTCTTTTTCATGTTGAGATATATCCACAGTCTCTCTAGGACTTTTGCTGTGAGGGGATGCCGAATTTTGTCAAAGGGTCTTTCCAGATACAATGTGATAATCATGTGTTTCTTGTATTTTATTCTATTTATTTGGTGGATTATGTTTATCCATTTATGTATATTAAATCATTACCACATCTCTGGAATGAAGCCAACTTGATAATAGTAGATAATATCTTCAATATCTTCATGTGTTCTTGAATTGGATCTAAAAGTGTTTTGTAAAATTGACAATTTTTGCATCTATGTTCATAAGGAGTATTGGTTTATAAATTTTTTGATGTTGAGTCTTTGTATAGTTTTGATATCAAGCCAAAGGTGACATCAAGTGAGTGTTTGGGATTTGTCTTGTTTTGTTTTTCTTTTTAGACTTTATTATTTATTAATTCATTATTTTTACCTGATGTGTGTGTGTGCCTGCATGGTTTTATGTGTACTGCTTGGGAGCAGAAGCCTGTAGAGCCTCAAAGGTAGTGGTGGATCCTTCAGAAATGGAGTTATCGGCGGTTATAATCTTCTGTGTAGACTCTGGGAATGGAACCAAGGTCCTCCTCAAGAGCTGTAAGTTCCTTCAATCACTGAACCGTTTCTCCATCCCTAGTAGGTCTGTTTTTAATCCAAATGTCCAGTCACTGAAACAACACATAATCCTCATAATTTGGTTGATTTAAAATATTTTGTTTCCCAATTCTGCTGTTTCTTCCCACACTCTCTCCTTCTGTCCATCTCCCCACCACCTGATCCTTTCTGCTCACACTGCATCCCCAACCACACCCAATCCATCTACAAAATTTATTACATTATAATTTTTAATTAGGTATAATTTGAACTTAACTACATTACTTCTTTGTGGCGACATTAACCTCACGGTTTTATTATCTATGTCAAAGTTAATACTTTCTTCATTCATAGAGATCTCATCCATCATGACCCACCCCAGGAAGAGGGGAGGGATAGTAGAAAATAAGCCTGATCAACCCTGGCTCAATTATAAGTGAGGCTTTCCCTTCTTTGCAGTTCCAATGTAAGATGTATGCTTCTTTAGTGATTTACCAGTTTCTTACGATTTAGCTATGCTATGGTAACCTGGGCCTTACAAGTAGTTAAAACACTTTATTGAAATAGTAAAGAAAGAAGCTGCGGTAGTTTGAACTTGCTTGGCCCAGGGAGTGGCACTATTAGGAGTAGGTTTGACCTTTTTGGAGCAGGTATTTCACTGTAGGTGTGGGCTTTATGACCCTCACTCTAGCTACCTGGAAGCCAGTCTTCTGTTTGCCTTTGAAACAAGAGGTTGAACTCTCAGCTCCTCCTGGGCCATACCTGCCTGGGTGCTGCCATGCTCCCATCATGCCTTGATGATAATAGACTGAATCTCTGAACCTGTAAGTCAGCTCCAATTAAAGGTTGCCCTTATATGAGTTGCTTTGGTCATGGTGTATGTTCCCAGCAGTAAAACCCTAAGACAAGTCAGTGCCCATCTATCTAAAGATAAGCATATCTTACGTTCTATGACTCAAACTTATATCAAGAAATAACAATAGAAAGTTGATTTATTTCTCTAAACTCATATAAAATTAAATGCTGACTAATTATTTTATTTAACACGGTAACATGTTAAGAAAGTTGAGGGGCAGATAAATCAATTTTCCCACACATTTTGCTGTTTAAGAGAGTCCACAACAGAATATCCTTTACCTCATTGGTGTTACTCATTTTTAGAAAGGCTTTCTTCCCAAAGTCTAACTTAGTGGCACTTAGACTGTTCTTTGTGTGACTAGGAGAAAGCTTGGGGTCAAATTTTATTGGTTTCTATTCTATCAAATTTGGCAGCACGGCTGCTGAATATTCTGAAGGAGCTGTGTCTCCGTAGCCCTGCGGTGAGCTGCTGGGTGTGGAAACTGCAGGGGAGTCAATCAATGTTGCATAGGGAGAGTACAGATCGTAATCACCCTCTGTCCAAGAAAAGCTTGAACCTATCAGGCTTCATTAGCTGTGCAATATAATTATTTGTGGACTTAGCTATACCGCAGAAAGTCAGCAAATGCTTGTCTCTGCCTACATGGCCCAGGTTCTTCAGAATGCACAACAAAAGCTTCTGGCTTTAAATCGTTAATGTGAGCTTCCTATTTCTGCCTTTGTCCTCGTTGCTTAGCTATTCAAGTATGTCTTATATTAGTTCATGACACAGTTATTTTAACTGTATCAATTAAATGGCACCCCCTCAAAACTCCTTTAAAGAAGCGGGCTTTTTCTTTTCTTTTTTGTTGTTTTTTATGTTTTTGATTCGATTGGTGTACCAGACAATGAAATTTAAGGAAACAGAGAGACCAAAGACTGTTACTGAAGGATAGAATCCCCTTGTGACTTTTTGGTGTTGATTTCTAGAGATGTTGAATTTTTTGGTGTTTGAGTAGTTACCAGTAGCTTCTCCGGTAACTAGAAATAGTTGAAAACATGCTCAAATTTTCTGTGCACCTGATAGAAATTAGCTGAAATTATGAACAAAGATATTAAAAGACTAAACTGAAAAAAAGGTGGTTAATTATTTTCTATCATTATTTTAAAGCTCATACCTCCTGTGATAGGTATTGGAACAAGTCAGGTAGAGGAAATATACCATTTTTTTTCTTGTGTGGGATTAACTTTCTGCTAAACTATTATTATAGCAGTTGCAGAGTTTTGACAAGGAATAAAATGCTATCATGGCCCTATATTACACTGTGTCCCAAATGGCTTTTTTATAATCTACACAACACACACACACACATACACACACACACACACACACACACACACACACACACACACACACACACGTTCTGCAAGTAAAAGTAAATATACAACTTATACTTTTGCTTTTTAAAATAGTTTTTCAAATGTTATTTTGCCCTGGGTAAATTTTTATATTTTTATAACCCAATGTGAAGTAAGGCATTTAGACTGTAAAAATACATATAAACTAATCTTGAAAAAATGACTAACCTGTTGATAGTTATTTGTGAGCTATGAAATTGTAAGTACATTTTAGTATATATTCCTAGGTTTTTACCAACTTTCTAGGTAATTACTATTGGGTTTGTTTCTCGTAGAAACAAATAATAGAATTTGTAAAAAGAAATGTAATTACTGACCCAGTACTTTGCTGGTACTCTTAAAAGACCTGACATTTTCCAGAATTAAGTGGTCCATTTTTAAGGGAAGCTAAACACACGAGTCCATTAAAACAATAGATTCAAGACAAGCTATCATTTTAGATGTTTAATTATTTACTATATCCAGCTTTCTGGCCTTCAGTTCGAATTTTTTAGCTTGCCAAATAATTTTCTGAGCGGAATGAGGGAGTTCCATGTTGTGAGTTCTACCTGACTAATAGTATGGTAAATTATCCATACTCAACTTTTACTGTGCTTGTTGTATCATCCCGCCCACATGATGAAGATTAAATCTGCTGGCATACTGTTAGTAAATAAAGTATGGAAAAAGGATGGAATGTTGATTCTAAGATTAGGTAACAATCCCACTCATTTCTCCTTTTCATTTATTTGTTCTAGAAAATTTTAAGAACAATATTAAGTTCCCATATAAAAGGGAGCTCATGTCTTTGACCAATATCAAATGAAAGCCTGGCTGACTATCATAGGGATAAGCTTAAGAATAGACCCCAGTCCAGCTGCTCCTGGACTAGAAAGACATAGAGACAAACTATGTCTGTATTTTTGGTCCACAGTTGTAACATAATAACATTTTAGAGCAATTTGTACTGCCACAATAAATAATGCAAAAAGATATAAAATATTTGTTTTTCTATAACAGATATTGAGGTTTTGTCTTCTTAAGAAAGTATAGTCTACCAGTTATAGGTGTCTGTGAATGTCATAAGATAAAAGGATGCCTGTTCTACATTCGTGCTATAGTGGGTTTCACTGTGATGAAGGGAATGGTAGGTGACAGAATAGGCTTATTTGGAGGCTCTGAGAAGCACTCAGTGTCCGACTGACCTATTATCCCATTGTTGCTTATCGACATCATGACTCCTTACTTGATCGCATTGATTTTGGTGGGTCCTGGATTTGGGCTAGCTCTTGAGGAATGCTAATTATATGACCCTGAAGAGTAGAGGTAGAATCAAGGAAAGACTGTGAAGCACAAAGTTACCCCTGTTTTTCATGGAGTAAGTCTTAGGACATTAATGTAGACAATGAAAAACAGTGGAGAGAATAAATAATGATTTCCAATGCGAGCACTAACTTCTTTGTGTTCAAAGAGTTCCTGAGAACAGAGTAACTGAGCAGGGCAGCCGGTAGAACTCTTCTGTTTTCAGGAGGGCTGGCTCAGAGGTACAACTGCTTCTTACATACTAGTGCCTGAGCATTCCCTAGAGTCTTACCAATCCCGTGCTCCTCAGCCAAGGTCCTGGGACACCTGGCAAGAGCATGCTCTCTTCTTATAAGCAGAATCCCAAATCTGTAATACACGTTAGCTTGTAAACATGGAGAACGTCATTGTAAACAAATGGGAAAACTACAAAGCAGAGATTGAAACCTACTTTCACCAAAAAGACTTAATTTTTGGGAAACAATTCATTGGCCAGGCCTGCTCCTTTTAATGAATTAGTGGCGATAGTTTTTGAATGTCTCAAACTTTTGTTTCTATTATTAAGACTTAAAGCAAGAACGGATCTCCCAGACAGAAGCCCGAGCCTATACTTACATAGTTGAAGCACAAAGAATGTTCAGACCAACGTTTTGTAACTGTAGTATGTTACTCTGGTTTTAGTGTCAGTCTATTTCCAAGACGGTTGAACCCCTCTGCTCCTTCAGAAAATGAAGGCTTAGCACCTCGGTGACCTTCTCTCTCTATGACAGAACCTATGGCTGACATCAATCAATAGTGTAACGTGAAGACTATATGAGAATTAAGACTTTAACAAGAGACTTGTTTTGTGGATATTGTAAACAGTAAACCGTGTGTGTGTGTGTGTGTGTGTGTGTGTGTGTGTGTGTGTGTGTGTGTGTGTGTGCGTGTGTGCAGGTAAGTGACTAGGATGTGGACATTCTCTCTGGTAGGTGGATAGGGAGAGAGGGCATGACTAGGTAATAATACGGAGTGAAATTCCATGATGGCTGGCTACTTCCTTACCCACTTGACCTAAGAAAAAGGCCTGGAGACTTAAAATAAAGGGCTTTTTATTTTATTTTTATTCTTTTAGCTTCTTTCTTCTGCCTCTAGGCCCCTGAGACTGGATTTTTTTTGGATGCCATTGTCTTCTTCATGGTCTTTTGCTTTGAGTGTCTGCTACATGTGTGTATTTCTTCGCCCCCAATAAAAGCCTTACTTGAATTATAGTCTGTTGGTTGCTGTTTGTGGTGTTTGAGATTTCTTCACTGCTATCTGTAGTTCTCAAGATTTTTCCTCCATTTTAATTCTTTAACTGACAGAATGAACCATTCAAGTCCTCTAGTCTGTAGTTTACTTTACCTATTAAGCTAGTCACACAGATAGTTGATATTATACATGGAGAGTATTGGTTAGTCACGGTACTGAAGATCTTAATGCAACAAGAACTTGCATGATCTCATTTTCCTTCCTTCCTTCCTTCCTTCCTTCCTTCCTTCCTTCCTACTTTTCTTTCTTTCTTTTGTAAATTGAGGAAATGTGTGAGAATTTTGAGATACAGTAATGCTTTGTTCTGCCTTCTTACCTAGTGAAAGTACAGACATGTATGCAAGACATGGGACATCTACTTGAGACATTTTCCCCATCACTGAAACAGTCCTTTGTTTCTTTTTGGTATTTTATTTCCCATTTGTTCACAACAAATCTCTTCTATATAAAGAAGAGTTTTCTCCTTCCATTTCTCATGACCCTTCTGGCAGATTCTAAAAGCTTTTTGTCCACGAGTGCTCATTGTATATACACACATTCTCTTTCTCTCTCTCTCTCTCTCTCTCTCTCTCTCTCTCTCTCTCTCTCTCTCTCTCTCTCTCTCTCTTCCTTCCTTTCTCTCACAGACACAAACAGGCCAAGAGGAAAATAGTCTATAGACAAAAGTTGAGAAAACATCAATAATTTTTTTATCTTTACCAGGAATGTGCAATTAAAAAATGACAAGTTTCAAGTGGACAAATGACTGAACATGAATAGATGTAGCAGAACCAGGCCATGCTGAGCTTGAATCTGAATTTCTAACTTAGTTCTGATGCATTAACATATCCCCCAGGAAACCAACAGTTTCTACTTTTTGCTAACAGATGAAGAAAAAGAGTTGTTTTCCCCAGAAGGTTCAAAAGTCAGTTGATTTTTTTTTTTTTAGTCCATGGGAAAAATAAATAGTGACTTGGATGATCTTTGTGGCTGATTTGGAACCAAAACCAGTATTTGTTGATCCTGTGTCATGCCTGGTCCAATTTGTACAGTTTCTCTCTCTCTCCCTCCCTCCCTCCCTCCCTCCCTCTCTCCCTCCCTCTCTCTCTCTCTCTCTCTCTCTCTCTCTCTCTCTCTCTCTCCCTCCCCCCTCCCTTTCATTAATAGAATTGAATAAAACCCAAGTCTTTTGCTTTTTTAGGACTGTAAAATTATAATTACTCTGGTTAAAAACCAGAGTTTTCCTTCTGTTCTTAGGACCAATGTTGTATATCCAAAGCATTGTGGCTACTGAATAATGTATTTTAGCTAATAACAGTTGAAGATTTAAGGACATAGCATAATTTGTTTAAATCCATGAGTAGATAAGCGTGGCAAGCCCTGCAAAAAATGTTCTTGCTCTGAACTATATAAAATTCTGCCCTAATACCTTCAAAATAATTACAACAACAAATCACCATTTTTCAAAACGCACCATTTCGGGGTAGGGAAACACATTGTGTGACACTTAGCCTTATTAGGTACACAGTGGTCAGTAGAACGATAGTGTTGGTGTCTCATCAATCAACAATCTATGTAAATGGTTTCTGGCAAGAGTAAGGAAACATGATACTTTTCACCTTTTTGTTCTCCAGCTGCCTTTCTTTATCTCTTCCCTTGACTACTCTCACTGATTTTTAAACTCTATCCATGCAGAATTTATATGATATGCTACTATTTCCTGTCCCTTAAGAAAAATGTATGGCTTTCTCTTTATGTAAATAGATAACATGTTTACCTTCTATTTTCTATTTCATGTCTCCTCTTCCTCATCCTTGCAATATGATTATATCAGAGTTCGTGGTGAAATCCACAATAATTGCTGTGTCAATGTAATTAAGGAAAGAGTTTTCAACCGAACTGCTCTTATCTTTGTGAGCTTATGTGTGCCTTGCTTAGTTGATTCAGAGGTGCTTGTTCTCCTGGTGACCTCCATTCTCTCTGGCTCTTATAATCTGTGTCCTCTTCTGGAGAATTTCCTGAGCTCTGAAGGGAGGAATTTGATGGAGTCCTCTAATGTAGATCCCCTGTCTCTGCATGATGTCTGAATGTGGGTCTCTACATCTATTCCTATTTGCTACTAGAGGAAACTTCTCTAGTGAAGGCTGGAAGGCTGGAAGGCTGGAAGGCTGGAAGGCTGGATAAGACACTGATCTATAAGTATAGAAGAATATGAATAGGAATCATTTTATTGATTTTTTTAGATCAGTATTGTTTTTATGCTAGTCCTTTTTTGTTGGATATTTTTTATTTACATTTCAAATGTTATCCCCTTTCCTGGTTTTCCCTCTGGAAAACCCCTATCCCCTGCTTCTATGAAGGTGCTCCCCACCAACTCAAGTAGTGTCAGATATGGGTTCAGTCTCCTGGAGTGGGCCTTAAGTAAAATCAGACATTGATTGCTATTCCCATAAGTTCCATACCACTGTTGCCCTAGTATATTTTCCAGCAGGACAGATTGTAGATCAAAGATTTTTGTGACTAGGTTGGTGTCTCTGTTTCTTTTGATCACCTATAGAGTACCTTTCCACACCAAAGACACTAGACCACAAGAGCAAGGGATCCATTTAGGCACCAGTTCAGCTTCTTCATGTTCAATGAATTGTGTGGGTGTTGTCCTCAGCACTGGGGCCCCACTGCCAGTTTGTGGAGGGCAGCTCTTTGTCTAAGCTACAGCCTGTCTTGTTTGGGGAATTTTCATGGATCCCCATTGGCCAACAACTCAACTGCATGCAACTTCATGCCACCAATGGATGATTGATTGGCCTGGCTAAAAAAGATGGTGAGTTGGGACTCCAAATTCCCATTACTAGGAATTCTCATTAAGATCAACTTTATGGATCCCAGGAAGTTTCTGCTGCACTAGGATTTCACTCCTCACCAATGCCTTCCCCAATAACAGCCTCTTTCTCCCTCCACCTCATCCTTCCTGACTTGATCCCCTTGTTCCTGTCACCACCTGCCATCATTCTGCCTGTAAAATCAAAGTCTATTCTATTTCCCCTCTCAGGGAGATTCTTGATCCTCCTTTCATCTCCTTCTCCTTACCTAACCTCTCTGAGTCTACAGATTGTAGCTAAGTTACCATTTACTTAATGGCTAATATCCCCTTATAAGGGAATACATACCATATTTACCTTTCTGGGTCTGGGTTAATTCACTCAGCATTATTATTTTTTTTTTAGTTTCACCCATTTGCCTGCAAATTTCATACTCATTTTTTATAATTGGGTCAATCTACCACAATTTCTTTATCAATTCTTCTGTTGCAGGACATCTAGTATTTTTTCTAGTTTCTATTATGAATAAAGCTTCTATGAGCATGGTTGAGAAAGTGTTCTTATGGTAGGATAGAGCATCCTTTTGGTATGTGCCTACCATGTTGATTTTCATAGTGGCTGTAGAAGTTTGTACTCTCAGAAGCAAGTGAAGAGTAGTTCCCTTGCTCCACATTCTTGCCAGCATTAGCTTTCATCTCTGTTATCAATTTATGACATGTATAAGACTAAATCTCAAAGTAGCTTTGATTTACATTTCCCCCAGTGGCTAAGGATGTTGAGTATTTCTGTAAATGTTTCCTATCAATTTGAGATTTCTCTGTTATAGTAGCCCTTGGCCCCCTTGGAGGTAGGGGGTAAGAAGGCGCAGAATCAATGACCCAGATTCTGAGAGCCAGGTGAGAAGCAGAAGCAGACTTGTTTACTGTTATAGTGGAGAGTGCCTTTATATTCTCCACCCATGTCCCCTTAGTTTGGTGGAACCCAGCCAATTGGCTGCCCCAGTCACACACTCTGTCTTTGTTCTTCTCTACCTAGAAGTAGAGTTCTTTATATACTTTATGAGTTCTTTATATACTTTGGATATTAATCCTCTATCTAATCAGCTTTGGTAATGTGACTATTTTTACTATGTTCATCCCACTGATCCATCAGCATGGGAGATCTCTCAATCCTCTAATATATTCTTAAAGTTTTTTTTAATTTTAATACAAGTCTTTTCCTTGCTTGGTTAGTTACCTCAATATATTTTATTACTTGAGGTGAATAGCTTAGGTGTTGTTTCCATGATTTCTTTCTCAGTCTGTGTCATTTACATATAGGTATCAGGCAGGTTCCAAGGTTAGGGAATGCAGAAGCACCTGCCCTGCTGAATATGCAAGGGGACAGGAAAGAGGTGGGATGGAGGGGTGGAGGTAGGTGGTGTGGGGGGTGGAGGTGGGTGGGGAGGGGTGTGTATTGTGGGTCACTAGTCAGAACATGTTGACTCACTCCTCCTATATTCCTCTATTGGGAATTCTGATCCCTATTCTAAAAATGTATTATTTTAATATCTAGTTTTATGAGTTCTTTATATACTTTGGATATTAATCCTCTATCTAATCAGAGTTGGTAAACATTTTTTTCCCATTCTCTAGGCTGTCATTTGTCTGCTTAATGGTGCCCCTTGGCTTATAAACAATTTCAGTTTCATGAGTTTCTATTTATCAATTGTTGCTCTTAGTGCCTATGCAGTGTCCTGTTCAAAAGTTATCTCCCGTGCCAATGTGCTTTTATTTCCCACTTTTTCTTCTATAATGTCGAGTATATTTGGTTTTATGTTGAAGTCTTTGATCCATTTGGACTTGAGATTTTGCAGGGTAATAGATATGGATCTATTTGCATTTGTCTAAACATGGACATCCAATATGTCCGGCAAGCTTTATTGAAGATACTGTTTTACTCTAGTGTGTATTTATGGCGTTTTTAAAAATCAAAATTCAGGTGTCTATACTGTTTGATTCCATTGATCATTATTTCTGTTTTTATTAATTTATTTTAGGTTAAGTCAGGGGTTCTCTATGTAGCCCTGGCTATCCTGGCACTTGCTATGTGGACCAGCCTGGCATCAAACTCAGAGATAATACCTGTCTGGGCTTCCTGAGTGCTAAGATTAAAGGCATGTGCTACCACTGTTTGGCAAAATGTCTGTTTCTGTGCCAATATTATGTCGTTTTCATTACTTTAGCTCTGGTATAACTTAAAATTGGGAATAGTTGAACGTCCAGCAGTTCTTTTATTGTTCAAGATTGTTTTGGCTGTCTTAGGGTTTTTGCTTATCTATATTAAGTTAAGAATTGGCCTTTAAAGTTCTGTAAAGACTTGTGCTGGGTTTTTGGTGGGGGATTGCACTGAATCTTTAGATTGCTTTGGTAATGTGACTATTTTTACTATGTTCATCCCACTGATCCATCAGCATGGGAGATCTCTCAATCCTCTAATATATTCTTAAAGTTTTTTTTAATTTTAATACAAGTCTTTTCCTTGCTTGGTTAGTTACCTCAATATATTTTATTACTTGAGGTGAATAGCTTAGGTGTTGTTTCCATGATTTCTTTCTCAGTCTGTGTCATTTACATATAGGTCTACTTGGATTTCTTTTTTAATCTGATACTGATTTAACTTTGGCAAGTAGCCCCTATGCAGTAGGTTATTCATTTCTTTTAGATTTTGAGTTTGATCGAGTACAAGTTTTTAGATTATGTTCTTGTCATTCTTTTGATTTCTTCTATTCTGCCATTATGTTCTCTTTTTCATTTCTGATTTAATTATTTTGGATATTTTTACCATCTTAAAAGTTTGAATCAGGGCTTGTCTATCTTGTTAAATTTCTCAAAGAACCTACTCTTGATTTCATTGATTCTTTGTAATATTTTCTTTATTTTTATTGAGTTCAGCGATTCATTTTTCTTGAGTTCTACTCCTCTTATATGTGATTGCTTCTTTTTGTTCTAGAGCTTTCATGTATGCTGTTAAGTTGCTACTATGAGATTTCTCCAATGTTTTATATGTAAATAGTTAATGCTATCAACTTTCTTCTTAGCACCACTTTCATTGAGTCCCATAGGATTGAATGTGCTGTGTATTCATTTTCATTGAATTCTCAAAAGTCTTTGATTTCTTTATTTTTGTCTTGAACCATTTTTCATTTAATAGAGAGTTATTCAGACTCTTTAAGCTTTCTGATATTTCAGTTGTTTTTTTTATTTTTTATCTTTTAATACTTTTTTAGGTTTATTTTATTTTGTGTGTATTACTGCTTGACTGTTCTGTTTATGTGTGCCGTGAGCATGCCTAGTACCCACGCAGGCCAGGAGAAGGCACGGGATTCCCTGAAACTGGAGTTACTGATGGTCGTGAGCCATATTGTGAGGCTGGGAACTGAACCTGGTTCTTCTGAAAGAACAACAAATGCTGTTAACCACAGAACTGTTCCCAAGCCCCCGATATTTCAGTTGTTGTTCAAGTCCAGCTTTAATCTGTGATGGTCTGATAGATGCAGCAAGTTATTTCAATATTCTTTTATTTCTTCATACTTGCTTTGTGTCAGAGTATGTGCTCAATTTTAAAAGAAAATTCCATGAGGTTCAGAGTAGAAGCTATATTCTTTCGTGTTTGGATGAAATGTTATATAAATATCTGTTAGGTCCATTTCATTAATAACATTCATTAGTTCCAGCATTTCTCTGCTTGGTTTTTGTCTGGATTACCTTTCCATTGGTAAGAATGGGCTATTGAAGTCTCCCACTCTCAGTGTATGAAGGTCTGTCTGTGACTTAAGATGTAGTAGTGTTTCATTAAAACACGTGTGGACCCTTGTGTTTAGGGAATAGATGGTAGGAATTGCAATGTCCTCAGACATATTTTTGCTGTGATGAGTATGGCGTCTTCTTCCGTATCTCTTTTGACTAGTTTTATTTGAAGTCTATTTTGTTACATATTAAACTGGCTTCACCAGCTTGCCTCTTAGGTCCATTTGCTTAAAATATCTTTATCTAACTCTTTACCCTGAGGTAGTGTCTATCACTGACATGTTTCTTGGATGCAGCAGAATGATGATGCTGTTTTGAGATCTATTCTGCTAGTCTGTGTCCTTTTATTACAGCAGATGAGACTCTTGATATCAATGACCAATGACTGTTGTTTTCTGTTCTTTTGTTGTTGTTGTTGTTGGTAGTAGTAGTAGTAGTAATAGTAGTAGTAGTAGTTATAGTGGTGGCTGTGTGTGTGTGTTTGTGTGTGTGTGTGTGTGTGTGTGTGTGTATTTGCCTTCTTATGGTTTTACTTGTGTGAGATTATTTATTTCCTGTGTTTTCCTGGGGATAGTTAACATGATTGTGTTGCAGTTTTTCTTCTAGCACATTCTGTGAAGTTGAATGAAGATATATATTATTTAATTTTCGCTTTATCATTTAATGTCTTGTTTTATCCATCTATTGTTTTTGAAAGTTGTTCTGGGCTGCCATCTATGGTCTCTTAGAGTCTGCAGTGTATCTGTCCAGGCCCTTCTGGGTCTTAGTGGCTTCACTGAGAAGTCAGGCATAATTCTAACAAGTCTGTCTTTAAGTTTACACCTTTATATGTTACTTGGTATTTTTCCCTTTCAGCTTTTAATATTCTTTTTTTGTTCTCTATGTTCAATATTTTGATTATTATGTTGCTAGGGGGGTTTTCTTATATTTACTCTACTTGGTGTTCTGTATGCTTCTTGTACCATTTTAGGCACTTTTTCTCTTTTTAAAATTGGTTTATTTATTTACATTTCAAATGCTGCCCTATCTCATCTCCTTTGCATTCCCATTCCCTGGGGGCATCAAGTCTCTACAAGATTAGGTATATCCTCTCCCACTGAGGAGTCTCCTGGTTCATATGTGCTAGGAGCCCACAGACCAGCCTATGCTCTTTGGTTTGGTTAGTCTCTGGAATCTCTGAGGTATCTGAGTTAGTTGACACTGTTGTTCTTCCTATGTGGTTGCAATCCCCTTTAGCTCCTTCAATCCTTCTAACTCTTCCATAGGGGTTCCTGACCTCAGTCCAATGGTTGGCTGTAAGTATCTGCATCTGACATAGTCAGATGCTGGTAGAGTTTCTCAGAGGACAGCCATGTTATGGAGATACGGTCTTATGTAGCTCAGGCTACCCTTGACCTCATTGGTCTTGAATATCTGATCCTTTAGTTTCTACCTTTTAAGTGCTAGGATTGTAGACATGTTTCCCCAAATCTTGCTTTAATTTCCTTGTCATTATAAAACTTATATGCACCATTCCTGTCATTTTGTCCCACTTTCCAAGATCCTTTCCACTGAATCTCCCACTGTGTGCATGAGTTCCTGTTCTCATATTGTTTTAATTTTGAAGACTTGAAAAGCTTTTCATAAAAAATTCTATGATTGTTACTATATATAGCATCTTTGTTTCCCTTTGGAAAAATTAATTATAGTCCTGGAGCTATTTCTCAGTTCTATCTGCTTTGATAGTTTTTGAATTCCCTTTCTCTTTGTTAAAAGCCTTTCAAAAATATTAAATCTGTGCATATGGGCATATTTAAGAGTGAGGCATATTAACACAAAGAACAGATGTGGTGTTTACTGGTAAACATCTGCAGGCATTTGAAACTGTTAAGTGTCACTATGGAAGTATTAGTGAGGCTCTAGCCATGTTGAGACTTAACTTTCCCTGCTCAACAACTAAAGCGTTTCTGCTCTCTAATAATTTGCCCCTTCTTTTTAAAAACAATTAGATATATTTATTTACTTATTTCATATATGTGAATTCACTGTCTTCAGATATACCAGAAGAGGGCATCAGATCCCATTATAGATGGTTGTGAGCCACCATGTGGTTGCTGAGAATTGAACTCAGAACCTCTGGAAGAGTAGTCAGTGCTTTTAACCACTGAGCCATCTCTCCAGCCCCAATTTGTCATTTGCTATCAGTTGCCTTCTTCTCTATCTCCTTTTATATTTGCTTACTTCAACATAGTAGTTATGTCTTAAAAGGTATACATTCTGTAACAGTCTATGCAAAGTGTAACACTTAAAGTTTATACAGTGTGGAAAGGGCCATTTTACAGAGAGCTTTGAGTTCTTGACGAGAAGCACCTAGGATAACTACCATGAACATGTTGGTAAAGACATTGACATTTATCTAAATTGTAAAAGATGCACAAGGATTATATTAGGGGATGAGAGACTATAAGTCTGCACAAAATAAGGTAGAAGAAGAACGAAGGTCATATGGGGGCCATATGAATACAGGCTTCCACACAGTACTTCATGTTGTACAGCTAGTACATGGCTCATGGGTGAACATGAAGAAAGGATTTAGGTTTGTCAGGAAACATCCCAGAACTTCTCTCACTCTTTTCTGAGGCTCTGTGAAAAAGAAGCATGTTAGGTTCCAGGAAAAGGAGCCAGGCTTTATTTTTCTCTAGATGGAAAATAAATAGCACACACACACACACACACACACACACACACACACACACACACACACACGTGTGTGTGTGTGTTTTCCAAGCAGTAGAACATTCCATTTGTTTGAAACTTGAAGGAAGAAGCAGGTCAAAGACTTCAAATTTATATACAATATAATTAGGATCATACTGAAATGAAAGAGAATAAAATTAATATTTGAGGATAATAGAGACACAAAAGCTAATTTAAGAAGTACAGGCCATCCTGTGTGGCTGGAACGAAGAGGCCACATACATGTAGCATAAAGTCTGTGCAATGAAGCATATGGCATTGAATGCTACACTGAGAATTCTACACCGGCTTCTGGGTCCAAAAAGTAGCATCTTAACAGATGTCCCCCATGTAAACCAATGTTTATATGTTACACACACATACTTGTTTCAGAATAATGACCTCCTTTTAATCTTTGACCATGAAACCTCTTTAAATTTGGGAGTAGTCTCTCAACTTGCTTTTCTGTTTGTGTTCATAATCCTATATCACTCTCTCGGTGAACTTGAAGAATGATAAGTAAATCTAATTCCTCATTTTAGTAGCCAAATAATCCACACAGTGTAAGATTCTTATTTGATGTTCTCATTTTTAATAGCTGAATAGTATTCCATTGTATAAATGATCTGCATTTTCAGTATCCATTCTTTAGTTGAGGGACATCTGGGTTATTTCCAGTTCCTATCTGCTATGATCATAGTAGAAAATGGGTCCTTGTGGCATGGCAGGGCACCATTTGGGTATATTCCCAGGAGTGGTATGTCTGGGTCTTCAGCTAGAACTATTTCCAATATTTTGAGGAACTGCCAGATTGATTTCTAGAGTGGTTGTATCAGTTTGTAATACCACCAGCAACAGAGGAGTATTCCTCTTTCTCTACAACTTTGCCATAATGTGCTGTCACTTGAGTTTTTGGTCTTAGCCATCTGATTGGTGTGCGGTGGCATCTCAGGATTGTTTTGATATGCATTTCCCAGATGATTAAGGATGTTGAACATTTCTTTAAGTGCTTCTCAGCCATTAGAGATTCTTCAGTTGAGAATTATTTGTTTAGCCCTTTACCCATTTTTTTTTAGTCAAATTACACAAGCTTTATTTTCTGTCAGACAGAGCTATCTCCCTAAAATGGGATTGGAAAAAATCAATCAAACATAGATTATTTAATTAGGTTATTTGGACTAACTTCTTTAGTTCGAGATATAGATAGATAGATAGATAGATAGATAGATAGATAGATAGAGATAGATATATTAGATATTAGATATTAGCTCTCTATCTGATGTAGGGTTAGTGAAGATCTTTTCCATTTGCCTTACAGAAACTTTTCAGTTTCATGAGGTTCCATTTATCAGTTGTTGATCTTAGAGCCTGAGCTATTGGTGTTCTGTTCAGGAAATTTCTCCATGTGCCAGTGTGTTTGAGGCTCTTTCCCATTTTCTCTTATATTAAATTCCAGTGTATCTTGTTTTATGCTGAGGTTCTTGATCCACTTGGACTTGAGCTTTGTGCAAGATGATAAGTATCGATCTATTTTCATTGTTACACATGCAGATCACCAATTAGTCTAGCTCCATTTAATAAAGATGCTTTCTTTTTTCCCATTATATGGTTTTTGCTTCTTTGTCAAAGGTCAAGTGTTCATATTTGTGTGGGGTTTTTTCCTGAGTCTTTGATTCTATTCCATCGATATATTTGTCAGTCTCTGTACCAATACCATGTGGTCTTTATCCCTATTGCTCTGTAGCACAGCGTGAGGTCAGGAATGATGATTTCCCCTGAAGTTCTCTCATTGTTGAGGATTGTTTTGGCTATCCTGGGATTTTTTTTTGTTGTTGTTGTTTTTCCATATGAAATTGAGAATTGTTCTTACCATGTCTGTGAAGAATTGTATTGGGGCTTTGATAGGGATTGCATTGATTCTGTAGATTGCTTTGGGTAATGTGGCCATTTTTACTATGTTAATCCTATCAATTCGTGAGCATGGGAGATCTTTCCATCTTCTGAAGTCTTCTTCAATTTCTTTTTTCAGTGACTTGAAGTTCTTGTCATATAGATCTTTACTTGTTTTGTTAGAATTACACCAAGGTATTTTATATTATTTGTGGCTAATTTAAAGGGTGATGTTTCCCTAATATCTTCCTCAGCCTGCTTATCATTTGAATAAAGGAAGGCTACTGATTTGCAGGCAAATGGATGGGATGAGAAAATATCATCCTGAGTGAGGTAACCCAAACTCAAAAGAACCTAAATGGTATGTACTCACTGATAAATGGATATTAGTCAAAAAGTACAGAATGCCCAGGATACAACTTACAGATTATAAGTTTAACATGAATGAAGGCCCAAGTGAGTATATTTCAATTGCACTTAGAAGAGGAAAACAAAATAATCATGGAAGGCAGATGGAGGGAAGGATCTAGATAGAAGAGGGGAGGGAGAAGGAAAAAGGGGACAGGATCAGGTATGGGCATGGGGGGATACAGGAAAGAAGCCCAAATGGCCAGGAGAATGAATGGAAATATGCAGCTTCTGGGAGTGGATGGTGAGGGGACCCTCTAGAACATCTCAGAGATCTGGGATGTGACAGACTCCCAAGACTCATTGAGGGTGACCTTAGCCAAAATGCCAACAGAGAGAAGAGGAAACCTGAAGAGACCACCTCTAGAAGATAAGGCTCCTAGTGGAGGGATGGGGTTACCAACCCACTATCAATATTTCTGACCCAGTATTGGTCCTTCATAAAGGAAAGCAATTCAGGGACAATCAATCAATCAATCAATAAATAAATAAATAAATAAATAAATAAATAAATAAATAAATATGAAGGAGAGACTGAAGAAAGGCTGTCCAGTGATTAGTCTAACTTGATATACACCTCATGGGGATGGGGGGTCACCAAAGCCTGACACTATTATTGATGCTTTGTTGTGCTTTAAAATGCCTAGCATGGCTGTCCTGTGAGAGACCCTACCAGCAGCTGACTGAAACAGACACAGATACTTATAGCACACCATTAGACTGAAGTCAGGGACCGTTATGGAAGAGTTAGAAGAATGATTGAAGGAGTTGAAGGGTATGGCAATCCCATACAAAGACCAACAGTGTCTGGTAACCCAGACCCCTGGGAACTCCCAGAGACTAAGGAACTAACCAAAGAGCATACATGGGCTGGCCTGAGGCTCGGGCACATATGTAACTGAAGACTGCCTTGTCTGGTCTCTGTGGTAGAGGATGTGCCTAATCCTGATGCCCCAAAGAAGGGAGATGTCTGTGGGGGGCTATCAGAGGCAAAGGGGAGGGAGAATGGGATGAAGAATTGTGGGAGGGGTACAGAGAGGGGGACAATGTCTGGAATGTAAATAAATAAAATAATTTTAAAAAGATTCTTATCTGCTTGAAGGCCTCAACACCTTCTGTTTCTTCAAAAGCTATTTCTCAAGATGTCAGATGCCTTCTGGTTCATATAGTTTACTCTTTCACAATGCCTAGATAGAGGATGGTACATAATAAACATCCAATAAATCTTTATGGAGAAAACTAGCAAAGAAAATTAGTATTCAAAATGTCACTTCTAATTTTTATTGTATTAACTCTTAGAATGTTGAGTGAATACATGAGAAATTCTGTCTTTGATTAAATATTGTCTTTAATTTTGCTTTTGTAGGTTATTTCTTGTCTCTACAAATGATTATTGTGATAACTTTAAAAGAGAAGTATTTCACTCTCTCTCTAAACATTTCATTCTTGATGTCTTTAGCTGCTCAGTAAGCATTTTAAAGATGTCTAACTTAAGCTCAGCAAATAAATATTTTAAAGATGCATTATGAGTAAGACCACAAGTAAAAAGAGCAATGGGGCTCATCTTACCGTGGGAAGCAGAATTTTTTCTAGCTATTCATTAAACACCTGATAGATTATTACTAATTACTTTTCCTAATCTGGGATCCAAATTTGATAAGTCTATCCTTGACATCAGGCACACCAATTTATATACTTCTGCACTTTAATTTTTACATGAAATGCAGAAATAATGTCGTTTAAGGCATAGGCCATTAATGAAATGTTTCAGATTCCATAGGGTGCTCATTAAACTTGCACCCACTCAAAATCTCTAGGACTAGGATGTGGGACTCTGAATGTTTAACAAGCTCTTTCTGTGATTCATATGCCTACTGAAGGCTGAGGAACCAGTGAAATATTGTGTTAAATGAGCTTCTTCTATGATTCTGCATTTGCCTCTGAAGCTGAAATAGTATATATTGGCCATCTGGTGAGAGAGCGATATTCTGTAGTTAGTGCTCATGTAGATTGCTACTGCAGGAAGTTCCCTAGTAATTCTTGTCAGCCACTAAGCAATGAGATGTTTTATGTGAGTAATGCTCTACTCTTTGCATTATACTGTAGTAAATTACATTATTTTGCATGCTTTGTGTCCCTGGGAAAAATAAAACTATGGTATGGTAATTTCTCTTAGGAAGCATTTCTGGTTGTATAGATCACACAGTTCATGAATCAGATTCTTCAAACTCTTTCAGGGAGTAACCCAGGTATTTTAGGAAAGTGTAGCAAATTCTCCTGGGTTTTGGGTTCAACTCGGTATACTGATGGCACAAGTTCTGCAAGTTGATTACAACAAAGAAGAGTGGGATCCCACTAAAGACTGACTGGAGAGAGAAAGTGATTCGCCGTTGAGGCAGAAAATGTAATACAAAAAGTTGGGAAATTATCACAAAAATTCAAAGAATGGAATAATTTCCCCCTTTCTAGAAAATTGAAAGCAAATCTTGGGGAAAGAGCAAAGCTGTCCCCATTTCCTTGGAATGGGGGAAGTGACGAGATTGCAGACTGAGAGGTGGCACAGGTGTGCTTATCACGTTGAAATGGGCTCAGGAGGAGAAATAATCTTTTTTTGGAGCCCTGGCACTAAAATATAATTAACTTCTGTCTGCTTCCACGATTCGGCCTGCTTTATAGTGTTGCTGAAAATGCTCACAAGTTGGGGGTGGAAGCCAAAAGCATTCTTAGGAGCTTGCATGGACTTTTGAGAAGGGGATAAATTGGAACAGGCATTTGGTATGAGGCAAATGGGATTTGTCAACTGTGACTGGCCAGGAATTTAATGTCTGTATGCTGCACACACATTCATAGTTTGAGGCACAGAAGTACACACACACACACACACACACACACACACACACGTATATCTGTGTCACAGTTTCTCTTAATTAAAACTTCTTAATGTATCTCAGCAGAGAATTCTATCAGGTCAGACAGTTCCACAGTATTTGAGAACCGATTCTTATATATTTCAGAATATATATTAAACTTATCTACACTTACACTCATAAATACAATAGGTAAATGGTACTGAGAATAGCCACAATGCCACTTCCTATCAGTGCCACATTGTCTACTGCTATCTTTGTCAAAGTCTGCCATTCATACCTTTATTCTTCAACACTATCTGACAGGTTTTATATTCCAGCATTCAAAGAAGTGTGTGTTACTTGCCAACTTAGTAATGGTCGAGAAGAAGTAATTACTCATTCTTGTATCAAAGAAAGTCTACTCCCATCCCCTTTACTTGGTAGATGTTTGTGAGGTGCCTGATGACAGAGAGAATCTTCCTTGTAAACTTCAGTTTCATTTCCAAATTATGAGTAAAAATTTTTATGGAGAATCAGAGTGTAGGAAACATAATGGAACTTAGCCTATACGTTGGTTAGCACACTGGGGCTTATTGTTTGAGCGTTTTGGATCGGGTCCAGCCTCTAGAGGCTCTGTTAGTGGACAAGATGGTAGACAGTTGTAGTGAGGAGGGGTAGACAGACAACGCCTGAGTTGGAGGATCAAGCACCTCCCACAGCTCTTCTGATAACAAGCCCAGGAAGGATGCTACTCTGCACTCAGACACAAAGTGCTTCTGCTCTTTAGTGAAGCCACCTGAGGATTCTTCACTCAGTATTTTATATGACATAGAAACAGTCAAGAAACCAATGAGCCTGAAGAATAAGCTATCTGGAACTGCCACACTGAGGGAGACGCTAAGCAGTTGGTTCAGAAAGCTACCAGCATTTTACTGTGCATTGATGACTTGCAACTCTCAGAAAAAATTAAACCACTTAGTGAACAGCAAACGAGAAATCACTGGAGGAACCAGAAGAATCTACAGCTGAAAGTCATCTAGTTTCCCCACTGCCTGTGGTCCCAATATTGCACAAGTATCAGTCTGCCTAGCCTGAGAGTGAAACAGCAAATGCTGCGTGTGTGTGTGTGTGTGTGTGTGTGTGTGTGTGTGTGTGTGTGTATGTATGTATGTGTGTGATCCCCAGTAAGGGAAAGCATACTAACGAATGAGTCATGCTATTCACACTTCCACTAAAAGCGCAGATTTCCCTCCTTAATGTCTTTGAGCCAAGACCTACAACTGCACCACACTGTAAAAATATATGAGCTGTGAAAAGGCCCATCTTGGGAAATTGTGGTGAATCCTCTCTTTTCAATGGTCCATGGGTCACCTGAATGCACAAATCAGAGTTCCAGAAAGTTACCTCTTCCTAGAGCCTGTTTCCCCCGGGGAAACCTTAACACCTCTGAATCTAGGTCCAGTGGATGGTACGTCTTCCTCAGCTTAGACCTTGAGCTGTAGCATCACCCAGCAAGAGCAAATCTACTAAACAGGCAGAAGTCATTTCCTAATGCAAGTGCTGGGAGTCAAAACCAAACATGTTTCAGTCCTTAGCTTCCCTGTAGTGCAGAGACTGATGAGCCGAACAAGGGTTCCCAAGATAACGTATACAGGCAACCCACTTGCAGCAAGTTGTTCTCAAGCTTTGGCCAAGTTCAAACTCCTCTATTTGTCAAGTTCAAACCAGCCATTAGTGAAATCGTTCAACAGTGACCCGCAGTAGAAGGCAGAAAGCTGTGTGCAGGAGTGACGGTGGTGCTTAACACCTCAGGCAGGCAACAAGAAGATTATTTAAACATGCCAAATATGTCCTTTTTGACATACATTTCCTATGACTAATGCAAGGACAGACCTAATGAAGTGGCACAATGGTTATTTAACTGCATTTGTAAGTTCACCACCAATAGAAGCCGTACTCTAGTAACAGTTAATACTAGTGAAAACTTGTATGGTTAGAAATGGGGTTGGCAGGGCTGAGAGATGGCTCAGCGGTTAAGAGCACTCACTGCTCTTCCAGAGGTCCTGAGTTCAAATCCCAGCAACCACATGGTGGCTCACAACCATCTGTAATGAGATCTGATGCCCTCTTCTGGTGTCTGAAGACAGCTACACAGTGTACTCATATAAATAAAATAAATAAATCTTAAAAAAAAAAAAGAAATGGGGTTGGCTTTGGTATTACACATACATCATTGTTAGTGTCATTTGTTGGGTGAGAAATCACAAGGTAGATTGAGACATAGGGATGGCATAATCAAGACCAAGAAGATCAATTCTTAAAATAGTAACATATGTGTGATGGTTCTTTAGATATCTAACAAGGCAACCACATTCCAAAAAAGCTTTGGAAATGGTGGAATCTATACTCATGCCACCCTGATAAGACATGCTAGACCACTTCTTCTGCACTGCTTCTTATGCCCTTTCTGTCCTCTGTAGACACGCTTCTAAACCCTTAAGAAGGGCATGGACATGGGGAAACTTATGTGGAGCATGTGCTACTTCACGTTTGAGGGATTGTAGTGTGCAAAAGTCATCCCCAGGGCAGCAGAGCAGTCTCCAGCAGACAATATTCAACTACAGATCAAAAGCTAAATGGCTTTAGCCTCAGTAAAACTAGGTATGAAGATGTATCAATTCTGCTAAGGGGGTTAAGACATCAGTGTAGAGAATTCACAAAAGGCTAAATTATGACTCACGTATATTTCCCAGTTACTCCATTCCCTAGGACTACTAAAGGACTCACACACTCACTCCCAGGTATTTGTTTAGCACTGTATTCACAATAGGTAAGAAGTGGAAACAACATAACCACACTTCACTGCCGAATGGATAACGAAAATGTGACTCACGCACACAGAGGAATTCTATTCACATATGATAAATAATGAAATCATGCCAGGTGCCAGCAAATAAATGGAACTTTACTGAGTGAGATAACCCAGACTTGGAAAGACAAACACTACTCATACTCTTTATTTGAGCATCTTAGCTCACAATCCTTAGATGTGCGTGTATAACCTGGAATTATTAAAGAAATCAGGAAAGTGTAAAAGGATGATGGTGGGGAAGTTCTAGCGAGGGGCTGTTATGACACAGGGGCTATGAAGGGAGAAATGGGAAGAGCAGGGGACAGATTATCTGAAGAGAAAGTCAGGGAGGGCAATATAAAGGTCGGAGAAAAAGGAGGACATAGAGCACTAAGGATGATTGAAAAGAACTGATGATAGGAAATGTGCAATTGTATTGTTGCTTAAATTTCATATTATACATACGTGAATGTGAGTATAAACATAATTATAAAATTATATGAAGTACAAATTATATAAATAACTCCAAAGAAATTGTACCGCTTGGGATGATAATGCTCACCTCGAAGAACAACAGATTATCGAGGCATGGGAAACCTCCATTGAAATTGTCTGTCAGGGTGACCAAGTGTTTCCACAAACAATATAAGCTATTTGCATTGCCCTGGTTTTCTCCCAGAAGTTGGAAATAAGATCGTATCTTTGAAAGCATCATGTACTTTGGACTTGAGAAGTTGAGCAGGAACCGACCTGGAAAGTTTTACCTGAGGGCTAGCTCTCAAAGACTGTGAAATTACTATGCAAGTTGCAAATGGAGCGGGGGATGCAGGGACAATCAAATAGTTCCTATCTGTAAATCTCTAAAACCACAACAATGACCAGCATGTCAAAATATACCTAACGATGCAAGAGTCACTTACTTCCTGGAAGTATGTAGCAGCCATCTAATTGAATCTAAGGTCACCTCAGTAGGAGGGAATTCATGCCTGCCAATGTAAACCCAGCAACCTACCCATGGTTGCTGAGAACATAGACCCTAAAGGAGATCTTACTGCTGCCACTCTCACTATCCAGTATAATCCCTGACTTCATTCTAAATACCTATCTTTCTATTCACACAGAAGTGTGCCTCATAGCCCTCATCAAAGAAAGCAAATTCTGAAGCAGATGGAGACTGTTACATGAATCCACAGCTACTCAAAACGCAGAGAAAACTGACACTAGAGTTCCCAACCGCCACCGCCACGACACAGGCCCTACAACTGAGGTTTAAAGAACATCTTGTTGACATGGGAGTGAAAGGATTGTAAAAGCCAAAGGATCAGGAAAACATCTGTACAAGAGAGGGAACCGAACTCATGGAATAATAACAACATAGTTGTCTAAACAAGGCATGTAAAATGTCAACACAAGCTGACACGCCAAAGCAGATGTGTGAAATTTCACAAGGCTCCACCCATAAATGAAGAGAAATAGGGAAATTAATGATTGTTGAGAGAACGATATTCTGTGTTGCCCAGGGATGAGCCCCTGATAGTTAACCAACTCCAAGTGGTCAGCCTTAAACACATATCCATATGAGCAACACTGAGTGCACTCAACATGTAGTGTGTGTGTGTGTGTATATGTGTGTGTGTGTGTGTGCACGTGCCCACACATGTGTGTACTGTTTCTATAAAACAATAACAAATATAAGTGGTCCTGAATCTAAGAAGTGGGAGTATAGAGGAGGAGTTGGATGGGACAAAGCATGATGTGGAAATGATGTAGGTTCTGTGTATGAAATTCTCAAAACGAAACATAATAAAATAAATGTTAAAAGAAAAATATCTGAGTGAATTTAGACAAAAATATCAGACCAAATAATAGCATAGCAGTGACATAGCAGCGACATAGTCTCTGTTGTTTGTCTCGATCAACCCTTCATTCCCACAGGACAACATCTTCAACTCCTACCTCTCAACTCTATTCCTGTTCAACTCACAAATCAGCCTACTCAAATTTTAAAATAAATATACCACTAGTAACGAGCAATGTCCTGGTCAAAAGTAGAAAGTGTGGGAAAAATTATAACCTGAAAACTCAACAAATCTACATTTTTAATGGACACATTTTTTCCTAGTGTCAGAGGGAATACAATTTAACATAGGATCGCGGTTTATGATCATCAAATTGACAACCTTAAAGAGGTTGGTTGGAGTTGGTTTTGTACAGCCAAAGGATTCAAAGCATTGCAAGAAAGTGGTTATGCTCAAGTATTGCTTTAGAAAACTGTAATTTTTAGAAATCATTCACCATCGCTGTAGTTCTAGCTCTCTCTCTCCCTCCCTGCCTCTCATATGACTCACACACACACACACACACACACACACACACACACACACACACACACACACACACACACGGGGGGCAGGAGGTGGAACAGGAAGAGGAGGAGAAAGTAGATAAATCTTTACTCACCTTAGTGCCATGACTTGGGGTTCATCTCATAGAGAGTATAGATAGCAATCCAAGGACATTTTGCAGTAATAATAATTCTAAACAAACAGACAGACAAACAAAAACAGAAGCAATGCAATTTGTAGCTCACTGGTAGAATGCAAACAACCACAGACGATCTGGTATTGAGTTGGGGAAAAGGACTGAAGCCCTGAGGCCCAGCAGAAAGAATGGAAACAGGCAGCCTCGGGAGGAAGAAGGTTGGGAAGACCCTCTAGAATGTACCAAAGACCTGGGGAGTAAGAGACTCAGGACTCGAAGGGGGACCCTAGATTAAATGTCCTACAGCGGGGAGAGGGAACTTATTGAATCCACCTCTAGCAGAAAGACAGGGCATCAAGTAAGGGATGGGGTTGCTATCCCACAGCCAAAACTCTGACCCATAACTTTTCCTGTCTGAAAGAAATGCAGGGATGGAAATGGAGAAGAGCCTGAGGAAAAGAAGGTCCAGAAACAGACTCAAAGTGGGTACCAGCTCAAGGGGGAAGTCCCAAGACCTGACACCATTACTGAGATCATGGGGTGTTCACAAAAAGGGACCTATTATTACTGTTCTCCAAAAAGACCCAACAAACAGCTGTAACAGTCAGATGCAGATATGTGCATACGACCAATGAACAGAAGCTGCTGACCTCTCTGGTTGAATTAGGGAAAAGCTGGAGGAAGCTAAGGAGGAGGGCAACCCTGTAGGAGGACCAACAGTCTCAATTAACCTGGACCCTTGAGATCTCTCAGAATATGCATCACCAACCAGGCAGCATACGCCAGCTGAGATGAGGCCCCCAACACATAGATGAGGACTCCCAGGTCTGGGTTCAGTCAGCGAAGATGCACCTAATCCTCAAGAGACTGGAGGCCCCAGGAAGTTTAGAGGTCTGGTGGGGTGGGTGGGATGGGGATATCCTTGTGGAGATTAGGGGAAGGGAGCAGAAAGGAGGTATGGGATGTGGAACCCTGGCGGGGGGAGGGGTGGACCATGAGGGGAATAAAATATGAAGTGTAAAAATAAATAAATAAATAAATAAATAAATAAATGTTTCAAAACCAAAATAACCCAACTAAACAAGTAGACAATCTCACATACCCAAACATTTGGCTAATTTAAAATGCATGCATTTGGTGGACTATAATAAAGAAAGTTCAATCTATACTATTTTGCATGGAACTGTTTCCATAATATAGTAATTGAAAATGATGCGATACAAAAGAAATAATCCTACTTTTAAAAAACTTGCAAGAGTAAAACATGGTGTCTCTACATGCATATGTAAATAAATATTGTTTGGGCATCCCTAATCCAAAAATCCAAAATCCTCAAATCTCTAAAACCTGAATTATTTTCATTGCCAAAATGATTTCCTAAGTGGAAAAATTCTTATACTTTAAGTGAATTGCAGCCAAAATAGAAATACAGTAAAAATCCTATAGAAAATTAGCTTTGCACGTGCACATACACTGTTAATATGAAAACATAAACTTTATATTTAAGCTTAAGTATCATCCTCAAGATATTCATGTGTGTGTGTGTGTGTGTGTGTGTGTGTGTGTGTGTGTGTAAAGAAAAGGATGCATACAAGAAACTAAAGGCAGTTGAAATAATAGTGCTCACATGTGTCTTGTTTATTCCTGCTTTGTGAGAGTACATTATATTAATCATTTATTATTTATGTAATCCAAGAAAAGTTATTTTTACTATACCAAAATGGACAAGGAAATAAGACCTAGACTGCTACTTCTACAAGACAAACACGAACAACCTCCACACCATTCTCTCAGTTATCATCAAGTGTCCATCTGGCATACCTTGGGAGAGAGAATATCAATAAAGGAGTTGACTACCTAAGATTGGTCTGTCAGTGTATCTGTGGGGCATTTTCTTAATTGCTAGTTGATGCAGGAGGGCCCAGTCCACTATAGACCATGCCATGTCAATAGTGCCATGATGGGCAGGCTGGCCTGGACTGTATAAGGAAGCAAACTGAACAAGCCAGGGAGAATGAACCCCTGTCCCTCAAGTAGCATTCCTACATAGTCTTTGCTTCAGTTCTTGTCTTAGCTGTCATGGATTGCTGTTTGTATGTTCTGCTTGCGCAAGAGCACCTGTACTCAGGGGCGGTCGGGTGAAATCTTAATTAGTCAGATAAAGCTAGAGCTTGAGACTGGACAATGGAAAGAGGGGGCAGAGCTGAAAGTTTTAGAGAGGGGAGAAAGAGAGATGAGGAGAGAGAAAAAGACAAGACAGAGACAGGATAGACAAGAAGGAACCGGAAGGACAGGATGATGAACCAGACCCACGTGGTACTTAGAGCCTTAAGTAACTGAGGATTTCATAGATGGATGATTGATGCACGGTACATTTGTCCAATCTAGGCGTGCATCCTGTATTTACATCAATTGAATTTTGCCTCTTTATGTGGACATTTGGGGGTTGAAGATTTGTTGCTCCAAATCTGGTTGGTTATTAGAGTTTAGACAGGCTAGCCACAGGGGGCAGCTGGCTTGAGAAGTACAACTGGCTAGGCAGCCCACAGGCTCTGGGAACCAGGACAGATGACCTCTTGGTGCTCCCCATGGGGGTGGGGAGACTGCCGTTGTCAGCATGTAGCTGGTCATAGCATAGATTGTTTTTTGTTTTCATAACTACACGCTACATTTAGCATCCCTTAATGATGGACTTTAATTGTAAACCAAATCAAACCTTTCTCCCCCAAAGTTGGTTTTAGTCAGTGTCTTATCGAAGCACCAAAAGTAAATTAGATCAAAATTTGTTTCAAACCCAGAGAAACATTAGGATGTATCTCAGGCTACGTTCCTCAGATAGCAGACTCTGAGATGGAGACCAGGAGTAGGATGCTGGGCGGGAACTTAGGGAAGTGCAAATATAGGGTAGAGAGGAGAGGAAGCATGAGTGGGCCCTGTGAGAGGCAAAGCTCTCTTACCATTATGGTGATAGCTTCATTCACTCCTACTGGGGTCCCAAGAACTAGGATATCCCTCTAGCATTGCCCTGAACTGAGATGAGCTGGCCAGCATCTTACAACTCCTGCCTGTGTGCTGATGTCCTATATATGGTTATTCTTGAAGGGAGTGTAGTTGAGGTTATTTCTGAGGTAGCAGTGATCTCTTAACGGAACTGAAGGTCCTTCATGAGTAGGGAATTCATGGATATTGCAACCCAGTATCCTCCAAAAATGACCCCCAACACTGATCCAGAAATGCTGGCTGACCAGCTGAATATAAGGTTCTGTTCCCTTTCAGAATCACTTCATGAGATCAATTCAAAGAGACAGTTCCACAGGCCCATTTTTTTATAATAGAGGTGGGTTCACTCTCTACATAAACAAAGGTGGTTAAGGTGATTTTCACCACTCTTCAGGGAGCTGGAATGGAAGGGAAACCATGTTATACAACACTAGCACTGCCTAATGAATGCTCAAGACAGATGCCGCATGCTCCTGGCAGAGGGGGAACATCTTAATGTCAAAGCCTGAGTGTTAGAAAACAAGCTGGCAGATGGCTCTGGAAGCTATTCAGCATTTCCAGCTATAGCAGAGCATCTTCTCCAAGCACCAGGAAGATGTGAAACCAGAACTTACACTATCTAGATCAAAATATCTTTCTTCTTCTTATTCACGGTCTTGTGTTAAACTGATTAAAAATACGTGTGAGGGTAGTGTTAACCGTCACCTTGACATAATCTCAAATCACCTGGAATATGGATCGTGCCTGTGAGGGAATATGTTGATTGTGCTATTGATGTAGGACGAATGATATTAATTGTGCGTGGGACTGTTTCCTTGCCAAAGGATCCTGGAATAGAGAAATAGAGAAAATGAGATGAGCAGGAGCAGTCATCATCCTGTTACTGATTGTGAATCCCATATGACCAGTTGTTTTGAGCTACTGTAGCCTTGACTTCCTTGTTATGACGGCCTGTGCCTTGAACTATGAGCTAAAAAAGAACCTTTCTCTTTGAACTTACTTTGGTCATAGTATTGTTGTCCTAGCAAGAGGAAAAGAAAAGAAAGGTGTGCTTCAGGCTAGTCCCAGATTAACTCTCTGTTAAAAGGAGAGTGTGAGTGTTTGTTAAAGGGAGAGCACACAGAATGTAGACTAACACCAGACACCATGAAAGATGCCATAGAAAGATAGAACAAGGGTGCTCTGTAAAGAGCTGACTTCTAAGCAAACTTGAGGTATAATTGTTACTATGTTCCTAGGCTGTAATTTATTCATTCATGCATTTTAATGAGCTCCCACACATAATCGATCTTATGGGACATTGTTGGATGACATATGAAACTCCAGTGGCTCTCCAGGAAAATCTTAGAAATATTTTCACCACAAGAAAAAAGCTCCAGGTATAATATTGTATCAGACAAGTAAATTACTAGGATTGTGTGACAGATGTATATGATAGCATTGGTAGGCTATATATACATCTGTATATATTATATATAACATACATTATATAACATGTAAAAATAATGTAAAATATATTTATTATATATTTTATATGTAATTTGCATGCATTTGTAAATTATAGATACTATAAATGTAATATATATGATAAATAAATATTCAATACAATATATCAATATAATATATAATAAAATTTATTTGTATATATTGGCAGACTATACATATAGGCTATAATATTGATAGCTCAGGAGAAAACTCACACTACCTTGCTTAGTGTAAAGTCCATTCCTCAGTCACTTTCTCAAGTAAGTATGGAGTATTATGGCTGTTCTTACTCTGTTTTCAAGGTTTTGGTATTTGTTGAACTCTAGTAAATTTACTGAAGCCAATGGAAGCAGCCAGAAATTTCCTTTGATCTAAGAGTTCAAACAACAACAACAACAACAACAACAACAACAACAACAACAACAAAAGTTTCTTTAGCCCTGGTATATGTTATATACCAAAGAGTTGAAAATATTCAGTCTCACATAACTTTCAGTATTGTTACTTAGTTTATGTCTCTAGCTTGGAAGGTGATATTGTCACTTTATTTGATGGACTTTCTTTTCTCCTCATCTTCAAGGCAAAGGTGGTGCCAAAATAATGTTAGGAACAAGGTTAGTCCTTTTAAAAGTTATTTATTTGAAAACCTCCATCAACCATCCCTTCCCACAGGTACTCATTGGAAGCCTTATATTTAAGGTGGAAAGCTGTTGTTTTCTCAATCTGACTTTTCTAGTTGAATTCTCCTGTGTAGAGAATGAACCACAAACATCTATATACTTGTCAGGCAAATAGAGCTTTAGAACAGCTCTGTGAACTCTCCCAATTCAGTGGCTCATTGTAAGCTCTTGCCACATGCAACACTTAATGCCACTGCTTGGTGAACTCATGGAGATTTCTCGGTTCCTGTCTCTCAGCCTTATTCCCCCTGGCTTCACTGAGAACAAGTGTCACCATCTGTGATTGTGGCCCTCAGCGGTACAGCCCCTAGTTTGTAAGAGGATCCTCACCCCTTCCTCAACCTACTCCTAAAAAATAAGACTAGAAGGTTACAAAAGGTAAAAGGGTGAACTCTACACCCATGAGCTTACTGATAGGATGGAGAAATAAAGCATTAAAATCAAGGAGATCGGGTGTTGTCCCGTGACGAAGTCATTCGTATCGATGCTGAAATTATAGGCAGCATGCCACAAAGCATGTTTGCAGGAAGAAAAGTTTTATCGTAATTGCTGCAGATATTCCTTCCTTATTTGCTGACAGTCAAGATAACATCTGAGAGCTCATGTACAGAATGAATTGTCTAGCCACCGGTATGCGTTAGCGACCAATATGCTTCTCCAAAATCTGGCAATGGCCCTGGGCAGGAACTATATGCTTTTGAAAAACTGGAGACACAAACAATTTCTATTTTTTACTTAATATCTATCAACACTTATAATTTTAAAAATTAAAACCGAGAAAAATGACTTGCCAACTGTTTTTAAATTAAAATAATCCCGAAACACGTATCCACGAGCATCACTTTCAATGAAAATCAACAAATTCATCAAAGCAAATTAAGTAATAACAACTTTATACTTCTACATTTGTGTACTTTCAATATCTTGTAGAAGGCAATATTATTCGAAGATCAATATCTTCATTCAGTCTTGTAACATATAAAATCACACAGTTCAGTTATAATATATTCTTTACATTAAAGTACATAAAGAAAAATCAGTCTTGCCACAGATATATAGATGAAATAATTATCTGTTAGATACATTTATTTTTACACACTTCTGGAGATTTCTTTGATACAACACTAAAATTTAACAAATGTCAGTTTCTCAAAGGTGAGAGAAACTAAAAACCCATATTAGTGGTTGATATTTAACTGTCACATTAAAATCCAATAACCTATCTTTTACTTTAAATGAACCATTTGGCCAAGGATAACTTTGTAATGTAATGCATTGGTCACTAGAATACCATTAGTTCACAGACTTGAATAATTCTTACTCAAATGGTATTGTAAAATGTCCCAAAATCACATTCGCTAATATTATCAGCATTAAATTTTCATTGCTTTATTTAAGATGTTCTTGAGTGAAATGGTATTTTTATTTATTGAAAGTCCTAGAAGTGAAGAATTATCACACCTTCTAATACAGTGTGGCTCGGAGTGGTGATAAGGTGTGTCCGTTTTTATTCTTCATGCCTTGTGAGTAATGTCCCAGCAGAAAGGAAAAGAAGAGTTACGCTTTATTGGAGACATTGTTTGACTTCATGAGTTCACTCACAGTGTTTGAGGAAGAATCACTTTATACACACTGAAACGTCTGTTTTAAGGTCTTATAGTTCTTGTTTGGGGATGCAACTGTGATATAATTCTTGGAATTGAGACCAGATGGAGGAAAGCCCCTGTGAGGCATTTCTGAGGGATCAGGCTTAGTGTAGCCTTAACAGCTGGTCTAGGCATTGTCTGTCTGTGTGGCATGACTGCTGGGGATGCCAGAGGTATCCGGTGCCCACCAAAGGAGTAAACCATGGTATAAAGTGGGGCGGTGGTAGGGAAAAAAAGAGAACTTGATATCTTGGTAAAATTATAGTCCCACTGATCAAAATGTTTTTTATTGGATATTTTATTTATTTCCATTTCAAATGTTGTCCCTTTTACTGGTTTCACCTCTGGAAACCCCCTATTCCATGCACCTTTCCCTGCTTCTATGAGGGTGCTCCCCACCCACCACTTCCCTCCTGCTTCCCCACCCTGGCATTCCCCTACACTAGGGTATCGAGCCTTCACAGAACCAAGGTCCTTTCCTCCCATGGATGCCCTACAAGGCCATCCTCTGCTACATATGTGGCTGGATCCATGTGTACTCTTTGCTTGGTGGTTTAGTCCCTAGGAGCTCTGGGTGTGTGTAGGGGGGCTCTGGTTGGTTGATATTGTTGTTCTTCCTATGGGGTTGCAAACCCTTCAGCTCCTTCGGTCCTTTCTCTAACTTCTCCACTGGGGACCTGGTGCTCTGTCCAATGGTTGACTGGGAGCATCCACCTCTGTGTTTGTCATGCTCTGGCAGAGCCTCTCAGGAGACAGCTATATCAGGCTCCTGTCAGCAAAACATTCTTGAAATAACTGATTCTGTTACTTTTCAGGACACTTACGTGAATAGTAAAGTGAACACCCACTCACGTGTAGGTAATATGGAATTTGAGGCACGACAGGATGAATAGGTGTTAAAATTCTGGAAATCCACAGTCAGAGTGGAATGAACGCCAAGAAATCTACAGTATTTTATTAAATCTGATTTAAGGTGAGTATTGACTCTTTAGAGACAGATTAGATATAAATACCAATTCTTCCTAGTTCCTTATATGATTTTAGTGTCTAATTAGCTTTTATTACAGACCGTGAATCATTCTCTATTAATAACTTCGTTACTTTTTAAAGGTTCTGAACCAGAGCGTTTCTGAAGTCCCCACTTCCAGTTTTAGACACTCAAACCGGAAGTTCAAATAAGCAGGGACGGTTACTCCTCCAGATCAACAACTGTATCCTTTGCCTATGTCGGGTTCTTCAGGTAACGCAGATGATTTCCCATCATGTACCGGTGTGGCACTTGTTGAACCCAAAGGGGCGGATTTACTTTCTTACATCTTCCCAATAGATTAATGGATCAGGCTTAGGCATGTTTAATAAACAAGCCCATTTGGAAAAAAGGAAGAGTAGAAGACGCTTAGCAGAGCTGTTCAGTTATAAAATTCCAGCAGTTCTGAATCTTTTTAATTGCATTTCCTTGTATGCAAATAAGTAGCCATCCTGGCAACCTGTTGTGGTCCAGGAAAGAGAGCTCAAGATGGTGAGGTGCACTAGAACTATCTAAAACTACTTTTCAGATCCAAAGCAATCGTTCACCATAAACCATGGAGCTTTAGTATATGTGATATTCATGTAATTTATCATACACATCATAATTATAAAATACTGGGTAAACTCATCATAGTCAAACTTCCCTTTGATGCCTCCAAGCATTTTCCTTGTTTATGCCCTAAGAACCTATGTCTCACTCTCATGAGGAGAGGGCACCTAGGAATGTTGAAGCTCTGAGGTACAAATTCATTGTTTTCAGCAGCTCACCTCAGACCAGTGCCAAGAACCCAATCATCCCCACCTTGGGAGGCCAGCCACATTTAAACCATTGCGGGTGTGTACCACATCAAAAAAGGCAAAAGGAATCCCAAGAGGAGTCAGCGGAGATGTGCTCTGAATGTGGGGAGATACAGTTCCTCCTCAGGAGCCAGCCTAAGTCTAAATGACCTCTGAGATTTCAGTATTAACCGAAGTGGACATCAACTGATGATTGTATTTATTACTGTAAATGATATACAGACCTAGCATTGCTCTCTCCTGTATGTGATGTATTTCAAAATTTTAGCAAAAAAATTCAGTAAAATCAAGACCATAATTTTGAAAGAGAGCAAGACTAGTCTGTGGGAGGGTTTGGAAGAAGGAAAGGGAAAAGAGAAGTGATGTAAGTATAATCCCCAAAACAAAAGATATTACATTTTTTGCATCTATTTATTATTAAATGTATTTCAAAATGCATCATCTGAATTTTTGCCTCTTCCATGGCCTACAAGCATTTTCCTTGTTTATGCCCTAAGAATCTATGTCTTGTTCTCATGAGGAGAGGGTACCCAAGAATGTTGAAGCTATGAAGTACAAATTCATCTTTTTCAGCAGGCACATATGACCACTCCCTTGATAGTTCTGGATGAGTACTACATAACTGATGACCCAGGGGAGTATACATAGGGTGAATAGACTTCTGACATTTTTGGTCCACAATGCTCTCAAAAACTAACTAATATCACTAAAGATTCTATTGGTCTCCATCTATTTTCTGCCATAATACACCCCGAAATCCATCAAATGGTGTACCACTTTCACAGGTCATTTTACCTTTTTTAAAAATTACTTTTGTTTTTTTTTTTTTACAATCGAGTCATTGGCCCTCTCCTGGTCAGCCCTCTCACAGTTCCTCAGCCCATTCTCCCCGCCCCATCTCCAAGAGGATGTCCACCACCACCACCAGGCTTACCACTCCCTGGAGCCTCAAGCCCCTCAAAAGTGTCTATCTTTTCTCCTACTGAGGCCAGACCAAGCAGTTGTCAGGTGTTTATGTGTCTGGGGCCTCACACCAGCTCCTCTATGCTACCTGGTTGGTGGCTCAGTGTCTGAGAGATCTCAGGGTTCCATAGTTGAGACTGCTGGTTTTCCTATGGGGTCACCCTCCTCCTTAGTTTCTTCTCACCTTTCCCTAACTCAACCACAGGGATCTGTGACTTCAGTCCAATGGTTGGGTATAGATATCTGAGTCTGTCTCAGTCAGATGCTTGTTGGGCCTCTCATAGGAGAGCCATGCTAGGTTCTTATCTGTAAGCATACCACGGCATCAGTAAAAATAGTGTTGGGCCTTGAAGCCTCCCTTTGAGATAGATCCCAAGTTGTGCTGGTAACTGGACCTCCTTTCCCTCAGTCTCTTCTCCATTTTTTGTCCCTGAAGTTCTTTTAGACAAGAACAATTTTGTGTCAGAGTTTTTGGCTGTTGGAATGGCAGCCATATCCCTCTACTTGATGCCCTGTCTTTTTACTGGAGGTAGACTCTACAAGTTCCCTCTCCCCACTGTTGGACATTTCATCTAGGGTCTCTCACCTCTTAGGTCTCTGATATATTCTAGAGGGTCCCTCCACACTCAACCTCCCAAGATTGCCCATTTCCATCCTTTCTTCTGGCCCTAAGGTCTTCAATCCTGTTTCTCCCTCCCCATTACCTGATCATGTCCCCTTTTTTCTACTCCCTCTCCCATCGAGGTCCCTCCATCCCTCTGCCTCCTTCCCAAGTGGAATTGAAGCATTCTCACTTGGACCCTATGGCTTGTTGACCTTGAGTTCTGTGGATTGTATCCTAGGTATTCTGTACTGTTATGATTAATATACACTTATTAGTGAGTACATACCATGCATGTCCTTTTGGGTCTGAGTTGCCTTACTCAGGATGATATTTTCTAGTTCTATCCATTTGCCTGCAAAACTCATGATGTCCTTATTCTTAATAGCTAAGTAGTTTTCCATTGCATAAATGAACCACGTTTTCTGTATCCATTCTTCTATTGTGGGACATCTGTCTTGTTTCCAGCTTCTGGCTATCACAGATAGAGTTGCTATGAACCTAGTGGAGCATGGACCCCTGTGGCATGGTGGGTATACACCCAAGAGTGCTATAGCTGGGTCTTCAGGTAGATCTATTTTCAATTTTCTGAGAACTCTCTAGATTGATTTCCAGAGTCGTTCAATAAATGGTGCTGGTCTAACTGGCAGTCTGTATATACAAAAATGAAAATAGATCCCTATTTGTCACCTTGCACAAAGCTCAAGTCCAAGTGGATCAAGGATCTCAACATAAAAGCAGATACACTAAATCTAATAGAAGAGAAAGTGGGAAAGAGCCTGGAACTCATAGACATGGGGATGGGAGGGGGAGAGGGGGGACTTCCTAAACAGAACTCCAATGGCTCATGCTCTAAGATCAAGAATTGATAAATGAGGGGCTGGAGAGATGGCTCAGCGGTTAAGAGCACTGACTGCTCTTCCAGAGGTCCTGAGTTCAATTCCTAGCAATCACATGGTGGCTCATGACCATCTGTAATGAGATCTGATGCCCTCTTCTGGCATTTGGACAGAACATGTATACATAATAAATAAATCTTTAAAAAAAAAAAGAATTGGTAAATGGGACCTCATGAAACTGGAAAGCTTCTGTAAGGCAAAGGGCATAGTCAACAGGACAAATGAGCAATAAACAGGTTGGGAAAATATTTTCACTAATCCCACATCCAATAGAGGGCTAATACTCAAAATATATAAAGCTCAAGAAGCTAATCTCCAAAAAACCCCCAAACATCTCAATCAAAAAATGGGGTACAAAGCTAAACAGACAATTCACAACAGAGGAATCTCGAATGACTGAGAAGCACTTAAAAAAATGATCAAAGTCCTCAGTGATAAGGGAAATGCAAATCAAAATGACCCTGAAATTCAGTTTTACACCAATCAGAATGGCTAAGATCAATAACTCAGGGGACAGTACATGTTGGCATGGATGTGGACAAAGAGGAATGATCCTCCATTGCTGGTGGGATTGCAAACTTGCTCTCACCTTTTCTTAATAACTCTTCATTCATTGTGTTTACTCAGTACCTGCATTTTTTAATTCTTCATGGACCTGAAACCCTCAAAGAATCTACATTATAAAGACATCCTGGCTTTGTGTGAGATAATTTTGAATTCCAGGCCAGAAGAGAAGACATCCTCTAATATCTATGAAAAATACATTTACATGTTTGGAGGAGGGCTATATTTATTGTCTGTAGCAACAGGAGCATTCTTAATGAACGCTGCTGCAGATTTATTAAATTGATTATTTTTTTCCAATTTTGCTTCCTGAATTAGTATGTTTATGCTAGATCAGGATTCCCCAGAATAATTAATCAGATCTTGCCAGCAATTTAACTAATATTGGGAGGTTGCCTGATTTCATTTTATCCTACATTTTCTGCACAGAAAGTAAATAAGAGAAACCTTCTGTGGCTGGTGGAAGGGGTCAAAGACAAAACAGAGCTTTCCAGGCACCTCTTCTTCCCAGGGAGCACAGCTCTAAGATTTTACTCACAGTGGGTAATGTTCTGTACCTCTATTCTAGTCATGAGGCTGATCAGTAAGAATGATGGAGAGCCATGCAATCCCTATTTTATTTTTAGATATAATTATAATATTTTTATTATAATAGTTTTCTCTTATTGAAAATAGATTTTTCTCACATAATATATGCTCATTACTGTTTCCTCTTGCTTCATTTCTCCCAGTCCCTCCCCACCTCTCCTCCCATCTACTCCCTTTCTGTCTCTCAGTAGAAAAGAACAGGCTTCTAAGAGGTAATATTAAAATAAATCAAAAAATTTAATAAGATAAAAAACTATCACATCAACATTGGGCAGAGCAAACGTGCAGAAGGAAAAGAGTCAAGAGAAGGCACATGAATTATGGTTCACATACTCAGAAGTCCCATAAATATTCAATTATTCTGATACATATTCTTTATACACCGGTACTTCAAAATAGCTGTTTTCAACTTATTTACAGCATTAATCTTTAAATACTGATTTGGGCATTGACGTAAAGAGAATATGTTCCAAGATATGAGTAAGATTCACAGGCTACAGATTTGCCCACGAGCTCTCAGAGTTTCATGGGTTCCTGAAGCCAAAGAAAAGATCCCAACATTTTCGTAAAAAACAAAACAAACAAACAAACAAACAAAAACCTGTAATGATCTCTGAGTCCATGTAGGTCACTCTTGATTGGCCATGTTAAGGTTTATACATGTAAATGACCTGATGTGGACTCTAAAACAATTTCATGAAATACTTTATCTGTGCTGTGCTAATTTGAATGTTCAAATGTTCCTATGCTCCAGTGGGTAATTGATTCTCAGTAAAAGTCAATAGCAGCATTAGAAACAACAGAGTAAAGGAATTTCTTTCCTCTGCCATAATCAAAAGCAGGTCATTGGGCTGATGAGAGAAGTAGCTGACACAGGCTGAGGAACATCTCCAAGCCTAGCAACCTCTCACCTTCACACCAGAGCTTGATCGCGTCCCATTTCTTAGTGCTACCTACCAGCCTTTCGCTCTGTAGGCTGGAGATTCCACCTCCTCACACTCCCCGCCTGAGCCAGTTTGTATAATTGACATCCCGAATCCCCCAGTTATGTTCTGGATCTAATTAGACATAATTGAAGGGAGAGAAGTTTTGTTTCTACAGAGCTTGGCATTCTCCGAGAGAAGAGAGTGAATAAATTGACACCTCGTCATATCAAAGGCAGCGGAGAATTAACAAGTGCACACAGTGATGTTTCACTGAGGCTTGTCCTCAGCTGTTCCACAGACTGGGAGGCTTCTGGCTGGAGATGTCAAGTGCAAATAAACATGAATGGCAGGAAGTGCAAACACCCTGTGGTAAACAAGGCTTTCAGTTCTTCCTTTTCCCCTTGACTTCTTACAGCAAATGGGAAATGCTCTCTGTTTGCAATCTAGGTTTGCATTTTAAATTTAAAAAATGGCAGCAAGATGAGAAATTTGGGGGAAGATTTTTTTCATTATGCTAAGAATGCATAATTCATAAAAATGTACAGTTTACATAACACCAGAAAACAAGCAATATCAATCTTAAGAAGAGAATTTAATCGAATGTAGGAACTTTTATTTTAAAACTTCAATTTTGAATTTGATTGTAAAATGTGATATAAAGTGGACATCAAATTGGCACGATGCAAATGTCAGTGATTAATAGCAAGGAAAATAGCTAGTGTTCACAAATTATGCAATTGATTTTTGCTTCATGAAATGAAAGGCTGTCAAAACTTATTAAGGCAACATTTGATCTTATTTTGTGGTCATTTACTGTATTCATCAACATAAGATTTTCATTTGTCAGGGAAGTATTTCTCATAATCTCATGAAAGCTATGTCCTTATTCTCTTAGCTAGTCCTTGGTGGGGATTAAATGAGTCTTCTGACAAAAATCTTTGAATACCTAAAATGGCACTATTCAGAGATCCAGGAATAAAATTAAACTGGTGAATGAAACAAAAAAGAATCTTCCTCTCTCTGGAGCTGAAGGACAGACAGTAGTTCTCGAGAAGGTAATACATATCATGAGGGAAAGTATGACCAGTAATGGGAGGCCTGGAACAGGCGCAGCTAAAGGAAAGAGGGTGGGACAAGCCTCACAGTCACAAAGTATTTGAGAATAAAAAAGAAAATGGACAAAGAGGCAACTTGAACAGTCTGTGGCCCATTCGCTGGTTTGAAGGGGGTGCTTCATGGTTAATCTAGGACACTGTTATTGTTTGATTCTGAGAAGTCCCACAAAGTCTCACAGGATTAGCGGCTTGACCTGTGAATACCAGCGGATGGGCTTTGAGAAAATTATTGGATCCCCTGGACTCCAAATTAGCAAATGAATTAATCCTTTGATGGATCTGTACTGTGATGACTTTATCATGAAGATGTGTAATGTAAGAACTGGTGTCTGTTGGGAAGAGGTGGTGACTATGGGCATGAAGGAAAGATTTGTCTTCTCTCCTTCCCCTTCTTCTCTTCCTATTTCCTGTCCACCATAAGGTGAGCAATGTTATTCTCCCCTGTACCTTTTCTGCCTTGACTTTCTACTCTCTCATAGACCAGGAGGGATGAGACACTGAGTAGGTGTTAGAACCATGTCTCTCTCAAGTATTTCACAGTGATGAGAAGCTAATACAGGCACAGTGAAATAAGATGGCCAAGGGGGTGAAACAGAACAGAGGTGAGAGTGAGGGAGCAGGGTACCAAGTGTCCTGGAAGTCATCCAGAAAAGTATCCAGAGGGTTTGCTTCCACTTGTTGTGCCTTGGGCCTTATGTGTCTGTCATAGATCAAAGAAATCTGGGTACCATGCACAGGGCTGGAGACCAAGACTTCCTTCACAGATGACAAAGGAGAATTATCTTGATACTCCTGCAGGAAGTATGGTAGCGACCAAAAACTAGATCTAGAACCCTTATTTTCCCTTGACCTCACATCTCCACTGAGGCAGAAAATGAAGAACGCTGCCACTTTGATGGAGATAAGCCATTTTAAATGGTTTGGTTTGGTTTGGGTGTCTTCTGGGAAATGTATGGAGAGCGTCTCCAAAGTTCATGCTATTTTAGCAGTTCTGCTGCTACTTTTGTTTGAGTTGAGTAGAGAGCATTATGCAATAAATGTAAATGAAGTTGCTGCCTCCCCCTTGCCAAGATATAGTTGCAGCCTCACTGGCCACCTTGCAATAGCTTGAGCATGCCAAGGATTTCCCCAGCTCGTGTCTTCAGCACTCCCTCTTTCTTATCCTTAAGATGAACTTACAACTACTTCTGCCCTCCATTTTCTGACTTTTCCTTTCTTCTATTTTATGACGCAAGGTAAACACAGGCCCCTTAGGAGGCATGCTGGGATGGGTCTACAGTGGTGTAGCCACTCTCTCTGCTTTTTTTTATCTTCCTCCATAGGCATTACTACAATTTGCAAAAGCACATTTACAGGGTTTTGCTGCTACTTATTAGCGTTGTCTGTCATAATGCTATGTTTTTAAAGTGTCTCTCTGCAGTACACATGCTAGAACCCTAGCTCCCAGTGTGATGATAGGACCTAGTGCCTGCGGGAGGGAGTTTGGGTGGTACAGGTAAAACCTCAGTCTCTTCTGTCAAGGGTTCGTTGGCTAGTTGGGCTTCCTGGAAGTGATTGTGCTATAAAAATGAGTGATTCTCTAAGTGGTCTGCATTTTTCCTGTCCATATGATGCTTTTTTTTTTTTTACCATGTTCCGACCATATCCGAAGGGCTTTTTAAGATCCCGTTGAGGCATTGTTTCTATGCTTTTGAACACATGATTAAAAATCATGAACCAGAAATACTAATTTCTTTATAAATCACCTAGTCTGTAATAGTCTATAATAGGTACAGAAAATTGAATGATACATAATAAACACCAAAAGAATAGAATAAGTATTTCATTAACAGTGTTGTTTAGTGAGTGCCAAGCATATCATATTAATATAGATATTTGATAAAAGTGAAACAGTGAGTGAATGAGCAAATGAATAAAGGGGAGCATCTTGCAAGGCAAATGAAGGATACTTCTTATTGTTTTATGGCCAAACTACTCTACTGATAAGAAATCCTGAGACCCATACAATATTTCAGATTTAAGCACAAACATGGCAGATTGAATCTCATGTCAGTCATGTTTCTGAGAGCTATACTTTTCCCCTCGTAATAAGATTTTTAATATGTTTTAATTAAAATATTTTTATATAATTACATTAATTTCTCCAGTACTGAATTATCATTCCATGAAAACAGTGACCTAGATTTATTTTCTGAGGTAGTATCTCACTGCATAGCCTACACCGACTTTGAATTTACAATCCTTCTGCCTCAACCTACAAGTGTTGATATCACAGGCGTGTGTGAACATGCCTAGTCAATAGCAATGTCATTTTTGAATAAGAATGGGTGCTACATGAAGAATAGTAAATACTTAAGATGGAAGGACTTAATAGATATCTTAGTAGGTCTTAGACAATGTGTCAGGAGTGAAGATAATTATCGATTTTGTACCTACTGTGTGCCAAGAGTTCTGATAAGTGGCAGTAATGGCCTTTTAGCTTCCCTTAGACTGAGACTTGGTTTCTTCTGATCCAGTTATGTCATTACTTTGTGTCTTCACAAAAGGCAAGTCTAGATTAATCAAGTTGGTTTAAAAAGCACCAGGTGAAGAAAGAGACATATACTGAGGCAGTCTCTGCTACTGTAGCTCCTGCTTATTAGAGTGAGGCTGGTTTCTCAGTGATGGCCAAATAGCTGATCTAGTTTTCAACACTTCAATCTACTGTTGTGGACATTATTTGGCATAGCAGATGCTTGCTAGCTTAATAGTGAGATTATGCTGAACTGTCTAAAGTTATGTCTAAACCACAGTGTGTAATATATGAAAATGCTCATTAACTGAGCTGTAACAGCTAACACAAATGTGTATGTCCTTGTTTTAGAAGTGGATAGGTTACTGGCATCATTGAATGGCAAAAGGAGCTTCTCAGTGCAAGTTTAATAACTATTAATTAACAGACTAAATAATAAATACTTACCAGTATCAATACAAAGCTAATTTTTCACATCACTATCAAGTTTAAGTCATTGTAAAGTGAACTCATAAACTATCCCTATAACAAATATTATATTCTAAAATTTTATGTTTATATATATGTATATATATATATAAATTTTAATTAAAAACTGAAGCCAAAAAAGCATAATTATGATTAAATGGTTAAGACTATATTCAAGCTTATACCTATATGATTTCAGATACTTTTTATTTGTACATCAAGTTTTTAGACAATAAATAGATAATAGATATGTGGATAGATGGATGGATGGATGGATGGATGGATGGATGGATGGGCAGACAGACAGATGTGAACAGATAGATACCTGAATGGATAAGTGAAGAAACAATTATACTGTGTACATGGACAATATATAGTTAGGTGAGTATAATTCAAGTTGAAATAAAATCAAAATGGGAAATATTTAACTTTGGTCATAACTTGCATATAAGTGTTTAGACAATGCGAGGTCTATTTAATAGAATGATACTATTATATTGGAAATATATACTTGGAAAACTGTTTTCTTTTTCTCACACAATATATAACATACAATGACTAAATAATCTTTTACATAGCTGGACATGGTGGCCTTGCTCCATCCTTGTAATTATAGCGTTGGGGTGACTGAGCCAGGGGAACTGTTACAAGTTCAATGTCAGTCTGGTCTCCATAGTGAGACCATATGTCAAAACAAAAGTATCAAATTCTTACATATAGTCTGGTTTAACCTGATAAAATCCTCCTTAAATAGTAGGTAGGCTGTCATTTTTTTCTGGAAACTTTTGAAAATAAAAAAAAAAACCAAATATTCAGATCAGAAATGTTCCCTAATAGTATCAATAGGATTTGTCAGTGATAGTAGAAACACTGTTGGTCATAGGTATTTTGAATAACAGAACCGTGAGGCAATGCTCAAAAGTCTAGGAGCTTTATTTTGGATGCAGGCAGAAACAGCTTCCTCCATATTGACTACAGAGGTCCTATGGCGCTATCTCATGTCATCTGCAGGCATAGACATTCCACTTTCAGATTGCAGGAACCCCAAGCACTTTGCCCTGCTTTTATTGGGACATCAGAAGAGAGCTATGCGTGAACTGGAAGTTTACTTCAACTTATTGAGGGCTTACAGTTTTCAAGATTAAGGAGCACCCTTAATCTAAGAACTGGACTACATTTAAGAGTTAGCTGATATTTACTTAATTAGTGTAATAGTATAATGTGAAAGTTGAAGGAGATACTCACAGGCTATTTCAGAGGTAGGAGAGTTCCAGAGATGTTTTCTTCATGGACATCACCGAATCTTGAATTCCCTTGCTCTGGTATCAACATTTATTCCTCCTACCAACAAAGCCAATACCTATTATTATCCACAGAATGAAGATACTTAGTCATCCGGGCTTTGAGAGAAATGTTGAAATAAGGCATTTTCAGCTAAATACCAATTAAAGAAAGTTTTCCCTGGGTAATTTCAGTGGGCCAAGATGAAATGACTCTTATAGCCTAGGCAGTATGGCGGGTGTACTTTTGGTGGCCTTCTGCCACGAGGTTTTTTTTAGAAGCTAGAGAGTTGGTGATGTTTTGAAATTGCCTTCTTGTGGTAAGTGGCTGCTTTACATCATACAAAACCTGCCAAACTACACCAGAAAGGAATGACTATATTTTCTACAATTTGAGCAAGAAGAAAAAAAAAATGCTTAGGTTCAGACAGGCATATAGCTTTTCCAGGCAATTTTAACTTACGACTCCCGACCTTGTGCTCTTCCCTCGACACCCTGCTATCTGTGATGATTACAGCCACAAACAATTGCCACTGTTTTGTGTGAGGAGACATGATGTACTAATCTTTCCTCTTGTGTGTTTCTCTGTATCTCTACCCGCCTGCTCTTTCTTCTGTGTAGCCAAGAAATGAATGAAAAGTAGTGCTCAAATTCAGCCTTGTTGTGTTTTTAGCTAACTTTGTAGCAATAGCAATCTTCGTAAATAGCCTTCGTAATAAGGCTATTTGCTTATTGTTCTGTTTTGACATTATGGAGAATGCTTAGAAAAATACAGATTTTACTATAGATAGAAAATTCTCAGCAGTACCTACAGGACTTAAATAGCCCTTATTAACACTGTTGCAAATGATGCATAAATGCTATTTCATATGCTACATTTTTCTTTTTCACTTTTGACAGCCAGGCTAGAAAAGAGGTTTAGAGGAATATGCATTAAACAATAGGGGAGCAGACATAGTAAGAGGAGGTTGAGAAGACATCCATGATGGACTAACTCTGCCATGGGGGCTTCTCTAGGCCCAGGATAACATAAATAGTGGTAAATCAGGCAGATTACTTAAACTTAAGATAAAATCATCTTAAAAATTCTATTCCTCCCTCAAACTGGCCACATTTAAAATTCTCAGTGTAATGGTTTGAATATACTTGACCCAAGGAGTGGTATTATTTAGAGGTGTGGCCTTGTTGAAGTATGTGTGTCACAGTGGGTGTGGGCTTTAAGATACTCATCCTAGCTGCCTGGAAGCCAGTCTTCTGCTAGCCTTCAGATGAAGATGTAGAACTCTCAGCTCCACCTGTACTATGCCTGCCTGAATGCTGCCATGTTTGGGCCTTGATGATAATGAACTGAACCTCTAAACCTGTAAACCAGCTCTGATTAAATGTTGTCATTTATAAGACTTGCCTTGGCCATGGTATCTCTTCACAGCAGTAAAACCCTAAGACAGAAGTTGGTACCAGGGATTAGGGTATTGCTGTGATAGGCCTAACCATGCCGTTTTTTTTAGAAAAAATTTGGATTTGGGGACTTTGGATTTGGAAAAGAGTGGAATGCTTTAAATTGGGCTTAATAAGCTATCTTAATAGGAATATAGAAGACTTTGTAACTGAGAGTGATTTGAAATGTGTGGACCAGACCCAAGAGGTTTCAGTGGAAAATTTCATCTATGGCCTGGACACTGTTTTTGTATATTTTGGTAAAGAATGTGGCTACTTTTTGCCCTTGTCTGAAGGGTCTGTCTAAGGCTAAGGTGAAATGACTCAGATTGATTGCATTGACAAAGAAAGTTTCAGAAACGCTCATTATAGACCTTGTTCTCTGGTTAGGTCTCATGAAGAGCATTCTAAACAAGCATAGCAAGTTGAGAAAGGAAAAATGTAAAATACATGGTTTGTGTATTAAAGGGGCACCAGGAAGTAAAATGGAGCTGAATCATGTGTTCAAGGAAAAAACAAATCAAGGGAGTGGGACTTTGGGGCATGATCCTACCCAGTTAAATTTAGATCTAGGCATGGTGCTACACACATTTACTCCCAGAAGATAAAGCCAAGCAGATCTCTGAGTTTAAGGTCAATCTACAGAGCAAGATCCAGGACAGCCAAACTTAAGCAGTGAAAGAGTTGGAAAAGAGGAAGCCAGTGATGATGTAATAGAACAAGGGGACATCTTTCCGTTCCAGCAAGCATCAGAACTTTGGCAGACTCTGCCATATGTCTCTGGCTTTATAGTCAAGAAGAGAAGGAAACTATTGGGACAATAGATGCCGGTTAGCAAGAATTAAGAAATTAGTAGTGATTGAGAAGAGACCAGCATCATTGAGGTGAAATTTTCTGTGAAGTGTTTTCTGAAACCACAAAATGCTGCATTCCAGAAATAGCAAAGGTTGTAGCTCATGCTGCAGCTATACTTGGTACTGTGTAAGAGTCACCCAGGTGGTACTGTTTTGAAGGGATGAAGGGGTCATGCAAAGGAGTTGATGCTTGGCACTATGAAGAGAGCCTATGAGAGGCTATTGGTAAAGCCTAGGCGCAGCAGAAGCCCCCAGTGTATTAGAGATTGCAGTACCATGGGATGACCACCAAGAATAGCAGCAGCAATGAAGTAAATCAACCTGAGCTTAGAGTGCTACAGAGAGAGGAACTGGAGAAGTGACGCCAGACCTGAGGAGGAGCTGAGAACATCATGTGTGGATTCCAGACATCGAAACAAGAAGCTATAACATTGAAGCTGCCTTAGAAACCCCAAGATTTTCAAGATGCCAGAGCCATAGGATACCTCCTAAAGAATGCTATTAACAGGGAGTGGAACGAGCCCAGAAAAAGATCTTGCAGTCAACAAATATGAAAAAGGAGTTGGAGATCTAAAAACTGCTTTGACATCAGAAATGGAGATGCAAAGTTTGGAGTTTGCCCAGTTGGTTTCCTGTCTTGATTCAGGGATTATAGTTAAGTGATTGGGTGGATCTCAGAAGAGACTTTGAACTTTAGACTTTTAACATTGTTGATATTGCTATAGACTATGGGGACTTTGAAAGTTGGACTAAATGTAATTTTGTATTATACTATGGCTAGACATGGTTCCCATAGACTCATTTGTTTGAACAAACCCATGGGTGAGTGGGAGTAGAATGTAATGATTTGAATTTGGTTGGCCCATGGAGTGGCACTATTTGGCCTTGTGTCACTATGTCACATGGGTATGGGCTTTAGGACCCTTATCCTAGCTACCTGGAACTCAGTATTCTGCCAGCAGCCTTCTGATGAAGGTGTAGAACTCTCAGCTCTTCCTGCACCATGCATGCCTGCTTAGATGCTGCCATACTCCTACCTTGATGATAATGGACTGAACCTGTAAGCCAGGCCCAATTAAATGTTGTCCTTTATAAGACTCACCTTGGTCATAGATTCCGTTCACAGCAGTAAAATACTAAGACATTCAGTAATCATGTCATTGGGAAGATTGATACTGGTTATGGCAAATACCTAGCATCTCTTCTATTGCAGAAAGTTTTGTTGAAACTCCATAAGAAAATCTATACTGTCAGGTTAAAGCATTTGAAAGAAAAGAAAAATGAATGATGAGCCCTCCCTGAGGATTCCTCCCTCCCTCCCTCTTTTTAATTCTCCTTTTTTATCTAGTGAATCTTTCCTTCTTATTGTTTCTCTTTATAGCAAGTATCAACAATTGTGAAAACATGAGCTTGGACCACTCAAGCATTGGTATTAGAAAGGCATACTTAGAAAGATATGCCTCTTGCCCCCACATAAATCATGGTCATCTGAAGGTTTCTATAAGTGAAACTGCACATGTGGTTTAGTGTGAGGACAGAATCCCCGTACTGGATCTAATGAGTCTCATCTATTTTTCAGTCTTCAGTTTTGAGTAGAGAATATAATAGAAAGCCACAATATGGAGAATTTGATGAAAATATCTGTGTATCTTTGGGTAAGTATGAGGGGGAGGGGATTACTCAGTCAGTTAATACCTAAAATTAGAGAGGTCGGATTTGATATATAACCATTTGGTATAACATGGAGCTCTGTATTCTGGAAGACTTCATTTAACCTCACCTATGGCAATTGCATTTGTGAGGTTTGGTCCATATCGTTTACACAAAACAGTCATTCATCCATTTGTTAGATAAGTCACTGAATGCACTCAGTCCTCCTATCTCAGAAGAAAATAGTGATATTTCTCTCATCAGTCTGCTGTGAAGATTGGGTCAAATCACATAGAGAAATCACTTTGTTACAGGGTAGGCACCTGATAGATGACTTTCCCTCATGAACACTAAGAGCAAAGAACATTCATTTAGGAAAGAAGTAACAAACCTGGAGAGAAGAAAGGGAATGTATTCAAAGGGAATGCTGCATCCAGCTATGTCAGCGTACCCTGCTTTTCCTAATGATGCTCCTCCAACATTACGTAAAGCTCCAAAGAACAAAATCCCCCAGGATGCTTATTTTGTTCCTGTGGATGCTGTGAACACTTTCTACCAAGTTCGGTGTGGAAAATGTGGCCATTATCTCTTATTTAGTAAAGTAATTAACATGGCCATCCTTTCAAGTGTTGCCATAGTAGTTGCCATGGCAATAAAATGAAAATGTGATTCATAACACATAACTCTTCCAGAGCTAATAGAAAGAGTACATTTAGGATAACGGAATCATTTCGGTGATGTCTCAGTGCAACCTGTTACTCACTTGAGTGAATCAGACAAAGGGCTCTAATGAACAGAAGATTAGACTGTTTGCATTTGCACCCAAATGTACCAAATACATTCCTAATGTGTTAATTAACATTTTCTCCAAATGCAAAGAAAAAGCATTCCATCTGAGAAGACAGGTAAGAATCTGATTATTATGCAGACTCATTTGGCATTTGAGAGGAAAACAATCAATAGAAAGATAAATTAAGCAACCAGAAGAGTAATCTAAAAAAAACCCTCTAAATTATAAAGACATAGAGTTATTGTCAGTAAATAATACAATGTATAAACAAATCTTAAGCATTCTCATACATCACATGTTGTTCTTTAAGGTTGCAAGAGTTAAACACAGGACATCCCTTTGAAATGCTTTTTAATAGAATTTGAAAACAGTTTAAAAATCAATGCCAGGTGCTCAGTGTTGCAATAGACACAGAGGGAAAAAAATCAAAACACAATCCAAGAAAATATAAATATAAAAATATGTGGCCAGAGACCCATATTTTACTCTGCCCACTACTTCCATGGTACTCAAAGTGGCCCATTTTTTTTTTAAACATCAGTCTGACCCCCAATCTCTTTTCTATCCTCAAAGTAACAAAATCCTTTCTTAGTTTCTGGGGGCACTCAGACTCTAGTTGGTCTCCACCTATCCCTTTCTAAGGATGCTTTTTAAAAATCCCCCTTGAATGTGATACTGCCCTGTGACTTCTATCTAACCAAAAGGATGACACGCCACCTCTCTAGAAAGGATAGGTTCAACTGTCTTGTTATGAGAGTCTTTTGGTGATTCATTCTCTTGGGGATAACATGAATCAAGCCCTCATACTGACAGCTGTTTTCTGCAGAGGCTCATATGTCAAAGAACTGAGGATGACCCTGTGACCAAAAGCCAGCAAAAAGCCCTGCAGCTTTCAGTCTAGCAGCGTGAAAAACCCTGAATCTTACAGTGATAATATACACATGGAGCCAACGCCAGAAAGCATTTACTAAGTCTGGCCTACTCTGAAAATGAACCCCTTTAGTTCCAAAGCCCTTAAGTTGCTTTTCAATAAAACCCGTAAGACACTCAAAGATAATTTGAAAGTAACTTTATGAGAGCAGTCCATGTACTACTACTTCTAATCTGCTCCATGATGTTTTCATGTCTCAAGTTCAAAATTCCCAGTACAGACTACGATTCTGTCAGAAAGAAATAAGCTACTTGTGCAGAGGTATAATGGCTATGTACATTGTGCAAAAATAAATTCTAAATGGCTCCTGTATACAAATTACAACCAGGTCCTCTCTCTGCCTTTCCTATATTTATGTCTTCCCCCAACTGAACACAGAGTCAGTCCTGAGAGGTCAGTTTCTTTGCTGGCTGATCATGGAACAAACCATTTTTCCCCCTCAAAATTCTAATGTCATTGTGTCAGTCTCTGTGCATATCAGACAGCAAGTTCTTAGTATTATTCGACCTTGTGAGGAAACAGAAGTAGAAGATTGATCTAAGCCATGCCCATTGTCCTGGCTAATAGAACCTACAAAATAATATTGCTGCTAAGTTTTGAGATAATGCCTTCTATATAAGTAGATAATTAATAACACAGCATTAATAAAACCTTATCACTCACAGTTGTACTGAGGACAAGTGCTTTCAGTTATCCAACTCCAGTTATCCACAGAGTAGCCCACCACGTCTACCCATTCTGATTCCCACTTGTTATACCTCTTCATCAGTTACAGTCTAGTTTGTATACAGCCTTGTGTCCACCTAGTTTATGGCTTTCCACTTGGCAGTGTCAGAGAAGATCCACTCACAAGAGTTAGTGAATGGTCCAAAGTGGCTTAAGGCTGTGACCAAAGACTGCATCTTTCCCCTAGGGCTGCAGAGCTGACCATGCCACTAAACCATAGCATCAGTCTTCTGTGCAGAAAAGAGCATGACTAAAAACGAGAGAGAAAGAATGAACTCCTGACATCCTTAGTATAGGCCCTGAATCCAGTCACAGTTTTAACTCACTTTGGACTTTTCAGTTATGAATGTCAATACATTTACTACTTTTAAAATGGGAGCTGATTTCAGACACCGCAATAGTTTACAGTAGAAATTTCTTGATTCTGTTTTCTCCCATTTACAAATCTTGGACATTGTCTTAATTGCCTGTGAGAGAAAGTTCAATCCAAATCCTGGCTGGAAAACATCATCTCTAATCTTGTCTTTTCTTCCTTTCAGTCTCTTTTCTCCCTAACACAGACTCTTGGTTTTCTAGCTACGTAAGTGGATGCTCATCTGCACTCCGGTGTCTTTGCCATGTTTTGTCCACATTTCCACTTCTTCCTATTTCCAAGTAAACTGATGCTACAGTGTGTGTGTGTGTGTGTGTGTGTGTGTGTGTGTGTGTGTGTGTGTGTGTGTGATATGTGTAAGGGAACAGGATGTTCATTGTTCATGTCATGGAACATTTGAAATGGTCAGAAGACAACTTTCAAGAATCAGTTCTCTCCTTCCATGGTGGGTTGTAGATGGAAGTTGGGTTGTCAGGTTTTAGACTCTCAACTTGACAAAGGAAACAATAATTAAGCAAAAATGTAGAATGGGTTTTTATACAATAATGACTATAACTTCAACTGCTCTTTTTTTAATCTTTAGATAGTTTATTTAAACTAAAAGTCAACAAAGAAGCTTTATAACTATACTGTACCATATATTAAAACAGGTCTCTTCAAAATATTCTATCAAATTTGTATAAAAACAACTCCTTCTTAGCTATGTATAGAACCTAAAACAGATCGAATTTTGGGCAAAGAGCAAGATTTATCAAATACAGTAAACCAGAAAAAAATCAAAAAAAGACAGAATGCTGGGCCTTAAGGTTTTCTTTTTAATTGGATATTTTATTTATTTATATTTCAAATGTTATCCCCTTCCTGGTTTCTCCTCCAGAAACTCCCTATCTCATCCTCCCTCCCTCTGCTTCTATGAGGGTGCTCCCCAACCCACCCACCCACCCACTCCTGAGTTCCCATCCTACACTGGAGCATTGAGCTTTCACAGGACCAAGGGCCTCTCCTCCCACTGATGCCTGACAGGTCATAAATTCTTAGAAAAACATGAACAAGAAAATCCTCAAATAGAAGAATGGAAGAAATAATAAAGATCAGGTATACACTTTTATTAAAATATTTGCAAACCAGCTTCAAGATCATAATAAGACAACACTAGATAGAATCAATGAAAAATTAGGTTCTTTGAAAGGACAAATAGTATTAACAATGTACTATTCAGTCTAACTAAAAGAAAGAGAAGATTTAGATAAGTAAAATCAGAGATAAAAGTAGTTGTCATAACAAATTTGAATGAATTTGCAAAGTTCTCACTGTAGTTTTGAAAATATATGTTAAAATCCCAAGATTTATAAGAAATGGATGAATAGCAAAATATATGTGGTCTACCAGTCTACCAGAACTGAATTAAGAACACAAATAATTCATATAAATTTATAACAATTAATAGTATTAAAACAGTAATAAAAAGTTCTCTAACAAAGAAAAGGCCAGAAACGGATAATTTCCTGCTAAGTTTTATAAAACTGTTAAAACGATTAGAATTTCAATGTTTCTTGAATTTTCACAAAACAGAAAACAAAAGTAAGGGACATTACATGGTCACTATTAAACTAATATCAAAACCAGATAAAGACACAGTGAGAAAAAAATTATAGGTCAATCTTTTAAAATTCTCAACAAAATGCCTATAATCAAATTTAAGATCACATTAAGAGAGTTATACAGTATGACTAAATTAGGTTGATTTCAGGGAGGCATGAATTGTTCAACATATATAAATCGATAATCAAATCTGCATATAATTAAATTTGTACAGAAATCACATGATTAGTTCAATCCATGTTGAAAAGGTCTTTGACAAAGTTTAGCAAACAACAAAAGTCTTAAAATTTAAAAAAAAAAACTAGGAATAGAAAAAGCATACTTTGGCACAGTAAAAGGTTTTGTATACGATATATCTATAGATGATGTTATACTAAATGGGGAAAAAACTGAAAATGTTTTTTCCATAATTAAGTATAAGAGTACCAACTATATACAAAGACAAAGCTTTTTTTAATCTCTCAATAATAAATTAGTAACAAAGAAATCAGAGGAAACTGCTACATGCAAAGGATACTACAATATCAAAAAATAGAAAAAAAATTTAAATGTTAATATTCGAGGGTAAAAGGCTAAAAATAAAAAAGAGTGCCCACTGAGACCCGTTTCATACTCTTCTAGATGATTAGCAATTCTGTCAAGTCAACAACACTTATCATCACACACTCTGATAAAGTAATTGCATGATGTATTTCTCAGAAAACATTCCCTATCATTTGTCAAGATATCTCTATTATTTAGCTCTATGGGGAAATCAGAAAAACTGAAGGGTGTTGCTGTTGCTGCTGCAAATAATGATGTTCACAGATGACAGAGAAAATTCACTTGATATTTGAAAATAGATAATGAAGACGATAAAGTAAAAAAATACTTAGATGGTGCGATATTATGATTTACTGGGTTTTGTTTTTCTCTGCACCCAAGTTCACAGAGCAAAGAGGATAGATAAAAAACTGGAATTCGGCAGCAGCTCTCTGCTCCCAGAACCCGTGGGAGAGATACCTTACCGCCTGGTCAGGTGGGCACTCCTGAGGCTGCAGAGCGGAAGAGACCACCAACACTGCCCACCCCTGCCCACATCCCTGACCCAAGAGGAAACTGTACAAGGCCTCTGGGTTCCTGTGGGGGAGGGCCCAGGAGCAGCAGGAGCCCTGCCTGAGACACCGCCGGAACCTGAAGGAAACAGACCGGATAAACAGTTCTCTGCACCCAAATCCCGTGGGAGGGAGAGCTAAACCTTCAGAGAGGCAGACACGCCTGCGAAACCAGAAGAGACTGCTCTCTGCACACATTACTGATTCCAGAGGAAAACACCGGAGGCCATCTGGAACCCTGGTGCACGGAGGCCCCCGGAAGAGGCGGCGCAGATCTTCCTGGTTGCTGCCACTGCGGAGAGCCCGTGGGCAGAACCCAGCGAGCGAACTTGAGCCTCGGGACCACAGGTAAGACCAACTTATCTGCTGCAAGTGACCTGCCTGGTGAACTCAAGGCACAGGTCCACAAGAACAGCTGAAAACCTGTAGAAAGGAAAAACTACAGGCCCGAAAGCAGAACACTCTGTCCCCATAACTGACTGAAAGAGACGAAAACAGGTCTACAGCACTCCTGACACACAGGCCTATAGGACAGTTTAGCCACTGTCAGAAATAGCAGAACAAAGTAACACTAGAGATAATTTGATGGCGAGAGGCAAGCGAGGAACCCAAGCAACAGAAACCAAGACTACATGGCACCATCGAGACCCAATTCTCCCATCAAAACAAACATGGAATATCCAAACACACCAGAAAAGCAAGATCTAGATTCAAAATCATATTTGACCATGATGCTGGAGAACTTCAAGAAAGACATGATTAACTACCTTAGAGAACAAATAGAAGCCTACAGAGAGGAATCGCAAAAATGCCTGAAAGAATTCCAGGAAAACATAAATAAACAAGTAGAAGCCCATAGAGAGGAGACACAAAAATCCCTGAAAGAATTCCAGGAAAACACAATCAAACAGTGGAAGGAATTAAAAATGGAAATAGAAGCAATCAAGAAAGAACACAGGGAAACAACCCTGGATATAGAAAACCAAAAGAAGAGACAAGGAGCTGTAGATACAAGCTTTACCAACAGAATACAAGAGATGGAAGAGAGAATCTCAGGAGCAGAAGATTCCATAGAAATCATTGACTCAACTGTCAAAGATAATGTAAAGCGGAAAAAGCTACTGGTCCAAAACATACAGGAAATCCAGGACTCAATGAGAAGATCAAACCTAAGGATAATAGGTATAGAAGAGAGTGAAGACTTCCAGCTCAAAGGACCAGTACATATCTTCAACAAAATCATAGAAGAAAACTTCCCTAACCTAAAAAAAGAGATACCCATATGCATACAAGAAGCCTACAGAACTCCAAATAGATTGGACCAGAAAAGAAACACCTCCCGTCACATAATAGTCAAAACACTAAACGCACAAAATAAAGAAAGAATATTAAAAGCAGTAAGGGAAAAAGGTCAAGTAACATATAAAGGCAGACCTATCAGAATCACACCAGACTTCTCGACAGAAACTATGAAGGCCAGAAGATCTTGGACTGATGTCATACAGACCCTAAGAGAACACAAATGCCAGCCCAGGCTACTGTATCCTGCAAAACTCTCAATTAACATAGATGGAGAAACCAAGATATTCCATGACAAAACCAAATTTACACAATATCTTTCTACAAATCCAGCGCTACAAAGGATAATAAATGGTAAAGCCCAACATAAGGAGGCAAGCTATACCCAAGAAGAGGCAAGAAACTAATCGTCTTGGCAACAAAACAAAGAGAAGAAAAGCACACAAACATAACACATCCAAGTATGAATATAACAGGAAGCAATAATCACTATTCCTTAATATCTCTCAACATCAATGGCCTCAACTCCCCAATAAAAAGACATAGATTAACAAACTGGATACGCAACGAGGACCCTGCATTCTGCTGCCTACAGGAAACACACCTCAGAGACAAAGACAGACACTACCTCAGAGTGAAAGGCTGGAAAACAACTTTCCAGGCAAATGGTCGGAAGAAGCAAGCTGGAGTAGCCATTCTAATATCAAATAAAGTCAATTTTCAACTAAAAGTCATCAAAAAAGATAAGGAAGGACACTTTATATTTATCAAAGGAAAAATCCACCAAGATGAACTCTCAATCCTAAATATCTATGCCCCAAATACAAGGGCACCTACATACGTAAAAGAAACCTTACTAAAGCTCAAAACACATATTGCACCTCACACAATAATAGTAGGAGACTTCAACACCCCACTCTCATCAATGGACAGATCATGGAAACAGAAATTAAACAGAGACGTAGACAGACTAAGAGAAGTCATGAGCCAAATGGACTTAACGGATATTTATAGAACGTTCTACCCTAATGCAAAAGGATATACCTTCTTCTCAGCTCCTCATGGTACTTTCTCCAAAATTGACCATATAATTGGTCAAAAAACGGGCCTCAACAGGTACAGAAAGATAGAAATAATCCCATGCGTGCTATCGGACCACCACGGCCTAAAGCTGGTCTTCAATAACAATAAGGGAAGAATGCCCACATATACGTGGAAATTGAACAATGCTCTACTCAATGATAACTTGGTCAAGGAAGAAATAAAGAAAGAAATTAAAAACTTTTTAGAATTTAATGAAAATGAAGGTACAACATACCCAAACTTATGGGACACGATGAAAGCTGTGCTAAGAGGAAAACTCATAGCGCTGAGTGCCTGCAGAAAGAAACAGGAAAGAGCATATGTCAGCAGTTTGACAGCACACCTAAAAGCTCTAGAACAAAAAGAAGCAAATACACCCAGGAGGAGTAGAAGGCAGGAAATAATCAAACTCAGAGCCGAAATCAACCAAGTAGAAACAAAAAGGACCATAGAAAGAATCAACAGAACCAAAAGTTGGTTCTTTGAGAAAATCAACAAGATAGATAAACCCTTAGCCAGACTAACGAGAGGACACAGAGAGCGTGTCCAAATTAACAAAATCAGAAATGAAAAGGGAGACATAACTACAGATTCAGAGGAAATTCAAAAAATCATCAGATCTTACTATAAAAGCCTATACTCAACAAAACTTGAAAATCTGCAGGAAATCGACAATTTCCTAGACAGATACCAGGTACCGAAGTTAAATCAGGAACAGATAAACCAGTTAAACAACCCCATAACTCCTAAGGAAATAGAAGCAGTCATTAAAGGTCTCCCAACCAAAAAGAGCCCAGGTCCAGACGGGTTTAGTGCAGAATTCTATCAGACCTTCATAGAAGACCTCGTACCAATATTATTCAAACTATTCCACAAAATTGAAACAGATGGAGCTCTACCGAATTCCTTCTATGAAGCCACAATTACTCTTATACCTAAACCACAAAAAGACCCAACAAAGAAAGAGAACTTCAGACCAATTTCCCTTATGAACATTGACGCAAAAATACTCAACAAAATTCTGGCAAACCGAATCCAAGAGCACATCAAAACAATCATCCACCATGATCAAGTAGGCTTCATCCCAGGCATGCAGGGATGGTTTAATATCTGGAAAACCATCAACGTGATCCATTATATAAACAAACTGAAAGAACAAAACCACATGATCATTTCATTAGATGCTGAGAAAGCATTTGACAAAATTCAACACCCTTCATGATAAAAAGTCCTGGAAAGAATAGGAATCCAAGGCCCATACCTAAACATAGTAAAAGCCATATACAGCAAACCAGTGGCTAACATTAAACTAAATGGAGAGAAACTTGAAGCAATCCCACTAAAATCAGGGACTAGACAAGGCTGCCCACTCTCTCCCTACTTATTCAATATAGTTCTTGAAGTTCTAGCCAGAGCAATCAGACAACAAAAGGAGGTCAAGGGGATACAGATCGGAAAAGAAGAAGTCAAAATATCACTATTTGCAGATGATATGATAGTATATTTAAGTGATCCCAAAAGTTCCACCAGAGAACTACTAAAGCTGATAAACAACTTCAGCAAAGTGGCTGGGTATAAAATTAACTCAAATAAATCAGTAGCCTTCCTCTACACAAAAGAGAAACAAGCCGAGAAAGAAATTAGGGAAACGACACGCTTCATAATAGACCCAAATAATATAAAGTACCTCGTGTGACTTTAACCAAGCAAGTAAAAGATTTGTACAACAAGAACTTCAAGACTCTGAAGAAAGAAATTGAAGAAGACCTCAGAAGATGGAAAGATCTCCCATGCTCATGGATTGGCAGGATTAATATAGTAAAAATGGCCATTTTACCAAAAGCGATCTACAGATTCAATGCAATCCCCATCAAAATACCAATCCAATTCTTCAAAGAGTTAGACAGAACAATTTGCAAATTCATCTGGAATAACAAAAAACCCAGGATAGCTAAAACTATCCTCAACAATAAAAGGACTTCAGGGGAATCGCTATCCCTGAACTCAAGCAGTATTACAGAGCAATTGTGATAAAAACTGCATGGTATTGGTACAGAGACAGACAGATAGACCAATGGAATAGAATTGAAGACCCAGAAATGAACCCACACACCTATGGTCACTTGATATTTGACAAAGGAGCCAAATCCATCCAATGGAAAAAAGATAGCATTTTCAGCAAATGGTGCTGGTTCAACTGGAGGTCAACATGTAGAAGAATGCAGATCGATCCATGCTTATCACCCTGTACAAAGCTTAAGTCCAAGTGGATCAAGGACCTCCACATCAAACCAGACACACTAAAACTAATAGAAGAAAAACTAGGGAAGCATCTGGAACACATGGGCACTGGAAAAAATTTCCTGAACAAAACACCAATGGCTTATGCTCTAAGATCAAGAATCGACAAATGGGATCTCATAAAACTACAAAGCTTCTGTAAGGCAAAGGACACTGTGGTCAGGACAAAACGGCAACCAACAGATTGGGAAAAGATCTTTACCAATCCTACAACAGATAGAGGCCTTATATCCAAAATATACAAAGAACTCAAAAAGTTAGACCAGGGGAGACAAATAACCCTATTAAAAAATGGGGTTCAGAGCTAAACAAAGAATTCACAGCTGAGGAATGCCGAATGGCTGAGAAACACCTAAAGAAATGTTCAACATCTTTAGTCATCAGGAAATGCAAATCAAAACAACCCTGAGATTTCACCTCACACCAGTGAGAATGGCTAAGATCAAAAACTCAGGTGACAGCAAATGCTGGCGAGGATGCGGAGAAAGAGGAACACTCCTCCATTGTTGGTGGGGTTGCAGACTGCTACAACCATTCTGGAAATCAGTCTGGAGGTTTCTCAGAAAATTGGACATTGAACTGCCTGAGGATCCAGCTATACCTCTCTTGGGCATATACCCAAAAGATGCCCCAACATATAAAAAAGACACGTGCTCCACTATGTTCATCGCAGCCTTATTTATAATAGCCAGAAGCTGGAAAGAACCCAGATGCCCTTCAACAGAGGAATGGATACAGAAAATGTGGTACATCTACACAATGGAATATTACTCAGCTATCAAAAACAACGACTTTATGAAATTAGTAGGCAAATGGTTGGACCTGGAAAATATCATCCTGAGTGAGCTAACCCAATCACAGAAAGACATACATGGTATGCACTCACTGATAAGTGGCTATTAGCCCAAATGCTTGAATTACCCTAGTTGCCTAGAACAAATGAAACTCAAGACGGATGATCAAAATGTGAAGGCTTCACTCCTTCTTTAAAAGGGGAACAGGAATACCCTTGGCAGGGAAGAGAGAGGCAAAGATTAAAACAGAGACTGAAGGAACACCCATTCAGAGCCTGCCCCACATGTGGCCCATACATATAGAGCCACCCAATTAGACAAGATGGATGAAGCAAAGAAGTGCAGACCGACAGGAGCCGGATGTAGATCGATCCTGAGAGACACAGGCAGAATACAGCAAATACAGAGGCGAATGCCAGCAGCAAACCACTGAACTGAGAACGGGACCCCCGTTGAAGGAATCAGAGAAAGAACTGGAAGAGCTTGAAGGGGCTTGAGACCCCATATGTACAACAATGCCAAGCAACCAGAGCTTCCAGGGACTAAGCCACTACCTAAAGACTATACATGGACTGACCCTGGACTCTGACCTCGTAAGTAGCAATGAATATCCTAGTAAGAGCACCAGTGGAAGGGAAGCCCTGGGTCCTGCTAAGACTGAACCCCCAGTGAACTAGACTGTCGGGGAGGGCGGCAATGGGGGAGGTGGGAGGGGAACACCCATAAGGAAGGGGGAGGAAGGGGATGTTTGCCCGAAACCGGAAAGGAATAACACTCGAAATGTACATAAGAAATACTCAAGTTAATAAAAAAAAAAAAAAAAAAAAACTGGAATTCACTGGTTTTGACTCCATCGTGGTACCAATGCCTTGGGAGAAACTTTCAAATTAAGTTCCAAGACTACAGTTTCTATTTCCTTTCTAACCCTAAATACTTGAGAGGGTTTGCTTTTCTAATCGGATCTCCAAGGAAGTTCATATTCTTGCTGTTAGATGTCAGCTTCTTCCTTTATTTTTGAGATTTTAATTACATCACTTCTCTCTTGCTTTTCCTTCCTCCAAACCCTCTGATGCAATTAAATCATGTGGTAGTTCATTACACTGTGGTTTAGAATGGTTTCTTGGCTGAGAGCCAGTTGCCAGCAGTGCCTACACACTTGAGAGCAGAGGTAAGACCAACTTTTCTGCTACAAACGACCTGCCTGGTGGCCTCAGGCCACACAAAGGCAGAAGTTCTCTGGGACAGGACACCTCCGGTTTCCGGTTGTGCCCAGAACTGAACAGAACTGATCCCACATCTCCATGCACTCAAATCCTATAGGGGAGAGAGCTAAACTTCTAGAACTGTGGACAATCCTGAGACTTCAGGGGAGACCTCCACTTCTGCCCACTTCTACTAACATTCTTGGCCCAAGAGGAAACTGCATAGTGCCGCTGGATACAGGACTATAGGACCAGTAAGCATCAGGAACCTGCTGGTCTCTGCCTGTGCCTGGAACTGAGCTGAGCCTGTCCTACAGTTCCTTGCTCCCAAATTCCATGGGGGAGAGAGCTGGACCCTCAGAAGTGTGGACATTCCTGAGAACTCAGACAAGACAACTACTTCCTGCCCACATTCCTGACACAAGAGGAAATTGCCTAGTGCCATCTGTGGCCCCTGGTCATAGGGACCTAGAAACAGTCAGGGACCAAACATTTCAGGTTTCTGCCTGCACCAACAGTTGAAAACCAGTCACCAGAAGTGCTTACACACCTGACAGCAGAGGTAAGACCAAATCTTCTGTGTCAAGCAACCTGCCTGGAGGCTTCAGGTCACACAAACCCAGGAGCAGCTCTCTGTCCCAGATCTAGCTGAAAGAAAACAGGTCTACAGGAGAGCTGACACACAGGCCTACAGGAGAGTCAAGCCACTCAGAGAGACACCAAGACAAGCAAACACCAGAGACAACCTGATGGCAAGAGCCAAGCTCAGGAACCTAAGCAACAGAATTCAAGACTATTTGGCATCATCAGAGCCCAGTTCTCCCACCAAAGAAAACACTGAATATCCAAACACACGGGAAAAAGCAAGATTTAGATTTAAAAATCACATTTTATGATGATTATGGAGGACTTTAAGAAGGACATAAATAACTCTCTTAAAGAAATACAGGACAACACAAGTAAACAAGTAGAAGCCCATAAAGAGGAAACACAAAATCCCTCAAAGAATTATAGGAAAACACAACTAAACAGGTGAAAGAATTGAACAAACCGTCCAGGATTTAAAAATGGAAATAGAAACAATAAAGAATGTACAAAGGGAGACAACCCTGGAGATAGAAAAACTAGGGAAGAGATCAAGAGTCTTAGATGCAAGTATCAACAACAGAATATAAGAGATAGAAGAGAAAAATCTGAGGGGCAGAAGATACCATAGAAAACATCAACACAACTGTCAAACGTAATGTCAAATGCAAAAGCTCCTAGCCCCAAAACATCCAGGAAATCCAGGACACAATGAGAACATCAAACCTAAGGACAATAGATAAACAAGAGAGTGAAGACTACTAACTTAAAGGGCCAGTAAATATCCTCAACAAAATTATAGAAGAAAACTTCCCTAACCTAAAGAAAGAGATGCCCCTAAACCTACAAGAAGCCTAAAGAACTCCAAATAGATTGGACCAGAAAAGAAATTCCTCCTGTCACATCATAGTCAAAACACCAAATGCACAAAAAGAAAGAATATTAAAAGCAGTAAGGGAAAAAGATCAAGGAACATATAAATGCAGACCTATCAGAATGACACCAGACTTCTCACCAGAGACTATGAAAGCTAGAAGATCCTGGGCATATGTAATACAGACCCTAAGAGAACACAAATGCCATCCCAGGTTACTGTATCCAGCAAATTCTCAATTAACATAGATGGAGAAACCAAGATATTCCATGACAAAACCAAATTTACACAATATCTTACTACAAATCCAGCCCTACAAGGGTAATAGATGGAAAATTTCAATGCAAGGAGGGAAACTACACCCTAGAAAAAGCAAGAAAGTAATCTCCTTGTAATGAAAGCAAAAGAAGAGAAACACACAAAAGCAAAAACAATCACTATTCCTCAATATCTCTTAACATCAATTGATACAATTTCCCAATAAAAAGACATAGATACATAAAGAGGACCCAGCATTTTGCTGCATATAGGAAACATACCTGAGAGACAAAGACTGAAAAACAACTTTCCAAGCAAATGGTCCCAAGAAACAAGCTGCAGTAGCCATTCTAATATCGAATAAAATTGATTTTCAGTCAAACATTTTCAAAAAAGATATTTCACTTCATATTTGTCAAAGGAAAAATCCACCAAGATGAACTCTCAATCCTAAATATCCGTGCTCCAAATGCAAGGGCACCTACATAAAAAATCAAAACAAAACAAAACAAAACAAACAAAAAATAACCTTACTAACACATTGCACCTCACACAATAATAGTAGGCAAATTCAACACCCCACTCTCACCACTGGACAGATTATGGAAACAGAAATTAAACCGATATATAGAGAAATTAACAGAAGTTATGAGCCAAATGGATTTAACAGATATTTATAGAACATTTCATCCTAAGAAAAAGAATATACCTTTGTCTCAGCACCTCCCGGTATCTTCTCCAAAACAGGCATTAACAGATACCAGAAGATAGAAATAAACCCACACATCCTATCAGATCACCACGGACTAAGGCTGCTCTTCAATAACAAAAACAACAGAAAGCCCATGTAAGAGGAAGGTGAACAATGCTCTACAAAATGGTAACTTGGTCAAGATAGAAATAAAGAAGGAAATTATAGACTTTTTAGAATTTAATGAAAAAGAAGGCACAGCATACTCAAACTTATGGGACACCTAAAAGCTCTAGAACAAAAAGAAGCAAATATATCCAAGGGGAGAAGAAGGCAGGAAATAATCAAACTTAGGGCTGAAATCAACCAAGTAGACAGAAAAAGGACTATACAAAGAATCAACAAAACCAGAACTTAGTTCTCTGAGAAAATCAACAAGATAGATAAACCCTTAGCCAGACTAACCAGAGGTCACAGAGACAGTATCCAAATTAACAAAATCAGAAATGAAAAGGGAGACATAACTACAGAATTTGAGGAAATTAAAAAAAAATATCAGATCCTACTACAAAAGCTTATATTCATCAAAACTGGAAAATCAGTAGGAAATGGGCAATTTTCTAGACAAATACCAGGTGCCAAAGTTAAATCAGGATCAGATAAACCATCTAAATAATCCCATAAGGTGTACAAAATAGAAGCAGTCATTAAAAGTCTCCCAAACAAAAAGAAGCCAGGTTCAGATGGGTTTAGTAAAGAATTCTATCAGACCTACCTAGAAAACCTTATACCAATACTGTTCAAACTATTCCACAAAATAGAGACAGAGCACTACCCAATTCCTTCTATGAAGCCACAATTATGTTTATACCTAAACTACACAAAGACCCAGCAAAGAATGAGAACTTCAGACTAATTTCTCTTATGAATATTGACACAAAAGTACTCAATAAAATTCTTGCAAACCAAATCCAAGAACACATCAAAACGATCATCCATCATGATAAAGTAGGCTTTATCCCAGCTATGCAGGGATGGTCCAATATCCATCAATGTAATCCACTACATAAACAAACTCAAAGATAAGAACCATATGATCATTTCATTAGATGCTGAGAAAGCATTTGACAAAATTCAACACCCCTTCATGATAAAAGTCCTGGAAAGATCAGGAATTCAAAGCCCATACTTACACATAGTAAAAGCAATATACAGCAAAGCGGTAGCCAACATCAAACTAAATGGAAAGAAACTTAAAGCAATCCCACTAAATTCAGGGAATAGAGAAGCCTGCCCACTCTCTCCCTACTTATTCAATATAGTACTCAAAGTCCCAGCCAGAGGAATCAGGCAATGAAAGGAGGTCTAAGGGATACAAATTGGAAAAGAAGTCAAAATATCACTATTTGCAGATGATATGATAGTACACATAAGTGACCCTAAAAGTTCTACCAGAGGACTCCTAAGCCTGATAAACAACTTCAGCAAAGTGGCTGGATATAAAATTAACTCAAAGAAATCAGTAGCCTTCCTCTACTCAAAGGATAAACAGGCTGAGAAAGAAATTAGGGAAATGACACCCTTCACAATAGCCCCAAATAATAGAAAATACCTTGGAATAACTCTAATCAAGCAAGTGAACAATTTGTGTGACAAGAACTTCACATCTTTGAAGAAAGAAATTGAAGATGTCAGAAGATGGGAAGACCTCCCATACTAATGGATCAGCAGGATTAATATAGTAAAAATGGCCATTTTTCCAAAAGCCATCTACAGAATCAATGCAATCCCCATCAAAATTCCAACTCAATTCTTCAGAGTTAGAAAGAACAATTTGCCAATTTATGTGGAATAACAACAAAACCAGGATAGCAAAAACTATCCTCAACAGTAAAGGAATTTCAGGGGAATCACATCCCTGACCTGAAGCAGTATTACAGAGCAATAGTCATAAAAAAACTATATGGTATTGGTACAGAGACAGGCAGATAGATCAGTGGAACAGATTTGAAGACCCAGAAATGAACCCACACAGCTATGATCACTTGATCTTTGACAAAGGAGCTAAAACCATCCAAAGGGAAAAAGATAGCATTTTCAACAAATGGTGCTGGTTCAACTGGAGGTCAGCATGTAGAAGAATGCAAATCTGTCCATTTTTATTGCCCTGTACAACCGCCAGTCCAAGTGGATCAAGGACCTCCACATCAAACCAGATACACTTTCACTAATAGAAGAAAAAGTGGGTTAGAGTCTCAATCACATGAGCACTGGGGAAAATTTCCTGAACAGAACACCAATGGCTTTTGCTCTAAGATCAAGAATTGACAAATGGGACCTCATAAAACTACAAAGCTTCTGTAAGGCAAAGGACACTGTCATTAGGACAAAAGAGCAATCAACAGATTGGGAAAAGATCTTTAACAATCTTACATCTGCTATACATCAAAAATATACAAAATACCTCAAGAAGTTAGACATCAGAGAGCCAAATAACCCTATTAAAAATGGGATGCAGAGCTAAACAAAGAATTTTCAGCTGAGGAATATAGAATGGCTGTGAAGCACCTAAAGAAATGTTCAACATCCTTAGTCATCAGGGAAATGCAAATCAAAACAACCCTGAGATTCCACCTCACACCAGTCAGAATGGCTAAGATCAAAAACTCAGGTGACAACAGATGCTGGCGAGGATGTGGAGAAAGAAGAACACTCCTCCATTGTTGGTGGGATTGCAAACTGGTACAACCATTCTGGAAATCTGTCTGGAGGTTCCTCAGTAAATTAGACATCGCACTACCTGATGACCCAGGTATACCTCTATTGGGCATATACCCAAAAGATGCCCCAACATATAACAAAGACACATGCTCCACTATGTTCATAGCAGCCTTATTTATAATAGCTAGAAACTGGGAACAACCCAGATGTCCTTCAACAGAGGAGTGGATATAGAAAATATGGTACACCTACACAATGGAGTACTCATACGCTATCAAAAATGACTCCATGAAATTCATAGACAAATGGATTGAACTAGAAAGTATCATTCTGAATAAGGTATCCCAATCACAGAATAACACACATGGTATGTACTCACTGATAAGTGGATATTAGCCCAAAAGCTGGAATTACCCAAGATACAATCCACAGACCACATGAAGATCAAGAAGGATGACCAAAGTGCTGATGCTTTACTCCTTCTTTAAAGATGTAAAAAAATATTCATAGGAGTGGATATGGAGGCAAAGTTTGGAGCAGAGACTGAAGGAATGGCCATTCAGAGCCTGCCACACATGTGGCCCATAGAAATACAGCCACCAAAACTAGATAAGATTGATGAAGCTAAGAAGTGGATGCTGACAGGAGTTGAATGTAGATCTCTCCTGAAAGACACAGCCAGAGCATGTGAAATACAGAGACAAATGTTAGCACCAAACCATTGAACTGAGAATGTGTTCCTTGTTGGAGGAATTAGAGAAAGGATTGAAAGAGCTGAAGGGGCTTGTAACCCCATAAGAACAACAGTGCCAACCAACCAGAGCTCCCAGAGACTAAATCACTACCCAAAGACTATACATGAACTGACCCATGGCTCCAGCTTCATATGTAGCAGAGGATGACCTTGTTGGGCACCAGTGGAAGGAAAAGCCCTTGGTCCTGCCAAGGTTTGACCCCCCAGTGTAGGGGAATGCCGGGGGTGGGTGGGTAGAGGGGGTGTGGATGGGGAGGGGAAACACCCTTATAGAAAATGGGGAGGGGGATGGGATAGGAATAATATTTGAAATGTAAATAAAAAAATCTAATAAAAGAAAAAATATATATAGGGAGAGGATGGTTTCTTTTCAAATGATTATTCTCTTTTTTTCTTTCTTTCTTTTTAAATATCCCAGAAGATCTTGCGGGACATATATGTTATATTTGTAAATCTTTATAGGTAGGACTCAGAGCTGCAAAAATATAACCTGTGGAAATGTTCTATAGAAACTGCTAGAAGAAATAGAAAATAACCACATTTTCCTTTTCATAACTCCCCTGCGTATTAAGTTTGCTAACAAGTTAGATACACTAGTATAAAAGTAATTTTTATTCACGTGAAATAATTGCCGTCTTGGATATGAATATGAATATGAATATATGATATGAATATGCTCACTCTTGTTCTTTCTGATCTTTGGCTGGCTGGTTCAACTCAGCTGTTCTGGCTTAAAGCTCCTCTCTAAGCTGACTAGTTCAAACCGCCTTCTCTCAGCTTCTAACTGAATTGCTCTTCTTGGCCTCAAACTAACTCTGGCAATTTGTTCTAAGCATCTGGATCCTTATTTTCAGGCTTCAACTGTCTTTGCTGACCTGCACTGTACTGCATGGAGAAACTCAACTCCACTGTGCTGCATCCATTGCACTGACTCTCCCTGTATTGCTCTTAAGTAGCTTTTCTCTTATAAGTTGGGCATATCCTATCTCTGACTTAGTTGTTAAATCTTTCTTGAATTCATTACTTTGTCCATCTCCCAATTAGATGTGATTGTTTGGGATTAAAAGTGTGCACTGAAGAATTCCAGCCAGAGGGATTAAAGGTGTGTACTAAGGGTGTGTCTGCATTCCAGCGAGGTCACACATTGAAGATCTTCGGATGTGATCTGAACAGCTACTTGGGCAGATTCAAATTCTTGTACAGGGTAGAACTCTCTCATTTCTTTTTCAGACTTGAAACTAGGGACCTTATAAGAGGGACTAGGCCCATAGGTGTGTCCTTCTTTTGACTTTTATACTATAAGCTGTGGTAAAGAACATATACTTCAAATAAATCTACTACTGCAAGACTCACCCTGGACTTGTCCTCAAAAGGATGTGTGGATGCATTCTCAATAAATGATGGTACTTAATGAATTGTACGGGGATTGCTTTGGTCAAGTCAGAAATTTTATTTGTGGTTTATTTGATATAAATTTCATTGAAATGTACTGTTCAAACCATTTTAAAATTATTTATTTTTGAGACAGGCTTCAAGTAGTTGAGCCTGGCCTGAAATTTGTTAGGTAGCCAAGATTTGGTATTGCCTCTGATTGACATGCTTCTACATCACAAGTACTAATATTAGAGGAAAGTACCACATATCCATTGACTGAATCTTTAACATAAGTCTTATTGAAGTATGATGTTCTTACTGAAAAATAAATATTAAATATGTATCACAGTGAGATTTTGCAAAGAGAACAGAATTAATAAATTTGAAATAGAATATTACCTGTACTTCAAAATCCTCCTACCTATAGCCTTCCATTCACCAAACAAGTATGACTAATACTTTTGGAAGTCACAGATATGACATCATAGATAAGTTCTGGAAGTATTAAAACATTACCGATAGAACCATATGATATACACTGTTTTATTCCTGGATTTCTTTCTTTTGCTTATCATTACATTGGATTTTCATTCAGGTACTTTCATGCAGCCATAAATTAATTTTTAGTTATATAATATTGTTGTCTATTAATTATGCAACTTTTCCATTTTACAATAAACAGAGGTACTGAGCCAAAGGAGTAAACATAACAGAGTAAAATATCAAAGTAGTCAGGTAGCAAGACATAAAATTAAATAGTGATACTTTAATGTAGAGGGAAATATTTATTCTCTTCTCCCAATATCTACATATTGGATTATGTTTGGAACTATGTTGACAGGCTCAAAAATAAAGTCATACAAGGTGTAGAAATGTTGGTAAGGGTCAGCTTTGATTTAGCTGATGATTACCCATTCCAATACCTGACAATCTTGAGGGTGGAGTGAAGATGTTAGTGAAATCATCACTACTGTGTTGTCTACTTTATAGGGATAGCACTAATCTCCTGAGAGTCCATTCCAAGAATTGCCCAATCACTTTTGGTTTAGTATCATACAGAAATGGAAACATTCAGATATTTCTTTTTCTACTATAATGAATCCTTTAGAGATTGAGTATAATGAATGATTCAGAGATAAGAGTGCAGGCTCCTTAATAGACATATTTTAACTTATTGCTCAATGATATTGTCACAACGTGTGTCTCCTCAAATTTTAAATGCTGTTACCCTAACTTCCAAGGCGGTGGCATTAGGAAATTGTGTCTTCCAGAGTTGCTTAGGTCACTCCCCCTAGGGAGCAAACTTTTCCATTTAACACAACAAGAAGAAATTTCTACTAGTACAGGACACTGGACTAATCTGTCTGGCACCCAGATCTTAGATTTCCAGCATCTAGAACCATGACAAATAATCCTATTGTTTATAAGTTGGATGGCTTATGGTATTCATTAAAGGAAGCCAAATGGAGCAAAATATGTGGGAACAAAAAATAATAATACTCGTGATAAGGTTATAACATCAAAGCTCAGAATCCATTTTCTACCATTTTTTTAAAGATTTATTTATTTATTATATATAAGTACACTGTAGCTCTCTTCAGACACACCAGAAGAGTACAGATGGTTATGAGCCACCATGTGGTTGCTGGGATTTGAACTCAGGATCTCTGGAAGAGCAGTCAGTGCTCTTAACCACTGAGCCATCTCTCCAGCCCCATTTTCTACCATTTTATACTGACTCTTCTCTGACTTACTGATCAGAGCAGTACCCTAGGTCTGCTGTTATTAGCTCTTGACTAATTACTAGCATGTTTCTTCTCTCTCTCTCTCTCTCTCTCTCTCTCTCTCTCTCTCTCTCTCTCTCTCTCATATTGTTTTTCTATTTTCTGGATTCTATTAGGGTATTAGAAATCTCTGGGTCAAATTTTTATAGTCACTAGAGATTAAACTAGTGACTAGGATTAGGATTCAGTGAATAGATTAGGATTCAGGTTTACCTGCCAGGTCTGTCAATCTGGGTCAGAACTGATCAGTTTTCCTTATTGAATGTTAATTTCATTACCCCAAAAATTGAGCAGTTTCAATATTTCCAGAAAACTAATTAAATTCTTCCCTGCATTGTTTTCTAAAATATACCGTATTTCTATTTTTGTCTAGAAATTATTCAAATTCTCCTTCTAAAGGATTCAAACATACTTGTAAGTAGTTGGTGCTGTTGATTCAAATAATTTTTAAAATCTTTAAAAAGAAAACCGTACATTTTTATCATTCCTATCTGCTATTATAGTGTAAACTGCACTGGGATTGGGTGATGAAGCCGTACTTATGGTCACAAGTTACCCAGGAGGAGGTCTTGAGAAGGCAGAATGTTAGAAACTGACATATGGGCTCTCAGTAAGTCCAACATGGCCACGTTTTCCCTGCAGCACTGCGTGCGACATATTGAGTCTCAGCTGATGTGTCTGACTCTTATTTAAAGGCAATGTTTTATGGAAATACAGATCCTTAAACACAAGATTCATACCATAACCATGGGGATAGTTGTTCCTAAATAAAAAGCCTGTGGTAAGTTAAACTTCAAGGGACTATTCTCAGACACATCCAGGGGTTACTTTGTGTAGCAGCAGATTCAACAACCTGAAATAGTTGCACTCCTCTTTTCCTTATGTTCATTTTAGGCAGTCTCATATAACTTAATTTACTTGATTTTATGTCTATTTATGTCTACTGAACTATTAATACTGAGTTCTCAGGATCACTTGACTCATTATTTCTGTAATGTCTAACCCCTATATTCCATCTTCCCTTTTCTCTCATTTTGACATTAGTATTTTTGTTTCTGTTTTTGTTTTTGTACATACTGACTTTTCTAAAATAAAAACCTATCCTACTCAAAGGGCTTGTAATAACTTTTCCATGCCTAATGAAACTGTTTCTAAAGTGTGTCCTGTGGTACACCAATTAAAGCATATGCTTCATAAAAGACAATTTCATTTTAAAAATAAAGATATACAAATACATGTAAAATTCTTATAGAATTTTCAAAGTTTAGATATGTGCATTAAGGACTATCAGAAAACTAGTGTCTCTCACTTATTTAACCATATTGTTGATTTTTGTTTTATCTATTAGTGGTCATTATATAAAAACAAATCTTTGGAAGCATCAGCTTATAGTTGAAATGTAAGCAGCTCTACATGCTGTCCAAAGCTTACTCCAGTGGCAAGGTACACTGAAGCAAGTGAGACCTCTAACCTGTTATCCTCAGCCATTTCATAGAACCGTCCTTGAAATTGTCTAAAGAAGGACCCCTGTTGGAGGAATTAGAGAAAGGATTGAAAGAGCTGAAGAGGCTTGCAACCCCATAAGAACAACAATGCTAACCAACCAGAGCTCCCAGGGACGAAACCAGTGCCTAAAGATTATATACATGGACTGACCCATGGCTCCAGCTGCATATGTAGCAGAGGGTAGACTTGTTGGGCACCAATGGAAGGAGAAGCCCTTGGTCCTGCCAAGGTTGGATCCCCAGTGTTGGGAAATGTCGGGGGTTGAGGGAGTAGTGGTGCGAAGGGGAGGGTGAATGGGGAGGGGGACACCCTTATAGAAGAAGGGGAGGGGGATGGGATTATGTCCAGGAAACCGGGTAAAGGAATAGCATTTGAAATGTAAATTTAAAAGAATGCAATAAAAAAAAGAATTAAAGAAATATCAACTCAATGACATGTAAACTCCTTCTTGATTCTTGTTACTATATCATGGTGTGAAGTCACTAAAATGACTTTACTGAGAAATATACCCAAATACAATACCTATTATTAAGAAATAATGTGAAAAAAAGAAATAATGTGATTATAATTTGGAACTTCAAGCTGATTAAAAAAAATTCCCTTTTAATAATAATAATAATAATAATAATAATAATAATAATAATAAAGAAATCACTTTAGAAAATGTTCAAATTACAGAGTCTGCACATGGCTATTTAGCATTGTTTACTATGTACCTTACAACGGAAATTTAAATTCAAGGTGAATTACTGTAGCAACAGAATCATACTAGAAATAAATTCCAGAAGTTAGCTTCAGACTTTGATTCAGGGAAGCTTCTAGAGTCTCCTCCTCCTACTTAGGAGAAGAATGTTTCCTAATTGCCCTTACCAGGAATTGCTAGGGAAGGAAAGTCTGACTTTAAACCTAAACTTCTCCATTTCCCTGGCTACCAGAACATTCTTGGTCATTGCTATGCTGTGCCGAGCTCAGATATTTTGCCATGTTTTGAATGTACTGATGCAAAACTTTTCCTTCGTCTCTGCTCCCAGATTAGCTTTCCTTGTGGAGAGAATTTCAGATTCTCTGGAGCTGCACATGTTCAAGTGTTTGGGCCCTTGGCATTTGTTGATTCAGTCTTGTTAATAGTACAGCATTTATAGGGAGTTAATTGTTGGCATTCTTTTCCTCTGAAATGCTTAGCCACAGCATTCTACCTTGTCCAGTGGTATTTGGGCATGTTAGTTCTATACATCCCAGTCACTAAATGCCCACTACAATAAAATATAGGTTTCCATGGAGACAGTCATATCTCTATATGAGTGGCTGGGGAAAATATTTTCCATGACTGGACCTAGGGGCTTTCATTTTTAACACGCATTTCTTGGTATCTAAGGATTTTAATCCCAGATGTATTGGTGCTATTTATAAGCCATGACTCAAAGTTATTTCCTCTGTCCTTCGGCTTGGTTCTTTCTGAGAATATATTCAGTGTCTGGTGGAAAAAGTTTATACCATGGATTAAAAATCTATTCCACTGAAGTTCTACAATAGTAGCTAAGCCCTTAGGGGGATCTGACCTCCCCTGGTACAGCAAACTGTTACTGAAAACTGTTCAAGGGAGTTGACATCAATTTCCTCCTACCATCCCCAAAGGACTATGATGTCTATGGAAATGAGGCTCTATGTATAGTCTTTAAATGAAATCTACACTCCTTTCAACTTTACTGTATTACAGAATGCTGTGTAAGCCTGCTTGCCCAGAGCATCATTCCCTGAGCTATACATTCCACTGACTTTGTACATTCCAAGAACCATAGTCATCTAATTAAACCTTAGTCCTATGTCCTGGTCTGGCCATCATGGTAAAAAGTGAAACTTTGGCAAACATATGTGTTGAGGTACTATCCTGAGTAAAGGCTGAGATTTGCTACTAAGTATAAAATTAAGAAATAAATGTTGTTATTGAAGACAAGCCTTAGTCCATGGTGATCAGATAGTATGCATAGGATTATTTCAATCTTCCTGTATTGGTTGAGGCTTGTTTTATGTCCGATTATATGGTCAATTTTGGAGAAGGTACCATGAGGCATATGAGATGTTCTATAGATATCTGTTATATCTATTTGGTTCATAACTTCTGTTAATGTCACTGTGTCTCTGTTTAATTTTTCTTTCCATAATCTGACCATAGATGAGAGTGGTGTGTTGAAGTCTCCCACTATTATTGTGTTAGGCACAATGTGTGCTTTGAGCTTTAGCATTGTTTCTTTTACAAGTGTGGGTTGCCCTTGCATTTGGGGCATAGATGTTCAGAATCGAGAGTTTATCTTGGAGGATTTTTCTTTTGGTGAGTATGTAGTGACTTCAGTCCTACATAGATCCCAAAATAATCATAGGAGGTAGAGGGAGGAAGCGACCAGGGAGGGAGAGAGGTGGGGTGGGGAGTATTGGAAGGGATAGAAGTACAGACGATCAGAAAATTGAATAGAAACATGTAGCAGAGAAGGATGGGAACTGAGGTTGTTACTAGAAAGTCCCAGATTACAGAGAAGCTAGAGGCTCCCAGGAGCCAGTGACTATGATTTTAGCCAAAATATGTAACAAAGGGGAGATATAACCTGTAGAGAACATCTTCAGTATGTAGGCATAGCTCCCAGTTGAGGGATGTGGTCACCCATGCATCTCAAAATTTTAAACCCAGAAATGTTCCTGTCCAAAGGAAAGACAGGGATAAAAAAAGTAAAAGAAAGTGAAGGATATGCCATCCAGAGACCGCCTCACCTAGGCATCCGTCCCATCTGCAGACAACAAACCCCCATACTATTGCTGATACTAAGAAGTGCTTGCTGACAGGAGGCTTATATGACCATTCCCTGAGAGGTTCTACCAGCACCTGACCAAGAAAGACGCAGATATTTACAGCCAACTATCAGACTGAGCCTGGGGACTCTAATGGAAGAGCTACGGGAAGGATTGAAGGGGCTAAAGGAGATTGCAACCCCATAAGAAGAACAATATCAACTGATTGGACCACAAGAGCTACCAGTGACTAAACTACCAACCAAAGAGCATATATGGAGGTAGCCAGAACTCCAGATACATATGTAGCAGATATGGCCTTATCTGACACCATTGGGATGAGAGAGAGGCTTGATGCCCCAGTGTAGGAGAATCTTAGATGGGTGAGGCAGGAGTGGTTGAGTAGGTGGAGGAGAACCCTCATAGAGGCAAAAGGGAGGAATGACGGGTGATGGGATGGAGGGTTGATGAAGGGGTAGCCAGGAAGGGGGATATCATTTGAAATGTACACAAATAAAATTATTAATAAAAAAGAAATACATGAAATTGAACAACAAAGCAAAGAAGTGCATCCTAAAATTTTGTGTAGTAAGGTAAATGTTACCTGGCCAGCCTGCCATTGCATTGTGTTCCTAATAGTATAAGGAAACTTTCTCCTATGTTGTTCCTCCTGATACTGGAATTTTTCCTTATGCTCAAGTTGATTATACATTCTGTTATGTCCTATGCCCTTGGAAACCAATCATGATAGAAGTCAGAAAAACTGCTTTGTATAATTACCCACAAGCATTCAAACAACAGCACTTCATATAGCTCTGCATAAGCTTTTGTGATATTTGGTTTTGTAAGCTGCCTCTCAGATGGACCCCAATGTAAGAGAGTACCTGCACCAATATAAGAAACCATTTGAAATATGACTTCCATTTTGAATGAGGGTTGGATAAAGTTCAAGTTCCCAAGACCTCTCTGGGAACTGAGATCCTACTTGGCAGAAAGAGACATGTATGTGGGTAACTGACAACCCAGTTGGCAAGTTAACACATTGATATTAGACAAAGCAAGTCCCATTCCACAGCTGAATACTCAATGGGAGTAGGATAAGTGTACAACAAAGACATGTTTCTATGGAAATCTCCTATCTCTAAATCCTGACTGATGGAATAACTTGGCACAGATGTTTATAGATTTTAGGCTTAAAAAGCTCTAAAAGATCTTAACTCAATGTCACAACCAGCTCCCGAGTCTGGATTTGTGGCACTTATCAATCAGTCCTGGGACAAATGGTCAATAAAGTATCCATATCTGACTAAGATTGGTTTTTGTGTGGTTTATGAGGTAACTTCTGGACGCTAATATAACCTACACACAGTATCATGCTTCTAAAACAAATACAATGTGATAAGAATTTCAGTACTGATATATATCTTAAACCTCTCATTTTATAATCCAATGTTTTCCTTGTTTCCTTAGTTCCTTTAATACTACTCAGCTTTTCTTCCTTTTTATTTTAAAATACCCCAAATACCTTCTCACTTTATTCTGCATTCCTCTTTCTTCCCTTCTCTCAATCTTCTTTGCTATGGCCACCATGTTGCATTAGCAGCTGCTTCAAGTGGCTGCCTACAGGAGCATTTATTTTAAGAATCACACCAATAGACACTTAAATGATATAAGGATAATGGTTTGAATGTGTCTCTTCCAAAACTGTGGTGTTGAATCTTAATGGCCAATGTGATGGAATTGAGGAGTGATCAAGTCATAATGACTCCTCTGTCACAAATAGGTTTAAGGTGTGTATAGAAATTTTAATCCAGGCTGGGCGTGGTGGCACGCACCTGTAATCCCAGTAGCTTGAGAGACTGGGGCAGGATTGTGTTTGAGAGTTCAAGGCCAGAATCCTGGGTGTCAGAAATTTTAATCCAGTAAAATGGCTGTTCTGGCAAGGGATCACATCCAAAGTCCTTTTAGGTCTTTGTGATCTAATTGGAATGCAGACACACCATATACCTTTAATCCCTCTGGCTGGAATACACGCTTCCATTAGTATACACCTTTTATGTCAAACAATGAAGGTAAAGATAATTTGTAGAAGGAAGCAGCCATGTTTGAAAGTGATGTCTAATTGAGGGGCAGAGAAGGTGATGAATCAGACAAAGATTTAACAGAATGAGTCAAAGATAGGATATGCCCAACTTTCATAAGAACAGACAAGAAAGAGAAGCTATTTAAGAAGGAGAGAGAGAAGGGGTTGGGGATTTAGCTCAGCGGTAGAACGCTTGCCTAGCAAGCACAAGGCCCTGGGTTCGGTCCCCAGCTCTGGAAAGAAAAGAGAGAGAGAGAGAGAGAGAGAGAGAGAGAGAGAGAGAGAGAGAGAGAGAGAGAGAGGCAAATGGGGTTACTGCAGTGTATGTAGTGTAATGGAGTTGAGCTCATTGTACTTTAGTGCAGGTTAAGTTGACAGCAGTTGAGAAGGAGCCAGAAGGTTGGAACAAATTGCTAGAGTTAGTCTGAGGCGAAATATACTAATTCAGTGAAAAGCCGAGAAAAGTCAGATTAAATCAGTCAGCTTGGAGAGGAGTTTGATCCGGAGCAGCTGAGTTGAACCAGCCAGCCAGATTTCAGAAAGAACTTGAAAGGGTTTCTTCAACAGAAAGCTTCTTAGATGAAAATCGCTTCTGGTGGATAAAAGTTACAAAAAAAAAGTTTACAAAAGTTCTTAAAAGGAGAATTTATACACAGTTCAGACAACTTGATCTTTCATTCTGTTGATTGAGAACACAACAATCATTCTTTTTGTCCTTCTGCCTTCTACTGTGTGCAATAAATAGACCCTCACCAGGTGTTCCCACCTTGAACTTGGATGTTTCAGTCTTGAAAATTATGAGAGAATAATTTTTAAAAATTACCCCAGACTGAGACTTTCTGCTTTATTGGTGTAAATCAATGGTTTTAAACCTTCCTAATTCTGTAACATTTTAGTAGAATTCTGTGTGTTGACTTCAACCATAAAATATTTTGTTGCTACTGAATAACTGTATTTTTGCTACTGTTGTGAATTATAATGTAAATTTGTGTATTTTCAATCGTCTTGGGGAAACCCATGTAGAAAGGTTGTTTGACACCAGCAAAGGTGTCATGACCCAGAGGTCTTAACACTGCACCAAATTGGGTGAAATAAGCCCCAAGTATTTTCTCTTCATGACTATAAATACTGAAAGCATTCTTAGAAATTTGACCTTTTTTTCCCAGTGTTATAGGAAGGCCTCTAAAATTAAAACTCTGTAACAAAAACTACATTGCAGTCTCATACATTAGGAGAAGTAATAGCAGAAGAAGTAATGAAAAGGAGCTATGAAAATATCTCTTATTCATTCTTTCATTCCACTCATTCACATACCAGGCATTTGCCAAGTACCTGCTGTCTCGAGAGCATATAGTTGTTATTCTATCACTGGATGAAACTCCAAACTATAGTGGCAGGCAGTTGATAATTAAATATTTCAGTAATTTATCTATAATAGCTGTGTCTCAGGGAAATACAAACTACCTTGAAAATAGCACAAAGGACTTGAAATATCACAGAACATTTCCTGGCACCTAAAGTGAGATTTTTAACAATGAATAAGAATTGATCAAGTGAACAGGAAAACAATAAAATTTCCATTGAAAGAGGCAAGCATGCAGGATGTCTGATGCCATAAATAGATTGGTATCAGAAGAAAACTGCAATTTGATCACCGAAAGCTGTCAAAGAATGAGGAGAAAGAACTTGGATAAAGCTAAAAACAGCAGGAAGAATGACTGGAAGAGTGATGTGATAAAGACTTATAAAGGACTGGGCTAGATTCAATAGATGAACATTGTTTGTACCATTGGAGACCAAGGGGTGAAGCTAAGAACATTTCCCAAGACTCTTATGGTGAATGAAAGGAAGTAAGACCTGCTGAGCTCTATGCAGTGCTACACAGGGCAGAGAATACCATCTATACTAAACCATCTGCCCAGAGGGACATAAAGAAGACATTTGAATTGTAAGGCAACAGTACAGTTTAAAAAGCCCACATACACAGATGAATCTAATCACTTAGTTCTGAATGAGGCAATTATGGGAACAGAAAAGAAGACACTGAACAAAGAGCAAAGAGAGGATGACCAAGGGTTTCTCTGTAGACACAACAGCTCTGCAATGCAAAACACTTTCTAGAAAGAAAACAGGTGAGGATGTTTCCTCCAATTTCCAGGAGTGTGACAGAAGGTGTAAAAGAAGGGGCTTGAGACCCCATATGAACAACAATGCCAACCAACCAGAGCTTCCAGGGACTAAGCCACTACTTAAAGACTATACATGGACTGACCCTGGGCTCCAACTGCATAGATAGCAATGAATAGCCTAGTAAGAGCACCAGTGGAAGGGGAAGCCCTGGGTCCTGCCAAGGCTGGACCCCTAGTGAAGAGGTTTCTTGGGGGGAGGGCAGTAATGGGGGTAGGATGGGGAGGGGCACACCCATATAGGGGGCGGGGAGGGTTGGGGAATATTGGCCTGGAAACTGGGAAAGGGAATAACATTTGAAATGTAAATAAGAAATACCCAATTTAATAAAGATGGGGGGAAAAAAGGACAAAGAAAAGTAGATTTATGAGGTCATTCTACAGAAATTCCAACATGCACTAATGAGACAATAGTGTTGAAGGATATTTGATCAAATTGTGAGCACTTAGATTGTAAACTGGTATGGTTCAGCCTTTGACAGGAGAGCTGTTTACTGTAAACAAGAACTTGTGGTATGGTCCAGCCCTAGCACGCACCTTTAATCCTAGGGTTAAATAAAGTCAACCCTAGTTGAGAGGTGGAGTAAGTAACCAGCTATGAGGGAGTGAATATAAGAAAGGGTCTTTGAGTTGAAAGCACTTAAGACAGGATGGAGAAGGAGAAGGAGAAGGTGAAAGAGCTTTTTCCTTCTGGGCCATCACTGGAGTAGCAAGGCTAGCTGAGGGCTTTCTGTGCCTCTCTGATCTAGCAGGCTTTCACCATAGTGTCTGAGCCTTCTTTTGGAAAATGAAACAGCTAGAATTTTTGTATTAAAAAAAACAACATGATGTTTAACATTTTAGCCACTTACTATAGACAAGGACTAGAACTCAATTCATCTGTCAACCTTCTAATTGAGCGTATTATTGCTCCAGAATTGTTAAAGGGCTAACTGAGGTACAGTTAGATGGAGTAACTTGTTCAGGATCACAACGCTACTGAATAGATGAGTCAAAGCTCTAACTCATTATGATTCTAAAACTTGTTAATATTTATACACGTATTCTACACTATTTCCCCAAGGAAGGAAGAAGAGTTCTCCCAGGGAAGTATAGACCAGGTGATATGGACAGATGAGTTTGAAGACAGAAGTCACAGGACGGAGGGATAAACAAGCACATATGTAGGAAACTTGGCAGGGGCCATTTCTCACAGAAAGGTCATAAATTATTTATAGTTGGATGTTACTCTACACTCAAATGGATCCTTTTCACGCTAGCATGTTTAATATAAAGTTCACACATTACTGACAGCCAATTAATCTGGGTTTTCCTTTTGGTTTTTTGCTTGTTTGTTTGCTTGTTTGTTTTAGATGAAAGCAGTGCAAAAATATGTGTCATATGTACTTATACGAAGAGGAAGTTAAGTTCTGTTTCATCAGAGGATGCAGCAGGGAAGGCATGGAGCCCTTAGTGGGATGGAACTGCAGCCTTTTATTTGTGTCTCTCACCAACTGACTGGAGAACAGGATTAAAGTTGCTAAAATGTTATTCTTTACTTTTTGCCATGGTTGTAATATTTTATGATTTTTCTTAAAAACTTCGCTAACCGAAAGGAACAGTTACATTTGAGTAATCCAACTACTAATTAGAATGTTGAAATAACAGGAATTGCTAGACATAAGGATTAATAATTATACTGTCTTGTGCACAACCAATGTTTTCTTTCATTTTTATGAGTTGACATTCATTCGTAAGGTCCTGCCAAATTTCGGGTACGTAAGTCTATAGCAGCATTAAAACGTGATTGCTTTTATTGATCGAACAGAAAAAGTCCTGATACCCACTCAGCCAATTGCTTCTCGATAGGAAATAGAAAATAAATTAAACACAAATGACTTCTCTGTTCCTTTCTTTACTGATCTTTAGCAAGAGAAAAAAAAAGATGTTTCAAAGCAAGCGAGAAACTCATTTTATAGGAACTCTATAATTATTATTATAGTAATTACTTGGGAGTTTTCCTACTTCTACAAGTCCTTACCTACTAGCAGAGACTTAGCATACATTTGTTCATTTGCTCACATGCTAAGGATGTACCAGCAAGCATAGTTCATAGCAAGGAAACCGCACAGTCTAGGGTGGGGTCTAATTGCTTCTTCCATATTCTTAAGATGGGTGAATATTTCCATTGCAGATAATCTACTTTTATAACATTTCAGAATCTAGTTCTTAACCAAGAATGAGACAGGAGGTGTCTTTTATGATCTCAGAAATACTTATCACTTATAAGAAAGTGGGATGATTGGTGTCATACACAACTCAGTGCACCAAACTCAAACATTATAGACAATGTAGATGGCTTAAGGACCAGAACTTTGTATACATACAGTTTCTGAGACCAGAAGTTACTAGATAAAGCTAGTGGCTGAGCTGGTATTTGGTAGAGGCTCTCTACAAGACATATAAACAGTTACCTTCACAGTGTGTCCTTTTTATTAATTTTTATTTACTTTTACACTCCAGAATTTATTCCACTCCTGGTCCACCCCACCACCACCGATGGTTCCATATCCCATAACTCCTCCCTGACACCCTACCTACATGTCTCCACAAGGTTGTCCCAACCCCACCCATCCCACTAGACCTCTAAACTTCTTGGGGCCTCCAGTCCTTTAAGGGTTAGGTGCATCTTCTCTGACTGAACCCAGACCTGGGAGTCCTCTGCTGTATATGTGTTGGAGACCTATCTCACTGGTGTATGCTTCCTGGTTGGTGATCCAGTGTCTGAAAGATCTCGGGGTCCAGGTTAATTGAGACAGCCGGTCCTCCTACAGAGTTGCCCTCCTCTTCAGCTTCCTCAAGATTTTTCCTAATTCAACCAGTCAGGTCAGCAGCTTCTGTTCTGTCCATTGGTTGGGTGCACATGTCTACCTCTGACTCAGTTGCTTTTTGCGTCTTTTGGAGGGCAGTCATGATAGGCCCCTTTTTGTGAATGCACCATAGCCTCAGCTCTTAGGGCCTCCCCTTGAGCTGAAACCAACTTTGGGCCTGTCGCTGGACTTTCTTTTCCTCAGGCTCTTCTCCATTTCCATCCCTGAAGTTCTTTCAGACAAAAAGGAATATGGGTCAGAGATTTGACTCTGGGGTAGCAACTCCATTCCTCCTTTGATGCTCTGTCTTTCTGTTGGAGGTGGGCTCTACAAGTTCCTTCTCCCCACTGTAGGGCATTTCATCTACCCCCCACCTTTTGAGTCCTGAGAGTCTCTCACTTCCAAGGTCTCTGGTACATTCTAGAGGATCCTCCCAAAATCCTTCCTCCCTAGATTGCCTGTTTTCATTCTTTCTGCTGGCCCTCAGGGTTTCGGTCCTTTTCCCCCACCCAATAACAGATTATGTACAGTACCCTCTTCCCCCACCTCCATCCCCTTTCCCTTTCCTGTCCCTCCCTTCCCCCACCCCTTGTGGTTGCTTTCTTCTCCCTCCCAGCTTGTTGATTTTTTGAGTTGTGTGGACTGTATCTTGGGGATTCTGCACCTATATATTTTTTTTTTTTTGGCTAATATCCACTTATTGCTGAGAACATACTGTGCATGTCCTTTTGGGTCTGAGTTACCTCACTCAGGATGATATTTTCTAGTCCCATCCATTTGCCTGCAAAACTCAGGATGTCCTCATTCTTAATAGCTGAGTAGTATTTCATTGTGTAAATGAACCACATTTTCTGTATCCACTCTTCTGTCTTGGGACATCTGGATTGTTTCCAGCTTCTGGCTATCACAAATAAGGCCACTATGAACATAGTGGAACATATGCCCCTGTGGTTTGGTGGGGCATCTTTTGGGTATATTCACAAGAGGGGTATAGCTGGGTCTTCAGGTAGATCTATTTCCAGTTTTTTTGAGGAACCTCCAAGTTGATTTCCAGAGTGGTTGTACCAGTTTGCAATCCCACCAGTAATGGGATTTTTCCACATCCTCACCAACAGGTGTTGTCACCTGAGTTTTTGATCTTAGCCGCTCTGACTTGGTGTTGGGTGGAATCTCAGGGTGGTTTGATTTGCATTTCTCTGATCATTAAGGGCTTTGAACATTTCTTTAGGTGCTTCTCAGCCATTTGAGATCCCTCTGTTAATTCTCTGTTTAGTTCTATACCCCACTTTTTGATTGGGTTGTTTGGTATTTTAGTGGTTAGCTTCTTGAGTTCTTTATATATTTTGGTTATTAGCCCTCTATCAGATGTGGACTTAGAAAATATTTTTTTTCCAATCTATAGGTTGCTGATTTGTCTTATTGATTATGTCCCCTGCCTTACAGAAGCTTTTCAGTTTCATGAGGTCCCATTTATCAATTCCTGATCTTTTGGCTTGAGCCATTGGAGTTCTGTTTAGGAAATTTCCTCCTGTGCCAATAAGTTCAAGGATCTTTCCCACTTTCTCTTCTATTAGATTGAATGCATCTGGTTTTATGTTGAAGTCCTTGATCCACTTGGACTTGAGCTTTGTGGATGGTGAAAAGTGTAGGTCTATTTTAATTTTTCTACATACAGACAGCCAGTTTGACCAGAATCATTTATTGAAGATGCTTTCCTTTTTCCATTGTATATGTCTGGCTTCTTTGTCAAAGATCAAGTGTGTGTAAGTGTGTGGTTTTATTTATGGGTCTTCAATTCTACTTCACTGATCACCCTGTCTGTCTCTGTGCCAATACCATGCAGTTTTTATCACTATTCCTCTGTAGTTGAGCTTGAGGTCAGGGATGGTGATTCCCCGAACCATTCTCTTATTGTTAAGAATTGTTTTTACTATTCTGGGTTTTTTGCCTTTCCAGATGAATTTGAGAATTGCTCTTTCCATGGTTTTGAATAATTATGTTAGGATTTTGATGAGTTGCACTGAATCTATAGATTGACTTTGGTAGAATGACCATTTTTACTGTTAATTCTGCCAATCCATGAGCATGGGAGATTGCTCCATTTTCTGAGATCTTCTTTGATTTCTTTCTTGAGACACTTGAAGTTCTTATCATAAAGAATTCTCACTTGTTTGGTTAGAGTTACCCCAAGATATTTTCTGTGGCTATTATGAAGGAAGTTGTTTCTCTATTTTCTTTCTCAGCCTGTTTATCATTTGCCTAAGGAAGGCTACTTATTTATTTGAGTTTATTTTATATCCTGCCACTTTGCTGAAGTTGTTTATCAGTTGAAGAATTTCTCTAGTAGACTTTTTGGGGTCCCTTATGTATACTATCATGTCATCTGCAAATAGTGATACCTTTATTTCTTCTTTGCTAATTTGTATCCCCTTGATCACTTTTTGTTGTCTTATTGTGAATTTGGATACTGCCTTTGTACCCTTTAGTTAGTTTGGCTAGGGTTTATCTATCTTGTAGATTTCTTTATCTTCCTTTTCTTTTTTTCTTTACTGAAAGATAAAAATTATGTAAGTCAATTAATAACATGATGATTCCATATGATTACACATTGTACATTGGCTATCATATTAGTCAATGTACATATCTCCACACAGTTACCCTTTGTGTGTGTATGTCTGTGTATACATGTGCAAGTGCATGCTGTAATATGTAATGTGAATACTTATGATCCTAACAAAAGTTGAAGTAAATGCAACAATAGCTTCCTGTCACCACATACACACACACACACACATCCTTCTGCACCATACCATACTTCTTTCTCTAGATTTCACACATCCTTTTCAGATTCTATTCAATTGAGTCTTCCTGACCCTCTCTATCCATACACCCTCCCAAAACCCGTAATATGTAGTCTGGGTTGCACATATAGTGATTCAGGTTGTTCTAACCACCCTACCTGCATATAAATCAGAACATTTCTTATCAATCATCCAACCCCTTGACCACTTCCATGTCATAGCCAACCTTTCTGTTCAACCATCTGATCTACCTCTTCACTCCAGGCTTGAACCAGAAAGGACATCCTGTACATCAATCCAGGCCCACCTAATAACAGACTTTATCCTACTCAGGACATTCCAAACTCTAGGTCCAAATCAACATTATTTCTCCTACTGTTACCTGCTTTGTTCATATCAGACTTAAAACAAACATGCCCAGATCTTATTGCAAAAATACCAACAAAAGACCAATTCAGTATATTCTCTTCAAAACCTACCAGTCCTGTAGAAAGCTTTGCCAGTGATAATTAACTAGATGAACCAGTTCAAAGACACAAAATATAAAAATTATAGATAAACCTCATCAAAGAATACAAGACATATAAAGGATACACAAAGACTCCTCTCACTGAAATCAAAGAGAAAGAGCGTAAAGGTGAATAAATTCCTCAGTAATTGTTATGAAAACACAAACATAAGATTAATGGAAATGTCAAGACAATTTAGGACTTGAAAGTGGAATTGAATAAGGAGATATAAATATTGAAGAGGACTCAAGCTGAAATGAAGACAGAATTGAAAAACCCTATAAGTAAGCTAGAAACTGAAAAGAAAACATTACAAGTCAAGTCAATCAAGCAGAAGATAGAATAATAGGTTTGAAAGATAATGTAGATAATATGGACCAAATGCGGGCAAGGGTAAAAAAATCCCACAGGATAGGAATACATAGGACATTTGGGACACCATGAAAAGAAAACCTAAACCTTTGAATTATAGGCAAAAATGAAGAAACATAACCTTAATTAAATGATATAGACCAGATCTTCGACAAGATTATAGAAGAAAATTACCCCCAAATAAGGAAAACACACACACACACACACACACACACACACACACACACACACATATATATATATATATATATATATATATATATATATATATATATACAGCATGAAAAACACTAATGAGACCAGACAAGAAAATTCCCCACAGAATATCATAGTTAAAATATTAAATATACAGAACAAATAAAATATATTTAAAGCTCCAAGATAAAAGAAAATAGTTATGTAAAAAGGGAAATCCATCAGAATAACCACTGATTTGTCATTGGAAATTACTGAAGCCAGAAGAGCTCAGAGTAGATCATTCCGTGTCCTAAAAGACTATGACAACCATGATGGACTAAGACATCCAGAAAAATAATCTACAGCAGTTGAAGGAAAAAAAAGGGTTGATTATTAAACCAGGCTCAAAAATTCTCCAAAAACAAACAAACAAACGAACAAACCTAAGTAACATAAAAGAAGCATTATTTTATGGTAAAGAAAGAATTGATCATAGCAGAGAAACTGAAAGGAAATCTGAATCCATAATCATTAAAACACAAAATATCACTAATAATAGCACCAAAATCAGCAACATGAGAGCATCAACACACATTTCAAAAGTACTTTTAACTATG